>NC_134580.1:91500440-91810940 GCF_037038515.1 Microtus pennsylvanicus
TGTCTGTCTCTAAGTATCGCAATGATGGAACTGATAAAAATAGAAAGATTTCAGTCTTTTAATACAGCCAAACAATGATCAATAAAATCAGAGTACATGTGCCAGAGAGCTCAAAGCCAATAAAAAAAGGCCCTATGTCCAATGATTACAGCTCTGGAAACAGTGACCATCAGCCTCAAACTTTCATTAAAGGTAAACATGATGAACATCCAGGGTGTATTATATGTCAGCATCCCTTCACGCTATGAAGCTCACATGCACCAGCTATTCTCGGCACGCTCAGCTGGTGGTAGTGTTGAGTGACTGTCCCAGAACAAGGACAATCTCTAGAGTTCACATCATCACTGGTCTTCTCTGACAAAGTAATCATCTCTCCAAAAGACTCAGAACTTGAAAATGATGGGGCTTAGCTGTTTTATCTCCACAGCTTCTCTCTTGCCTCCCAGCTTGAAGCTTAAGGGTGGAGACAATAGAGTGTCACATTTGCCATCTAGGGGCTGATGGCAGGCACTTAGATTATCTTTCCCTCTGGGTCACTGTGAAAGAATGTTCTGGGATGAAATAAAATGGCTGGCAGCCCTCTTTCAGGTAGCTCATCAGATGGCTGTTGACAGCCCTATAGTTAGACGTGTGCATGGCCAGGACTGAGAGGCTTGTGAGCAGTGACACGTGAGATGGAACATGGGCCAGCAGATCTCATGATTCACATCTAAGGGCAGCTAACACCGCAAAGACAAATTCATGACATTGATTGCCTTGGAAGGGAAGGTGTGCCCTCCCCACTTTTCTTGAACATCGAGCTTTGTTTTACAGAACTGATGATGTCACTGCTACCAGTTAAGTTCATGCACAGACATGTGTGAAATCATTCAGAGCTTTGCCAACAGTATCTCTTAAATGAGAACTAAGTGGCAGTTTTAGAATTAGACATCCATGGGTTATCCTACAGGGACTAATGGGCAGGTTCTTCTGGGTTCTATTTGCCTCATTTCATTCTAATATCTTTGGCAAAGAACCACTTGTGTGCCTGGGAATTCATAGTGCCTAACAGGGTACCTGGCATTACACAGAAAAGCACAAACATTGTAAAGTCAATAAGAAAACTGTGTGTTCTGGAATAACTGGCCATGTATATGCCATATTTTATGCATAATTTTGCTTAATAAAGATCCCTCTTAAAAGTTTTAAGATACTGTTTTCTCCCATAGTAGACTGATGAGACTTTCAGTTTTTCTTAAGACCTCTTTACAAGTTATGAAACAGACATTGTAGATTGGAGAGGGATAACCAGTTCAGTGTTCCACTCTCCAAGGCTAAGAGACAGCATTAACAATACTCCCAGCGGCAGCATTGGAGAGTTTGCCATTGCTCTGTCTGTTTTGGTTTTGGTTTTAGTACCCCTTTGGTATTGATTTAATGTTTTAGAATCTGTTCAAAGTTGGGGATGACTACCCATCTCTGACTCCTTACTACTCCTGGACTGCTGCAAACTGCAATAAAAATGCAAATTTCGGGTGACAGCAGACAACATTGATGTAGTTTCTGTCTTTAATACTTTGCTCATATGGCATAGGCAACACCCATTATTTCTTCCTTCTATCCAAGGGCTGCTCCTTCTAGTCTCTTTGATAAGCTTCTCAATATTCTCTTCTCCAATTCTAAAGTAGGGCTTCAAAAACTCGTCCTAGAAATGCTTTTCTTTCTATGAAGTCTCCTTCTTGGTAATATTATAATCTGTTGAGTCCATATAATGTTACAAGTAACATTATGTATGTTTTCAGGGCTGAATGCCACTGAACAGCCATTGGTGTGCTCTTCCTTGGGGAGGACCGCCTCTTCTGCTCCCAGCTTTAACCAGTTTCTTGTAGTTCTTTGTGTAAGGTTGAGACCTTGGAAGCCTTTTCTCATTTAGGTTGATGTGTTTGTTGAAATTCTCTTTACTTTTTTCTTATTGTGACTCTTCTTCTTCACCAGGTCACAGGGAGGTATCTGTTAGTCTCACAGTTTATCCAGCAGTCAACATTGAAAACTGGAATAGTTCTTTATCTCTCAGTCAAAACGCAAGAGATTAATAACCACATCTATTACCCAAACATACTAGTTTGACTTCTTTCTTGGCTTTCTTGCTTTAGACACACTATCCACAGGGAAAAACAAATAGGATAAATATATAATATCACAGCAAGTCACAACATAGACTGTTTAACTTCAGAGGTAGTGAAGGTCAATGGCATAAAGCCATGACAGAAAAATTTTGGCCTCTGGATCTAACATTTCCTGACCTTAGTCTTTTAAAGAGGTGTGGAGAGGCCACCTTAACTTCATATCATAAATGCATGTCTGCACTTTGTTTCATGCTAAGCACTGTGATCAGTGACTTTGTAGGCAGAAAAGTATCCACCTCGATACTGTGTCACTATCCAGGGACACTGATAAAACTGTAATGCAATGACAGATGCCCTTGTATGTTATCAGAGCTACTTATTCGGTTGGTTTCCTTAAGTGTTATCATTGGCTCCATGCTGAAGCACAGTGTTTTTTCTTGGTCATATGGTTTCTTCATAACACCCACTCACCTTCTAAGAGACTTTCTAGCAGTACATATGCTATGGCGAATGGGCTGCTGTGCATCCACTTTAATTTCTAGGAAATAATGCAGTTACTGAGATTCTTTCTGTTTATGGTGCTTCAAGGTACTTTCTGATACTCTGCTATTTGACAGAAAAAGACTACTGAGTCAGGTAGTGGTGGTGCACCCCTTTAATCCTAGCACTTGGAAGAAAGAGGCAATCTCTGTGAGTTCAAGACCAGAGTTCCAGGACAGGCTCCAAAACTACAGAAAAACTCTGTCTCAAAAAAAAAAAACACCAAAACAAACAAACAAATAGGCCAATGAAATCATAATCTCCAATTGTGGGGCAATGCGAATACTCTGTGCATAATTTTACTAATCTATAACCAGATTTAAAATTTGAAAGCAAGAACAAAGCATTCAGAGCTTTCCATACAAAATCTAGGAGCTGTGGATCACTGGCCTTTTCCAAAAGGATACCTGATGACTAGTAGATTGTAATGAAATTTGTGGATTGGCATTCAGATGGCTAAAACTTTGAAAACAGGTTGGTGGCAGGAAGGACTTGTTTTCATTATTTAATGATACATGAAATCCTGTGAATTACCTTGTCCAGTCTAAGTGACTTTAAAAATCACCCACTTCTTCCAGTTATATTCATATATAAGGCATGTATGCCTTCCAGAAATATTTATATCAGTTGTATAGTATTAGACTGTGTTTTGTGGTCAGAGACTTGGCAGCAAACATGACATCAAGGTGCCCACTCTTGGAGAACTGACATTCTAAGAGGATAAATACCACTTGCATTGGCTCAAACAGGCTTTGGTTGGCAGTAGTTTGAAGAGATGGTGACTCATTTGGGATACAGAGGCACCGGAGTAAGTCAGAGACAGGAGCACAGGGACACTGGATCTATTGCTCTCTTACACCTCCTCTGCCCCAGGCTGAGCCACTGTGAGTGCATGTTTCTCTTCAGAATTTACACCTCGATGCTGCAAGGTAGATTTCCAGATACTTTCCAGATACTTTATGCTCAGAGGGGATTACAGCCTGTTCATTACTATCTTGGTTTCTCATATGCCAAATACCTGGCCTGTGGGAAGCATGAATGAAAATAATGGTTATGAGAAATAGTAGATCAGAATGGTGAGTCAAATCTGGATAAAAAGCTGTAGATTAAAAAATACCCCAAAGCAGGAACTACTATTAAACGCCATTCACACGACATGAAGACACCAAAGACAAACCTAACTTAGTGAAAGCCCATCTCTCTTGATAGGATTTCTCCTTAAACTAAAAGCAGGGCTCAGTGTTTGATTTCTAGGTTCTAGGCTGAAGTTCAGAGTTGAGGGTCATGTGAGCCAGATTCCTTGCATGAAGCCTGCAAATCAGCAGTCTCCTCATATCACACACCAGTGAGCAAAGAGCAAGTCCAGAGAGGATGGACCAGCAAGAAGCTCAAATGTAATGAGTCCCTTCCAAGCATTATTTCCAACATTTTGCATTTTTCTAATCCTAAAAACTCTCTTCAAAATAGTTACCTTGAGACCCATTCTATAGGTAAAGACACTTAGGGCTGAGCTCAGGTATGTTAAATGACTGTCTAGAATTGGATGGCTCTTGCTTTTATTCCTTCATTATTTTTTATTGAGTATCCATTGATTGCCTATTACATGCTGTGCTCAGCTTGATCCCTTGAATAAGAAAAATGTTTCAAAGCTACTAAATGACTATTTAAATTCAGTTCTTTATAACTTCAAAGTTCAAATTTCTCTCACCATACCAAGGCTTCTTTGTCAAGAGTGTGTTTCAAGTTCTTGTGTAATTGGTACTTTCCACATACTCAGTGATGCTAATTTTTTCAGTTTCTTCCATTACTGTGGAGTAGGGTTGGGGCAGTGATGGAGTCAAAGAGGTGTTGTTGAGTGGGCACAGTTTTGCTTTCTTAAATAACATACAAACAATCCAGCTTTCTAAACCCTTGTCAAATGAAAACACAACTTTCAACTCCATGGAGATTCTCTTTTCTTCACCACTCACAGTTTCACTGCTGATCACAAGCCATGGCATAAAGTTTCTGTAATTTGTCTTAAGAATGGGCTCATAATGTATTTGGTTGATATCCTTGGGATGTCTGCTCTTTTGTGAAGGGAAACAGGAGATTTGGGAGAGATGGGAGGGGAGGTGGGAGGATCTGGGAGATATGTAGGGAGGGGAAACTGAGGTTAGAATGTAATCTTTGAGAAGAATAATAAAAATTTATATATACACACATATATACTTACATACAAAAGACATTTATACATATGCATACACACACACAAACACACACACACACACACACACACACACACACACACACACACACACACACACACATATATATATATATATATATATATATATATATATGAAAGTATAAGTTCACAATATATACCTGCCCTGCTGGTAAAAGTCCTTAGAATTCTTGGCCAGATCCAAATCTAATAAAAGAATCAATAAAACTAAAAGCATAGAATATAGGGCTTCTCAATTTTATTAAGTATAATGCTTTGTTAGTTCTGTAAAAGAGTGGAATTTCCCCCAAATCCTGGTGCGGAAGGGAAAGAAGGATGAAAGCGATCCCTTATTGATTCCCCTCTTTAAATACAGCTATGTCTGACTGAACTCTTACTTATAATAATTACAACCTCAAACCTTGTTTGGGGGTGGGGGGAATTTTTACTACGTACAGCTGTAGAACAATCCCAGGAGATTTACGAAGTGTGCAGATTAAGAGCAAAGACTCTAAAGGTTGTAGCCAAGATGCCCACAGTTCAGGCTTGAATGGTACCTGCAAAAGCAGATGACCATGACTTCATTACACTTCTTATCTATGGACACATGACCCCCTCCACAAAGTCTTGGGTTCAGGTTCAGCTGTCTTGTTTCTAGAATCTTGGCCCTCCTGGGGTGAGCACATAGGCACTGCTGCACAGAAACGGGATTTTGCTACCCCTCAGCCCTTCCCACGTGCTCACTCCGGGCTCTAAGAAGCACAGATTATCCACACTGTTCCATCACTACAAGAACCATAAAAATACTCATATTTTGTACTGCTTAGGGAAATTACAGTATCTTACACCGTGATGCAAAAGAAAGCCCTAGATAACGAGGAGACCCTTGATTTACTTTGGTGAGGAAGGACAGAAGATATAACTTTCGTATCCTACTTTTTCTGTTCATGGCAGTTTCTCATTTGATGATTCTACAGGATAAAGAATTAATCCGAGCCTTCTATAAAGCAATTGACCTCAACTCTACATGAACACAAGAGTCACTTGAAACACTCGAAGAAATCTACAGATGCCTGGGCCCAAGCCCACTGCAAACGGATGGGAGTCTCTGGAGAGTTTGTGCTGAGGCCATAGTTAAGAACTCTCCTGCTGATTGGTACACAGTGGAAAGTATCAAGACATAATCAGCATGGGATAGCAGGTATTGTGAAACAGGTGTGGAGTAACAGCGACCAAGGAGTGAATTCTGGGTATAAAAGGCAAAAAGCAGATGAAAAATCAGTTATTGGACCATTTTTCCTTCAAGGAGGCCGCACACCCCTAGGCCACTCTTGACCCCTGGCTTGTGGTTCACCAAAAGCTATGATATTAAGTAAACTGTTAACAAAGGCTGATTCCTTTGTTCCTCTTTCTTCAGGCCTCATGAGAATTCTTCCCTGGAGGCAGGGATTGGGTGGGAAGAGGATCTGACAGATTGAAATGAATCATCAGGAGCAATTAATGCCCCATTGACATTGTCAGAATTAGGGGATCATAAATTCTCTCTAGGACAGAAGTTTAAAGCAGAAACTTTGCTGTGTTAGGGTTTTCAGAGACACCGAACCAATAGGAGATGCGCACACATGAATTTATCACAAAACTAGTATTTATGGAAGCCAAAAAGTCCTGTGCTATGATGGCACAAGTGACAGAAAGACAAAAGCTGCTGCTATAAATCTTGGAGTCTGAAGTCTGAAGATAAAGGAGTTCTGAAGTCTGAAAGTGGAAGACAGATGATCCAGCTCAAGGAGACAGGATGGGGAAATGCTCTCCCTCCGCCCTTTGTTCTATCTGGGTCCTGTACCCACTGAATGCTGTCTATCCACCCTACTACAGCATGGGTCTTCTTAACTATACCTCCTAATTCAATGCAAATCCATTTTAAAAACACTCTGAGAAACACTTCCAGAAATGTTTTATCCCTCTTGGATATCCCTGAACCCAGTAACCTAGAACAGGCACTGAACCATCCCATTATCTGGCCCACCAACAAGTTGTCATTACATATTCTAACATACCTAGCTCTATCTACGTCTTGCAACTTATCATTTTTTTCCCAATTTATTCTCAATCTGCTCCACAATAACTGTGAATGATTTTTTCTGGCAACTCCAAATGAGAGGAAGTAGAACTATTATCAATGATTAACATTCTATCCCTAAAGAAAACAAAGAGGTATATAGCTAGGGACACTTATGTCTCAAAACACTTAACTGAACTGTTCACAGTTATAGAGAAACAGATTAAAGTCTACTTCTGACAGGAACGCATTTCTTTCTCAGTGGCCGGAGCTAGCAGACCTCAATATGTTACCAAGTTAATATCCATCCACCTCAGTTTTTCCTATATAGCAAAAAGGAAAGAAATTTTAGTCTTCCTTCTTAAAAGTGGGGAAAATACATGAACACTATTACACAGTGTTAAGTGACATGTGCGACTTATAAGTAAATGTGTTTCTGGCAAGCTTTGTAATCATAGTTCATCTGCAGGTAGCTATTTATATGCTCAACACACAAAAAAATGCTTCTTAGTATGCAATATACATGATCCAAGGGATCTGGAGCCTTTCTCAATATAGTTTTAGATGGTAAATTCTTGAGCCAGTTTGGAGGTGAGCATCAGCATCCATTTCTTTCCTATAAATCAGGTCAATGATGGAAAATGGGTTTATCAGATAGTTGCCTCTAATTGTTGCTTTTGCTGTTTATGATTGAAGCTAATTCACAAAGCCAGAGACCCTAACAGGAACAGCTAAGACCAATGCTCGTCTCCACCGGCAAACCTTGGAAGGTTCTCATGACCTCACGTCTCTACGTGCATTCTGTGCAGCTGTACTTCCAGGGCACGAGAAGGAAAAGTGGTCTATGGAAAAAACCACAAGGAGTTTAGTGGGGAGCTAACAGGTTAGTGTAGTCATCAAACTCAAGCCTCTCAGCAGGTCAAGATAGAACTTGAAAGAGTTCTATGAGGGAAGAAATTCATGTACAAACTCAGAAAGATAATATGTAAAACATAACCCAGCGATGCATTGCATGGTTCAGTTTCTAATTAAAAGCTCTCTCTTGGGAGTAGGGGAAAAAGCTCAGTTGTAAAGGTCTTACCTCAAAAGCATGAGAATGAGTTTGTTCCTCAGAGCCCACAGGAAAATGCTGAGCATGATAACACGCGCCTGTAACCCTGTTACTGGGAAAGAGAAAGGAGAGCCTTGGGCTTGCTGGCTAGCTGGCTGGCTAGCCTAGCCTAACTGGAAGTTCCAGGACAATGAAAGACTGCTTCAAAGGATGTAGGCAGCATGCCCGGTAATGATATGTGATGTTTTTCTCTGATTTTCACACATACATGCACACACATATATACTCACTCCTCCCCCACTCCATGAACACACACACACACACACACACACACACACACACACGTGCATATACATTTTTTTCTCTAAATTTGCTTGCTGGCTTTCCTGTTCAGCTTACAGTTTGTGTCTGTTAACTAGTTAATCCTCTTGGCAGTTTGTAAGATCAATTATTTAGGTTTCGGGGTAGTTATTTATACCGAAGGGTTCCAAATTCTAGGCAGAAAAGAAATTTATTATTCATCTCCCAGTATGGCAAGGGTTGATATATGGAAGCTGGTAACAACCTGTTATCTGCCAAGGTCAGAGTGAGCCAGAATAATCCAAAAATTTAGTAGAAGAGATTGAAATGAGATATGAGAAAGGACTTACTGAACGTCAGGGCTAAATACAACTATAAATTATCATGGCTCAGTTATATTTATTTGCACAGTGAACACACAGCTATCTTTTCTAGGATACTGAAAGTGTTGTGTGGTGAATATTCTGTGAGAAAACAAAACCATAGGCACACTCCTTTAAAATGGTTACACATGGTCATTGTAATCAGTTGCCGAATCTTGTGAGCCACGGAGTGACGCACCTGAGCTCCATGAATGATGCATAGACTATGCATAAACGTTCCTGTAACTCATTTAAACAAGGCATCCAGTGTAGATGAGTTGTGAAACCCTTGCTGTTCCTTAACAGGGGTGACATTTTTGCCTATGATTTGTTTCCCCAATATTAACGACAAGGAACCAGCATCCTCACGCTCTGTCTCTTGTGACGACATAACAATGTCACACCCATTTGTTCAATTATGCGTACCACCATCTGTTCCTCAGTCAAGGGCCTTCACTGTAGATTTTTAGTGAGCTGCATGGTGTCCTATCCCGAGATGCTGATCTTGGATTACTTGACTTGTGTGTGTGGCAAGGATCCTATGGATTGCTTCTGGACAAAAGCTCTTTGGCTTCTGAGGCTATGTACTAGCTGCCCATTGGTTCCTCGTGACATTCAGCTTCTCACACTTCCGAGTGAGAGTTGTTGCTAGTCTTACCCTCAGCTTGTTTCTCTCACATTATTGACCGACTAAACCCACACTGATCTCAACTCAGACCTCCTTACTTGTGACCCCTAACTCTCTCCTGAGCTCTCGCCTGCTGTGTCCCCTTGTGTTAAATACAACTCATGCCCATCTGGACATCTAATTGCACATCAGTGAGAGAAACATGCCAGGATTTCTACCTTTCTAGAGCTATTCCATCTGTAGTTTCTCCACTGTGACAAGTGTAATCATTCACTCACACAGCACTCTGTCATAGCATTTGCTGCCTTGTACTACTGTTCAGCGTGCCTGCTTGTCTCCTAGCAGTGAGATATCTGAGAGTCTTACTCTTTTTGTGTAGCATAAGTCTACCTAATAAGTGTTAAAAGACTATATAGTTTGGCTTAGTTAGGCCAGGGCCTTATGTTTAAACTTAGCATGCTATAGAAAAGTCAAAGGTTAATTTCCAGTATTTCCTAGTCTGGACCACAACTGGGAAAGGTAAATGAAAAGAGAAGGCTGATTCTACCCATAATGTCACCTGAAAGCTAGGCTTAGTTTAAAATCCTGTAAAGAAGAAGTATAATAGCCCTTCCAGGCTGATTTCTTTGGTTTGAGAATATTCTGTGGGGTGCAGTATCTCTTCTTCCAACTGCTCAGCATGAGGGCCATGTCTTGCCAGCACTCCAATATTTACAGGGTCGAGTGAAACATGTATCTCCAGAAACCCCAAAACATGAGACCACGGGATGTCTTCCTGTCTCAGAGAGAATACTGTGTGTGTTGTTCGTATTTTGAGTTATTGATATTTTTGAGGGACAAAGCCATTCCTCAAGTCTCAGCTTAAGAGAACTCAGCTACTCCCATTCTGACACAAGTCATTTACTTAGCCACAGATTCTAGCAAAAGACCCAGTGAAAGAGTATTGTCTTAGTTTCTTTTCCTGATGCTATGATGAAACACTGACAAAGGCAACTTCAGGGAGAAAGTGTTCATTCCGGTGTTCCAGGGTCACAGTGGAGAAGTCAAGGTGGCCAAAGGCTTAGGGTTGCTGTCACAGTCAGAAGATGGCAATGACTGCATGCTGCTGCCCAGCTCCCTTTATCCCCTCGCATAGTCTACAATGCTAACCCAGGGAATAACATAGGCGCAGTGTGGTGTTTCTGTAGTCATACAATCGAGATAACTGTCATAGATATGTCCACATGTCCATCTCCTAGGTGAGGCTAGAGTCTATTAAATTGACAATTAACACCATCACAGGAACGTTTGACTCAGATGTCCTCTCAACTAAACTGCTAAGCTTTAGTCTGTCTGTCTGTCTGTCTGTCTGTCTATCTATCTATCTATCTATCTATCTATCTATCTATCTATCTATCTATCGTGTGTGCGTGCGTGCGTGCGTGCGTGTGTGTGTGTGTGTGTGTGTGTGTGTGTGTGTATGAACATGTGGAGTCTGAGTTACTTGCAAGTTAAACAAGTACTTGCCCCACTGGAGCTAATACTTCTCTCACAAAGATTATTCTTTGTATAAAGATTATCTATTTCTTTTAACAGAAAAGTCATGAACCAAAAGCCTCCATGTTGACAAAGAGGATGCAGTACACACTCCCTGTTTTCCTAGCACAAAGGATGTGTGGTATAATGAAGACATCATCAACCTTTGCATGCAAACATATATTCTTAGGGGACTGAACTGTCACTGTTTATACTATACCATTTGGTTCCCTTTGCATTAAATATACAGAAACGCTGAGAGTCCTATTTCATATTTGCCTTTCTTTGCCAGTACAGGTGATGGAACCACATTTCTGTTTCTTTATGGCTAAGTAATTGACATATAGGACTTTCTCACCCAGGAAATTGGTGAAACAGATGTTGATTTTTTCTTCCACGTGCCATAATAGACATTTTGTGGAGAGCTTGTTCCAGGATAGTAACATAGTCATGTATCATTTAAGACAAAGGTACATCTTCAGAAACGTACTAGCAGATGATCTCATTTTCGTGCAAACATCATAGACTACACTTAAGCAAATGGAGACGGCAGTGTGCTGCACATCTAGACTGAATAGAGCAATAACACTTGGCTATAAAACACACAGTCATCTATATAAAAATGTTTTCTTTGTATCATTATCCTATAAACTTTTCCCCTTTTCTTTTTTCTTAATTTAATGTGGCTCTGGAATCAAACCCAAGGCTGCATGCATCTAAAAATGCTCAACTGATGAGTTATACACATATCTCATATCTTCCTATTTTAAATCATTATATTTTATTATATTAATTCAAATATCTTGTTAAAACCCAAAATAAAGTATAAACATTAGTCTAGGTGTTCATAAAGTTGGGATAACCAGTGACCATCAACTTGCTCTTCCACATCTTTTGTCTAAGTTCTCAGGACTTGGATACACATATGCAACATACACACAGAAGTCCCTCTCTGCAGCATATGTGAGTCAACTCTAAAATAATAATATATAGTAAATACGATTGGTGGAAACAGGCCTGAGCCAGCGACTTCAGCCAGAGTAGGCCCAAGGCAGCAGTCTCCACAGGAGCAGCCCGAGGCAGCCATCTCCACGGGAGCATGTACAAGGGAGCAAGAAATCACCAAAGGAGCAGGCCAGAGTCAGAGACCTCTGCTAGACCAAGTCTGAGCCAGGGACCTCCTTGAAAACAAGCCTGAGCCAGTGACCTCTGCCAGAGCAGGCCCACGCCAGCAACCTCAGCAGGAGCACCCCCAAGAAATGAGGCCCAAACAACCTCCAGGATTGCAGAGCAACCCTTAGGAGTGCCTAGCGACCTAATGGAATAATGAGTGACCCCCAGGGTGACTGGAACCATGGCACTGACTGCACTACAAGGATCAACCATCTGAGCCTTGGATCCACTGGCATTTGGAAGACTGAACACCAGAGTCACAGACAGCTCCAACAACACCAATCAGAGGAAAAGATTGGTAGACAAGATAAGAACACACACAACACCACAAAGAACAACACAACACCACTAAAATCTAGTGACCCTACAACAGCAAGACTTGAACACCCCAATATAGATGAATCAGAAGAAAATGATCTAAAAAATGACTTTAGAAAAATGTTTGAGGCCCTTAAAGAGGAAAATAAAATTCCCCCAAAAGAAATGGAGGGAAAAACATACAAAAAATTGGAAGAAATCAACAAATCCCTTAAAGAAAACCAAGAAAAAGCAATCAAATAGTCAAAAGAAAGAACTCAAGACTTGAAAACCAGAAGAGAAACAATAAAGAAAACACCAACCAAGGGAATTCTGGAAACAGAAATTATGAGAAAACCATCAGGAATCACAAATGCAACCATAAACAGCAGAATACAAGAGATGGAAGAGAGACTCTCAAACACAGAAGATACAATAAAGGAAATAGACTCATTGGCCAAAATATAACATTCAATATAACAAATGCTTAACACAAAATATCCAGGAAATATTGGGACACCATGAAGATACAAAGCCTAAGAATAATAGGGATAGAAAAGAAGTCCAACTCAAAAGCATAGAAAACACATTCAACAAAATCATAGAAGAAAACTTTCCTAACCTGAAGAAAGCTATGCCTATGAAGACACAAGAAGCTCACAGAACACCAAATAGACTAGAAAGAAAGAAAGAAAGACCCCTTGCCATAAAATAATCAAAATACCAAATGTACAGAATAAAGAGAGACTATTAAGAGCTGCAAACAAACAAATGAAAAAACACAAGAACCCAAGAAACATATAAAGGCAGAGCTATCAGAATTACACCTGACTTCTCATTGGAGAGAATGAAAGCCAGAAGGTTGTGGTCAAGCGTTATGCAGACATTAAGAGACCACAGATGCCAGCTCAGACTATTATACCCAGCAAAACTTTCAATCACTATAGATGAACAAAACAAGACATTCCATGACAGAACCAGATTTAACCAATACCTAGCCACAAACCCAGCCCCGCACAAAGTACTAGAAGGAAAACTTCAACCCAAGGAAGTTAGCTATATCCACAAAAACACAGACAATAGATGACCTCACAGCAAATACATTCCCAAAAGGGAAAAACACACACGATAACATCACCAACAACGAAAACTAAAATAACAGAAACTAGAAATTATTGGTAATTAATATCCCTTAATATAAATGGACTCAACTCACATATAAAAAGACACACACTAATGGGTTGGATATGAAAAGAGAATCCATCCTTCTGCTGCAAACAAGAAACATACCTCAACCTCAAAGGCAGTCATCACCTCAGAGTAAAGGGTTGGGAAAAATTTTTCCAATCAAATAAAACTTAGAAACACGCTGGTGTAGCTATCCTAACTAACAAAATAGACTTCAAACTAAAATCAATCAAAAGAGACAAAGAAGGACATTTCATATTAGTCACAGGAAAAATATATCAGGAGGAAATGTCAATACTGAATGTCTATGCCCCAAATAAAAGGGTGCCCTTGTATGTAAAAGAAACAGTACTAAGCCTTAAATCACATACTAAACTCCATACACTAATAGTGGGAGACTTCACCATCTGACTCTCACCACTGAACAGGTCTGTCAGACAGAAAATTAACAGAGAAATAAAGGAACTAACAGATGTTATGATTCAAATGGGCTTAATAGACAGCTACAGAAAATTACATCCAAACATAAAAGAATATACCTTCTTCTCAGCACCTAATGGAACCTTCTCAACTATTGATCACATACTATGTAACAAAGCAAACCTCAACAGATTCAAAAAAATTGGAATAGCCCCATGTATCATATCAGATCACCAGGTCTCAAAATTGGAATTCAACTGCAATACTAATTTCAGAAAGCCTACAAACACATGGAAATTAAACAATGCACGTCTGAATCATCAATGGTCAAGGAAGAAATACAAGAAGAAATTAAAGGTTTCCTTAAATTCAATGAAAATGCCCACACAATGTACCCAAATTTATGGAACACAATGAAAGCAGTGTTAAAAGAAAAGCTCATAGCACTAAACACCTACATAAAGAAGCTGGAAAAATCCCACACCAGTGAGTTAACATAACACCTGAAAACTCTAGAACAAAAAGAAGTTAACTCACCAACTCACCCGGGAGGACTAGATGGCAGGAAATAAACAAATTGAGAGCTGAAATCAACAAAATAGAAACAAAGAAAACAATACAAAGAAACAATGAAACAAAAAGTTGGTTCTTAGAGAAAATCAACAAAATAGACAAAATTTTATCCAAACTAACCAAAAGGCAGAGAGAGAATATTCAAATTAACAAAATCAGAAATAAAAAGGGGACATAGCAACAGACACGGGGAAAATCCAGAGAATCATCAGGTCATATTTCAAAAACGTATACTCCACAAAATCGGAAAACTTATAGAAAATGGACAACTTTCTGGATAAATACCAAAATAGATAAGCAAATTAAATAGACCTATAACTGCTAAAGAAATAGAAAAAGTCACCAAAAGTCTCCAACAAATAAAAGTCCAAGACCAGATTCTTTCAGCTTAGAATTCTAGGAGATTTTCAAAGAAGAACTAATACCAATACCCCTCATATTGTTTCACACAATAGAAACTGAAGGAACATTGCCAAACTCTTTTTATGAGGCTACAAGTACCCTGATACTGAAACCACACAAAGACATTACTAAGAAAGAGAATTACAGACCCATCTCACTCATGAACATTAATGCAAAAAATACTCAATAAAATACTGGCAAACCAAGTCCAAGAAAAGTCAGAAAAATCATCCACCATGATCAAGTTGGCCTCATCCCAGAGATTCTGTGATGTTTCAACATATAAAGATCTGTCAACGTAATCCACAATATAAACAAGCTAGAAAATAAAAACAAATGATCACCTCACTAGTTGATTAAAAAGCCTTTGACAAAATACAACATCCTTTCATGATAAAGGTCTTGGCGACAGCAGGGATTCAAGAAACATACCTAAATATAATACAGGCAATAATAAACAGCAAGCCAACAGACAACGTCAAACTAAATGGAGAGAAACTCAAAGCAATCTCACTGAAATCATTAACAAGAAAAGGTTGTCTATTCTTTCCATATCTATTCAATATAGTACTTGAGGTTCTAGCTAGAGCAGTAAGACAACAAAGGGAGATCAAGGGGATACAAATCAAAAGAAGTCAAACTCTTACTATTTGCTGATGATATGATAGTTTACATAAGTGTCCCCCAAAATTCTGCCAAGGAATTTCTACAACTCATAAACACCTTCAGTAATGTATCAGGATAGAAAATTAACTCAAAAAAATCAGTAGCCCTCCTTTACACAGATGATTAATGGGCTGAGAAAGAAATAAGAGAAACTCACAATAGCCACAAACCCATAAAGTATCTTAGAGTAACTCTACCCAAACAAGAGAAAGACCTGTATGACAAGAACTTTAAATTTTTAAAGAAAGAAATTGAAAAAGACACCAGAAAATGAAAAGATCTCCCAATGGTCTTGGGTAGGTAGAATCAACATTGTAAAAAATGGCAATCTTCCCCAAAGCAATCTACAGATTCAATGCAATGCCCATCAAAATCCCAGCAAAATTCATTCACATACCTTGAAAGAGCAAATTCAACTTCATATGGAAAAGTAAAAAGCTCAGGATAGCCAAAACAATTCTGTACAATAAAGGAACTTCTGGAGGCATCACAGTCCCTGACTTTAAACTCTACTACAGAGCTACAGTCCTGAAAACAGCCGGGTATTGCCATAAAGACAGACAAGAGGACCAATGGAACTGAATCAAAGACCCAGATTTCAATCCACATACTTATGAACACCTGATTTTTGACAAAGAAGCAAAAAATATAAAATGAAAAAAGAAAACATCTTTAACAAATGGTACTGGCATAACTGGATATCAACATGTGGAAGAATGAAAATTGATCCATATCTATCCCCATTCACTAAACTCAAGTCCAAATAAATCAAAGACCTCAACATAAAATGAACCACACTGAACCTCATAGAAGAGAAATTGGAAAGTACACTTGAGAGCATTGGAACAGGAGACCACTTTCTAAATATAATCCGAATAGCACAGACACTGAGAGCAACAACTGACAAATGGTACCTTCTGAAACTGAAAAGCAAAGGACACAGTCAACAAGACAAAATGGCAGCCTACAGAAAGGAAAAAGATCTTCACCAACCCCACATTGGACAGAGTGCTGATCTCCAAAATATACAAAGAACCCAAGAAATTGGTCATCAAAAGAACAAATAATCCAATTTTAAAAAATGGAGTACAGACCTAAACAGAGAACTCTCAACTGAGGAATCTAAAATGGTTGAAAGACACTTAAGGAAATGCCCAACATCTTTAGCCATCAGAAAATGCAAATCAAAACAACAATTCCACCTGACACCTGTAAGAATGGCCAAGACCAAAAACACTGATGACAACTTATGCTGGAGAGGATGTGGGGTAAAGAGAACATTCCTCCATTACTGGTGGGAGTGCAAACTGGTACAGTTGCTTTGGTTATCAGTATGGTTATTTCTCAGAAAATTAGGAAACAAGCTACCTCAAGACTCAGTAATACCACTTTTGGGTATATACACAAAGGATGCTCAATCATTCCACAGGGATATGTTCTCAACTATGTTCATAGCAGCATTATTTGTCATAGCCAGAAGCTGGAAAGAACCTAAATGCCCCTCAAACAAAGAATGGATAACGAAAATGTGATACATTTACACAACAAAGACCTACACAGCAGAAGAAAATGGCTTTGAAATTTGCGGGCATATGGATAGATCTAGAAAACATCATATTGAGTGAGGTAACCCAGACCCAGTAAGACAAATATCATATGTACTCACGCATAAGTGGCTTTTAGACATCAAGAAATGAAAAACCAGCCTACAATTTCCAATTGTAGAGAACTTAAGACAACAAAGAGGACCCTAAGAGAGACATACATGGATCTAATCTACATGGGAAATAAAAAAAGCAAGATCCCCTGAGTAAATTTGGAGCCTGGAGATCATGGGAGAGTTTAGAAGGTGAGGGGAGAAAATAGGAGGGGAGCAGAGAAAAAATATATCCGAATAAAAACTATTTTTATAAAAAGTAAATACATAAACCTGTACCGTCTAATATGAACTGGGCCTAATTGTCTGTGTAGGCTTCATGTGACTGGCAGTTACATAGTTTTGATGGTGGACCAAGTATTGCACTCTGGTGTGATGAAGGCTATGATCTCCCAGAAACAGGAATATTTAGTTCTACTATAATCTTATGTAATCAGCAGTAATGTCATCTAGGACACATTCCTCAGGCTATGTCTGTCATTTTTTGATCTATGACTACCTCTCTACTCTAGGGCAATCTGTCTCCCAAACAATTATTACACATGGAAGAAAGAGCCAGCCACCTGTTCCAGTGATGAAGTCCTTTTTTTGTGTGTGTGTGTGGTTTTTCGAGACAGGGTTTCTCTGTGGTTTTGGAGCCTGTCCTGGAACTAGCTCTTGTAGACCAGGCTGGTCTCGAACTCATAGAGATCTGCCTGCCTCTGCCTCCCGAGTGCTGGGATTAAAGGCGTGCGCCACCACCGCCCGGCTTGATGAAGTCCTTTTTATTGATTTTTTGATCATCAAGAAGTAGGAACAAGCGTTGGGATGTACACCAGTGGAAAGAGGTCTTATCTAACATACCTAGCATACATGAAGCCCCGAGTTCAACTCTCAAGTACTGCAGAAACAAAAACAAAGCAGAATAGATATTTTATCCCTAGCACTGCCAAAAAATGTGCATACCTATGAAGCAGGATGTGTGATTAATTCTATAGACTTAATGTGAAACTGGAGCAACTGGTATCTGCCTGACCAAACGGTTATTATGTGGTCCATGACATTATAAGCTCCCATAATACGAAGGTTAACCACAACTAAAACTAGGCACAGCCTAGTGACCCACATCTTGGTCACAATGTAATGTAAATGGACACAGAAAGCATAAAAGACATCTGAACATAAATTATAACTTATGGTTTTTTTTTCTTTTAAAAATAAATTTTGCTTTAATATGGTGCTTGAAATTCTAAATTTTCTTAACTTCCAATTGCCAAATTGATGATTACTAGTGACCTTTGTTTGTTTAAAATTACAAGATAAGCCAGTTGTGTTTTTTTTTAAAGAGCGTTCCGTGGCAATGAGCATCCCCGGAGTTTTCAGAGAAGAGGTGGAGCTAGGATGTCATTGGTGGTGCTGTGATGAAGAATTTCTCAGAAGGGCTTGACATTCATAGAGCCAAACCTCCTCTGACACTAATGCATTGCTGTTGGTTTTTATGTAATAATGATTAAAGTCTTATGATGGTTTTAAAGGCTGTCTTGTTCATTGATTAATTTTGTGACTCAATTTTTATATAAAATCCATGACAGCTGATTAGTGAAGAGCACCGGGTCCTGGAATCAGACTGGCGAGGCTGAAATGGTTTTTCTGGCTTCAGCAATAAGACTTGGGACAAATTAACTTTTTATCATTTTTTAAAGTGTTGGAATACTATTCACTTTTCCAAAGATTATTTAAGTATTGAGTTAACAAAGAGAATCTCCCCAAAAGCATTTGCATATAATAAGTACTCAGTAGACATTGGTATCCTTTTTTAGTTTTCATCTATATCAAAAAAGCTCTTTAGGCATTATCAACATTTAATGGCCTATGTCTCTTTGTAACAGCAGGATACACAGCCTAATTTCCATTGACATGTTATAGATGTTTGTAAAATTGGTAGCATGATTTAGAAAAGCAGACAGTGCTGGTTTTCCTGGGGTTGCGGATGGCTTTTCTGACAGCTGAAACACTGTTTTAGAGCACAAAGCATAAATTATCCTTAAGCGATAACTCAAGGCAATGTCTGTCTAACATTGGAAGTTGGAAATTAAAGAAGAAGCAAACCATTTCCATCTCACAATCAACAGTCAGCTTCTAAGGGACTGCTAGACTGAAGAAACTATAAATGGTGTCCACGCGCACTCCATAGCTACATATATTTTCTACAACGTGAACTGGCCTTTTTCTATTCTTTGACAATCCTGAGAGGTACAAATAGCCAGAGCTGGCCTGCAAAGTCTTGCTCCAACATTAAATTCCATTTGGTTTCCACAGCACAGTGGACCTTGCCGGCCCTTCAACTAGACACCCAGTGATGCAGATAGCGTGATGAAGTCAGTGATTGTGCTTCAATAGAAGCATGCCAGAATGAACTTGCAAAGGCTCTGGTTTGAATCCATGTTGATTGGCTTCTTGACTTTGGGTTGAGCACCTAGTTTCAGTGACCCTTACCAACAAACTGGCACTAATCCTAACACACAGTCATTCTACAAACTAACTGCAAAGCATGTTATTATAAAAAAAAACCCATTAATTCAAATTTTTATTACTTTTTCTCTTAGTCTCCAAGCTCACTCGAGACCCCCATGCCCTCCTGATTTGACTTTTGATCAGTAGACTTTCCAAGCCCTCTTCAACCCTACTAGATTCTGGAAGATTGCTACAGATGTCGCAGAGGAATCAACAGTTCTAGTTGTTTGTTGGTTTGTTTTTTGCCTCACTTACTTGATTGTGGAATCCATGTTTCTCACTGCTAAAATTTATGTCTCTCTTTGCTGCCAGTAGACACTCTCATCCCCATGGTATGTTTCCCAGCCTCCGGCAGGAGAATGAGAACTGTTACTATCCCGAATGACGCATAGAAAATGAGGAGCACGGAGTGGGAAGAGCAGGATGGGCTGCCAGCTCCAATAAAGGGAGTGACTGTCACTGCTGGGGGAAGGGAAGCAAGCCACCATTTGTGTGTGGGGGGGATGGGTGTCGTGCACCAGCTTTTTGCCAAAACTAGTCCAGTTCTGAATTTGTTATTTTTCCGAAGTCATGCAATGGTGGTAATAAAATGAGAAGCCAAATTAGGTGAAATGCATTTGCTGTTGGAAATTCTGGGTTGTTTGAGGCACTGTGAGATGTTTCCAGTAAGGGCCACAGGGACATAGTGATAGCCACCAACTGTGGAGAGGACACAAATAGGAACTAGAAGCTTTAAGGCAAAAAAAAAAAAAATTATCAGATCTTCTTTACTTGGAGCTAAAGATTGATTGCAGTGGGAGAAACAACACCACGTGGTTTCTGTGGGTCAAACACACCCTGGAAAGCTCTTCTTTAACTGCTGTACCCAGAACCTAAAAATAACCCAAATTCATTCACTTGCCATGAAACTCATGAATCCATGACTCAGAACTTGTGTGAAACTAAGGATCATTGGGGTCGGATGCCTATATTAAGCTACATGTATATTCCCTAAGCCGACATTGTATTCCTACACTCACCTGTGGCTCCTCCCCACAAAAAAAAACCCTAAACCCCAAATCATGAAAATCATGCCTAAGAAATGGAAGGTGTTAGAGCTCTACCCAGAAACAGCCAATGCCGCTCTGCCCCAAAGAGTTACACCTCAGCTCTCTGGGCTATGTGAACTACAACTCAGAAACGTTCGCCTCAGGGCGGCCAGAAGAGGACAAGGAACAGGAATGTCTTTGCTGCACATGAAGCCGGGGCACGCATAGTTTGGGGATTGGATGTGTCTAGGCTCTCTCCCTTCCTTCCATCCTCATCTTAGGCATCGATTATGTGCCACAAAGCTTAGTCACACTTTGTTTTCTCAAATACAGTGCAGCCAATAGGTTTAAAAATGAATCATTTGGCAGGGTGTTTTTTTCTTTGTCTATAAGATGTCACAGCCTCTCTGAAAGCAGTAAGGGTGACTAAAGCTCCTGGCGTCTTCCTGTGTGAGGAATGCTTTAGCTGAGGCACTGAAGAACCAGCTCACGGAAGCTGGCTCCTCCTCCTCTCAAGGTCTTCAGGTTTCAGCCTTGCAAAGTGCCAGGAAAAGCAAGACAAAGAGGAAAGAGGGAACCCTGATGGAAGGGTGGGGCTGCCAGAAGCACAGATTTAAAAACGAGTTTTCTTCCTAGTATGCTCCTGTCTCATCTGCCTTTTGTCTATCTGCCCCCACCTCTCCTCAGATTCTGTGTTTCATGCTTGGTTCTGTCTGAATCCCTTCCTTTCGGGCTAACGTGAACTCTATCCCCAATTGAATGACCTAGCTTACACACCTTGTCAAAAATCCTAATCACTTGATGATAGCGCGGGCGCGCGCACATGCGCACATGCACACACGCACACACACACACACACACACACACACACACACACATATCTGATTATACTTTAGGAAACTTTCAGAAATCCTCCAGCTTTTGTGCTTTTGTGATGACACTGTTTTAACTCTATTTGGTATGGCTGAATAAAATACAAGGCTGTGCTACATTCTAAAATACATGACTAAGAAAACAGGTGTATTTCTATAATACATTCCATATGGGGCCTCCAGTCCCACTGTGCTGTGTAGACAGCCTGCGGTAATTCCCCCCACACACCTGAGGCTCATACCCTGGCTCACTCCCTGCTCCTTAGGTGGTGCTGGATCCAATGAAAAGAATGCAGCAAAAATGAGCTAATGTGACCTCCAAGTATGGGTCAAAGAAAGAGTGTTCTGTGGATGTTGTATGCCTCTCTTGCTATCCCATTAGCTCAATTTGATGCCAGATGCCTTACGGAGGAACCTACATAGTCAGGGACAGATACCTCTGGCTAACAGCCAGTAAGGACCAGAGGCCAGGCAACAACCAGGTGAGGGATCCTGGAAGTGTCCCTCCCCAAATCCCCAAGCCCTTTACTGATATGAGAACAACATTATGAGAGGATTTAGCCGGAGGATTCCTAATTAAGGTTTCTATATAAAATGTCTTCAAAAGTTTATATGCCAATTTCAGTCCCCAGCTGGTGATGACATTAATAGGTGATGGGACCACGTAACCTCATTATCCATGGTTGAGCGGACCACTACAATGAAGGGTCTTGTTATTGGGACTGGGTCACTTGGAGCACACCTTTGAAGAGTGTATTTTAACTCTATGTGTACCCTGCTCACTGGCTGCCAAGAAACAGCGGATTTCCAGACTTCCAATATCATGTCCTTCCATCAGAAGTGCCACCTGAACCAGACACTTGGACATCAGTGACAGTGGAATGAAATCTATAGAATCATGAACCAAGATAAATTTTCTTGATTCCTATATTTCTCTCAGGTAATTTTGACACAACAATGAAAAGTGATTAACATGGTTACTTAAAACACACCTAGGTTCCTGACCCACAAAAACCAAGGTATAATCAAATCAGTTTGCTATCGAAGTCACCCAGCTTTGTGGTAACACGCAGTACAGTGACAGATGACAAATTCCTTTCCACAGCAGACGCTCGGGGTACCCAAATATCTCCACAGGAGGTTCTTCTTGGGCCCTTGGCTCACAGTTACTGCCACTGGTAGCACAGTTCATCTTCTGAACCTGTAGAAGGGGGGGCTAATTTGTCTCTACAGCCTCTCCCCATGCTCCAGATAGCTATGAGAAACAGTTTTCTCTAGAAACTAACAGAGCCCTCATTTGTGGCTCTCTCTCTACCTACCAAGGACCAAAATCTGCTTCCCACTGCCTCTGTTTTCTTTGATTTTTTTTCAGTAGCCAAACTGCATTGACAAAATAAGACTACAAGAAGAATTTCTTCTATATAAACCTCACCTTTGCTCAAGCCTCAAAAGGTCCTTTGTTATATTTTTGCCATTTGAAACCATTACTTACACTTCTAATTCACACACAACTTTAGTATTTCATCAGTGCACAGCCACCATAACAGCTCTCATTCAAGGCTATGCATTTGTTCCCTTCTTCCGTGATATCCATTTCTCAAGAAAGTTACAGTAGCTGCCCCGGCCAGCATGTTTTACAGCTCATGGGGAAACATGAATCAGAGACTGGACTCCTAAAGCCTTCAGAGTTCTACTCTTGTGCAAGAAGAATATTTTTCCATTAGGAGACTACCTTGAAAGGAATGGGCTGAGCATCTCTAACAAAAATATGAAATGTTCCTGAATCCAAAACAATTTGAACATTGTTTTCAATACTACATTTGGAAAGCCTCATGCCTAATAAACTATCATTGATGTAGGTTGCAGTTGCAACACAGATGTAAAACACACAGTTGATTCAGTAAACCCAAAGGGCAAAAACTTTCACAGCTCCTTTAAGTTGATATATATCTTTTACATAACAATCTAAAAGATCATATGAATACGTGATAAAGACAGTGATGCCTTTGTTTTCTGATGATTCAAAGTACACAGGCTGCTTAATGGATAAAGATATTAAAATAATATTTTAAATTACCTTCAGGTTACAAGTATAAAACATATATAAACATAAATTTTGTGTTTAAATTTTGTTCCCATTCCTAATATATGATATTTGCATATATATACACATATGTATTCATATCTATGAACATATATGCATCCATCTATCTTCCAAAATCTACAAAAGTCCAAAATACCTGCAAATGTTTTCTGGAGAAGATATATTCAATCTATGCTATTTTGTGCTTTCTCTAATTAAACATTACTTAGATCTGGCAAAGAGAAGAACAGAAAGCAGTCATGAAGCTCGGATTTCATTTCAAAACAAACAGGATGGGAAATTACCCCCACATCCTCGAGAGGTTAGTGGCCTGGCAGGTTTTCACTGCCCCAGAAGAAGGCAACCTGTTAACAGGGCACCTAGCAAAGGCAGATAGACTTCACTACCTAAAGACGGCTAAAGAAGCAGCAGAAACCTGAACCCAGATTAGGATGAAATTTTCCCCCAAAGAATTATGCTGCTTTAAAAGATATACAAAGGAAAGTAATAGTAACACATTCGATCAATCATAATAGAATAAATATCGGCCTCAAAGAAACTGGTGGTTCTATATAAATGCCTGAGAAAAAAATAACACATTTCTGAATGATCAGTAGATAACTGAAAAAATTTAAGTAGAAAAATTAAAAGTTCTTATTATCAAATGAAAATAGGATTTAGTTTACCTTTGGAATACAGCAATATAGTTCTAAGAAAGAACTTATAGATTTAAGTATGTACATTAAAAATATCAATGAGGTCTTGAGTCAATAACCCAATGATGCCCCTTAGAAAAAGAACAAGCTAAATACAAAAATTAGGTGAAAAGGAATGATAAAATTCAGAATAGAAGGTAAGGAGATGGAGACTAAAAAAATAATAAAAAGATTTATTGAGACAGAGAATTTACTTTTGAAAAGATAAGAATGATTGTGAAATTATTAGCCAGATTAATCAAAGGAACATTGAAGCAATAATAGTGTCCCAAAATAAAAAGCCCAAGATATGATAGATTCACTGGGAAATCTTTAAAGAAGTACTAAGACAAATAACAACATGCCTCAAACTATCCCATAAAACAGTCATGATTAATTCTATAATGCCAATGTTACTTGGATACCAAAGTTGAGTAAGTACAACAAAACCAGAAAAATATAGAATAATTTCTTTGGATGATTTTATTCATCAATAAAGTGCTTGTAAATAAAATTAAACAACACACTACAAAGATCATAACTATCAAGTTGGTTCAACAACACAAATCAATAACAGCTAGACATCACATAAGCAGAATCATAGAAATCACAAGATCATCTCAATAGATGCAAAAGGCATGTTTCAATCAACATAAATATTTCTTCATGATAAGAGCCATTAAATTAATATCTGCTGTCTCATATTTCAACAAAATAAAGGCAATATGCAACAATGTAACAGTGCATATTATATTAGATGGACAAAAACTAAGAACATTTCTCCTAAATTTATGAATGCATTAAGGTTTCTACTCTTTAAAGTCTTATTCAATATAGTGGTTAAAGTATAAATCAGAGCAATAAAATAAAAAAAATAAACACAAGATATGTAAATAACAGGAAGGAATTCAGATTGTCTTTGATGATCAAAGCTTTATGAAAATTATCAGTATATATGTTCGGCATACAACAATCACTACCTTTTCTTACAATGGCAAGAAACATGAATAGAAATCAGTAGGTAAAATCTCATTCTCAATAACCCCAAATCAAATCATCTAGGAGAAAACTGAATCAGCGTGACCAATACCTCAGCAATGAAAAATATAAAACACTGGAGATAGAAATTGAAGGCACTACAAGATGGATAGACCTCTCAGATTCATAGGTGGACAGAATATCGTGAAAATGGCCACATTGCCAAAACAAACAAACAAACTTAGTGTAGACTTTATCAAAATTCTATTATTACTGTAGCTCTGTAATAAAGCTTAATGTAAAGGATGGTAACGCCTCCAGAAGTTCTTTTATTGTATAGGATTGTTTTGGCTATCCCGGGTTTCTTGTTTTTCCATATGAAGTTGATTGTTGTTTTTTCAAGGTCTGTGAACAATTGTGTTGGGATTTTGATGGGGACTGCATTGAATCTATAAATTGCTTTTGGTAGGATTGCCACTTTTACTATGTTGATTTTTTTCTATCCAAGATCATGGGAGACCTTTCCATTTTCTGGTATCTTATTCCATTGCTTTCTTCAAAGAAATTGAAAGAAAAACAGTGCCAAGTGTATCACAATGTGGGAGTAGGGCCCGCTTGTTTGTCCTGTCCTCCCAGTTAGCTCAGCCCCAAAATAACCACACAGAAATTGTATTAATTAAATCACTGCTTGGCCCATTAACTCTAACTTTTTATTTGCTAATTCTTATATCTTAATTTGACCCATTTCTATTAATCTGTGTATCTCCACGTGGCAGTGGCCTACTGGGTAAAATTCCCAGCGTCTGGCTCCGGTGGATCCACGGTGTTTCTCCCCGACTCTTTCCTTCTCCCAGCATTCAATTCTGTCTTCCTTGCCTACCTAAGTTCTGCCCTATCAACAGGCCAAAGCAGTTTCCTTATTCATTTACCAAGAAAAGAAACACACAAAAGGGACTCCCCACATCATCACAATATTTGATTGCAAATCATATTACAGAACAATAAAAACAAGAACAGCATGATGTTAGCACAAAAACAGAGAGGCACAAAAACAGTGGAATAGAACAGAAGACCAAGAAAACAATCCAGATAGCCTTAGCCGTCTGATTCTTGCTGGAGTTAATAAAATCTATATGTAGAGGAGAAAAAAAAATCCTCTCTAATGAGTCGTGCAGGCAACATTAAATATGTGTATAAAGACACTAGATTCATCATAAAGACACTAGATTCCTCAATCCCCTCTCACCATGTAAAATCAGTCCTAAATTGATCAAAAGTCTCAAATCTTAAGATACGAAATTTTGAAGCTAACTGAAGAAAAAACAGGAAAACTACTTCAAAATTGAGATAACAAGAAAGGATTTTCTGAAATGGATCCTAATAGCATAATATACCAGCAGGAACTGTGGGGGTACCTGGAATAAGATTCTGGACAGCAGGAGAAACAACTACTATACCAAGATAGTCTATGGAACATGAAGAGTCGTCTGAGAATGCCAGGTCTTCATCTGATGGGGAAATTCAGTGTTTATGAAGAACTTAAGCAATTTAAACATCTAAAGGAATAACCAATTCAATAAATGGGAAAGCAAACTAGATAATTTGCAAAACATGAAATACAAATGGTCAATAAATACATGAAAAAAATACTTGACACATTTAGCCATAAGGGAAGTGCAAATCAAAACAACACTGAGATTTCATCTCTCTCTAGGCAGGAGGGCTATGATCAAGAAACAAGAAAAAAATGCTGTTAAGAGTGGGCTCATTTTCACTCTCCCTCTCCCCCCTTTTCTTCCTTTCTTCTCCTTCTATCCCTCTTCCTCCGTGTGTGTGTGTGTGTGTGTGTGTGTGTGTGTGTGTGTGTGTGTGTATACATTAGCAAGAATGTAATCAGTGCCAGCTCTATGGAAAGCAACACAAAGCCTCAACTACAAATACGACTGAGATATTATGGAAAGAGAAAATTTAAAAAACAAAATAAGCAAACGACAAAAACAACACAGGAAGTAAAACAGTTCCTTACCCTGCAATCTGATTTAATTTCTAGTGGGCTGAGGGTTTAAGAATTTTACCAGTACTTGGGTGGCGGGGGGAACAGTACAAAACTTGCCTGCAGAGATAATACTTACTTTTCTGAGCAATATCTCAAAAAATGTTTAAACTGCCAACAAATCATGCTTAATGTCATGTATGTAACTTTTCAGTTTAAGTCTATTAACACGACTTTCTCATATACAAACTCAAATCACTCACATCATAATTTTGTTGCAATCATTTGCTAAAGAAATTTCTTTAAGATAAATACATAATATTTAAGAGAATTATCAGTCTGACTACAGGGCAAGGCTAGTTCACACACCTTCTCCTCTATTGCCCACAGTCCTAGGTGGGGGTCATCCTTGTGGATTCCTGGGCATTTTTCTAGAGCCAGGTTTCTTGCTAACCCCATAATGGCTTCCTCAATCAAGATATCTTTTTCCTTGCTCTCACATATTAAATATCACCATAGAACAACAGATGGAAATAGAGGCAAAGACCCACATCGGAGCACTGGACTGAGCTCCCAAGATTTAGTTGAAGAGTCGAAGGAGTGAGAGTATGAGCAAGCAAGTAAAGACCATGAGGGGTTCACCCACTGAAACAGTTTGCCTGAGCTAATGGGAGCTCACCAACTCCAACTGGACTGGGTGTGAATGAGCATGGAAACAAACTAGTCCCTCTGAAGGTGGCTGACAGTTGGGCAGACTGAGGGGCCACCAATAGCGACACTAGGATTTATCTCTACTGCATGTACTGGCATTTTGGGATCTTATTCTCTTTGGACGCATACCTTGCTCAACCTAGATATAGTAGGGAGGGATTTGGACTTTCCACAGGGTGGGGTACATTGCCCTCCGGGGGGGTGGAGTGAGAGGGTGTATGGAGGGAGTGGGAGGGGAGTGGGAGGAGAGGAGGGTGTGGGAATTTGGATTGGTATTTTTTTTAAGTTCTAAAATAAAAAAAGAAATAAAAAGATAAATACATAAAAACCAGAACATATTTTCAAACAATTTAAACTCTGTTTTATCTCTATACTTGGTTGTAAATTGCATCCTTTGAGAAATGCAACTTCAAAAACCAAAATCCATATTGACAACAAGGTGCACCTCTCTCACCACCCATACTTAAGTCTGAAATATGTTCTATACCCTTCTAAATAGATCCCAATTCTACTTCATACTGTCTCATCCTGAAGTCCTTTTCTGCAGTGTAATCAAGATCCAGGCTTCACTTGAGTACAGATACCTAAGGCTAGAGCCAGCAGGGTTAGACTGAGTATCCTAATCCTGATAATATATTTGAATCATAGGTACACACACACACACACACACACACACACACACACACACACGACTCTATAATCACACTAAAGCCACACCTGAACCTTTATGTAAAGGTTAAAAAGAAATCTTCTCAAGGATATCTCTCAAGGGGTTTTAGGTCCAAACACAGTGTCCCAATAACATATAAGGATGAATTACTTTTAACTTTCCTCAGTCACGTATAAGTCGGTGTATGACAGAGAGACCTGAAAATTATTGTTCACAATGGCCAAGTTATAGGATCAGCCTAAGAAAAGATACAGAAAATAAAAGATATACAAATACTGGCATATTATTGAGTCATAAAAAATACTGGTATATGTCATTTAGAAAACATGAAGTAGGACTGGAGACCATGATAAGACAAATGAGGAAGACTCAAGAAGACAAACAACGTGCTTCTTTCTCATATGCGATCTGGATTTTAAAGCAGTCATGAAGACAGCAGGGAGGGCAGAGCAGGAAGGGTACAAGAGGGAGAAAGAAGTGTGAAATGGTGGCAGTGGGGATGGCTGGAGCAGATTGTGTACTATATGAAAACATGAGGACAAATCTCACTATTTCCTACAATGAAGTTACTAATTTAGATGTTAACCAAGATAGTTTTATATATTTATGTTAATAGATAGCTTTACATATTTAACTCACATGTAAAATACACACATGTTAAAGTATAGTTCAAGACCATTCTATAAATATTGAAAAGAAGTATTTTTGCCATTATCTGGGGTCTCTTATTTTCTTACTTGTAGACCTGGAACAAATCAACCCCATGTCTTCATTTATTCATTCGAAATGGGAAATTTTAGTATGCATATGGTAAAATGTACAATAACTGGCACTGTTTATTATGATCTATATGTCAAAAATGGTCAAGTGATTCTGTGATTTAAATCTTTGAGTTAATAACAGAACTCTACATGCATGGAAATGGTTTACGTTCTGGGCTCATTAATCACTTGCTAGGCAGGGCTAGTTATCACTTAAAGTACAGCTGAGTAACTGAAGGCCTAAACTTAGCTCATTCAAATTTACCCTGCTACAGTGGTTAGATGATTCCACATTGGGATATCAAGCCTTAGAGCAATATCTCATCCATAAGTGGTCACGTTCTTCCTACAGGGAACTCTAAGAGCTGCTTGTCCCAGGCAGAGAGCACTGTCAAATACAAATGACCTAAGTTCCTAAGAGCTCGACACTGTTCAAAGGAAAGCACTATCGAAATGAGCATGGGCTAATAATGGAAAGTCCCTTTGGGTAGATCTTTCCAACAGAGCAGAAGAGATATGCAGTTCCAGCGGATGGTAATAACACTGGTTCCTTTACATCCAGTTGTTCTTACTCTTTCACTTATTCTAAAAGTAACTGGCTGAAAGAAGTCACGGTAATCTCTGTGTGAAAGAAATTTAAACCAATTAAGTACAGCATTAAAACATAGCATGTTCTGAGCAATAAGTAAAATATTATCTTCCTAGACACCGTACATGAAACATAGTTTGCCTGCACTTGCATGTATTTCACCTTCACATTTGCTTCTGAACGCAGCCTTAACCACACTTCTCCATTATACCCAGGGTCAGGGTATGAAGGGAGTGCAGAGTAAACGAATGAACCGTGGTACAGAGCACAACCCAATGGCATCAAAAAATCCGCAATCAACTTACTATCGGGGATCACTCCTCTAACCCCAGCAGAAGTAGACGCAGGTAGATCTCTGTGAGATCCAGGCAAGCAAGGTCTGCACAGTGAGATCCAGGCCAGTCAGGGCTACACTGTGTGACTACAGACTCTTAGGTCAGAGCAAAATGTATTGTCAGATCATCATGTGGTTAAGATGTACATAAGACTGTAGGGTACTGTATAACTTGATTTCTATAAGTTAGCAAGGAAAGGGAGGATAAGAACTGGTAACAGTATTAAAATTGTAAAAAGAAAACAGGAAGTTTTAAGTTTATACAACAGTGAATTTTTCTTCAGGAATTAAATTAGACATGATTATAGACTGATCTGTCATCTCCAAAATGTAAAATGTTAAAGACCTAATTCCAAACACCTCAACATGGACTATATGGGGATACAGCTTTTAAAAGGGCAACTAAGCTTGTGCTTTATAAAAACACCCTTCATTGAAAAACGAATGAATATAAAACAATGGAGTAAAATGAGATAACATGAATGAATCCGGTCAGTATGACTGCTGTCTTTATAAGAGGAGGAGACTAAGAGAGAGGCAATCATAGTGGGGAGACCATGTGGAGATAAAAGGAGATGCCAAACGAGAGGGACTCAGAGAAATCTTCTAACACTTTGGGGACATTTTTTTTCTTCAGAGTTATATGTAACTAGGTCGACCCCAGACTCACTGTGTAGTTGAAACTGACCTTGATTTTTTAGTCTTCTGCCTCCCAAACATCAGGATGATCATCATGCACTTCCATCAACTTTGATAATATAAATTGGTTGTAGCTCAGGCCACATCCCCTGGTCTGAGGTGCAGGGCTTTGTTCTAGCATCTCCAGAGAGGAACACAGCACATCAGCTCTTCCCAAACCAATTACACTCAGACGAAGAGATGGTGGTGTCTATTCTAAAGCTTGTGTTGTTCCACCTTCAACTTTAAAAGCAAGTCCGTTGCCCTGATCTTTTTCCTATTCATTTGTGAGAGGATAATTTAAATGAGAATGCCAGGAGACCTGGATGTTTCTGAAGTCAATAGAAAGTAAAGGAATTTTCTCCAGGCTCTGGAAGTACCTTGTTCTAATTTTAAAACTTTCCAATGCAGAAAATAAGCATTAAGGGTTGGCAAACTCCTAAGTGAGCTCTCCACTCTCCTCGGGACTCTGTAGTTATACCAAAGCTACACCTGCAACTTTATGTAAAGGTTGAAAGGAAATCTTCTCAAAGGGTCTTAGGTCCAAATACAGTGTCCCAATAATAGATAAGGATGAATTATTTTTAATTTTCATTAGAATAATAGCCATTGAATTCCTTCTTTGAACTTTAAAGGACTTTCCAGGTATACGTTTGCACAAAATTACATACATGTTTATGGCATGCATTTAGTCTTGTTGCATGGTAAGACAAAGCTGAGGGGTGTGTTCCCTACAATTTAGTGATGTTTACTAAATGTGGTAGCTAATGTATCCCCAATACATCTGCCATCAGAGTCTAGATGAAGAAAAATCAAATATTCTGTATTTAGATAGCTAATGGACATTTTAGCACAAATATGTCAAAAACAAGTATTGCAATTTTCTATCTTTCTCATCTCTGAAAATAATGCTATTTGCCTGGTTTAAACAACAAAACTAAGATTTATCCTTGGCTTCTCATTCAGCAGTTTCTGCTACCCAATTCATCAGCTGTCCCCACATTTACCATCTCCAGAAGATCCACCTCTCCCTGCTTCAGGGCAAAGTTACCAATGATCCTGCATCCAAATGCTCACCACCAATGCTCTAGCAACCCGCCTTTTTCTTAAACACACCCTCTGGCTTCTAGTCTTCTTACCAGTCTACTATTTGAGTAAGCAGATGGGAACTCTTCAAAACACATGAAACCATACCATTGCTCTATTAAAAACTATTTAACAGTGCCTCATTTTGTAGGATAAAATCAATCCACTTATCATATTCTAAAAACTCCCAGGTGAGTTACCAATCGCTTTCATCTCTACGTCAATTACCAGAATTATCCTTCTAGATCACTTAGCTACTCCTACTGGGCTTATTCACCCCCTGGAACAGACAAGCTCTTCAGAGCTTTGTCCTGATGCTTCTCTCTATCTTACCCTGCTCTTCTGCAAGCCATTTCCAGCACTGCCCAAATCTCTTGAGCTGCATCTCTGCTAGCTTTGGGGTGGCTGCTTCCCTCAATGCTCAAGATGTCAGTCTTGAATGTAGCCGTCCTAACAGTAACAGTCCTATTCTTTCTTGCACCACTTTTAATATACACCAGAGCACCGGAGCAAATTCTTATTTATTTACATAGGTTGTTTGGCTCCAACTCAGTAAAACAGAAGCTTTATGAGGAGAGGGGATTTCTTCTCTATTTGTTCCCTTATCTCTAGCAGATGTCTGGCACTGTGAACACAGCTAGTGGTCAGCAAACAGCAGTTTAGCCAGTATTACCAGTGAGGAGAGAGTGTGGCAAGATCACAAAGTGAGATATTTTAATTTTCCTATTGCTATCAAAATAAGCACCTTCGCAAAATGAGAAATACTTTTTAAATCTTTGATTTTTTTTCCAGAAAGCAAATAAAAATTCAGATTTGTTCAATTTCAGAAACTGTTAAGTAAATTTAACATTTTAACAAGCTCACATCTCCCAGAGTAGAATAATTAGTGTCACTTACCTGTCTATATCGAGTCTGAGAAAACTACCTGGACCTTGCTTGGACCACATTGGCAGCCCAGGAATTAGAGCCAAATATCACTAAAATCTCATTACCCTGAGTTCAAACTTAGTTTTCCTGACTAAAATTTCATTTCCAAAGAAGCTCACCACAAAGGCTTCCAATTCACTTTAGGCCCACTGGGCCCACTGCAATTACCACTGCAGTATAACCTACAGGGTGTGAGATAACCCGATTCCAGGCGATGCCTGCCTTTTGCAGAAACTGTGGTCTGCTAGAATAGAAGAGATCTATGAGCTGCCTTACAGCAGGTCCTGGATGAACTGTCAAGGCAAGGTTAGAGTAGGAGTTAGTCTTACGTACAGACAATAAGAGGTAATTATAAAGAGCTATATATAAAGAGCACCCCATTTTTGTGTGCAGGTAGCTCAGCACTGCTAGTGAGGTCCAAAATCAGCCAATTGGGCAAATTAATGTTATATCTACACTTCATCCTTCCCAGAGTCTGGGGTCGATGTCTTGTGAAACAACAAAGAAATGAACAATTTGACAACACCTACGGTGGACATCAAAGTGTACTTCCTTTGCCAGCTTTTAATATATAACATTGCCACATAGCTAGGCACTGCCTTCTATACTTTCTCAGAGGGAAAATTTGGTTAATCTCTTTTAAAATGGATTATAAACATTTGCCTTATTAAGTAGCCTACACTGAAGGTAATTTAGCTATTGTTTATTACTTAGGCTCTCTGTAATCAAGTTAAGTAATTATACTCTGCCCTGAATACTGCTGGTACCTTATCTTCACAGCTCCAAGGCACATTGCCCTTTTCATTTTTCTGACTCTCAGAGTTTGGTTCATTTTTTAAACTGTTAACTAGAAACGTTTAGCTTTTGCTTATGAAGCTTTGAGTTTCCTCCTTCCTCCTATCTCTGCTGCTGTGTTAGGAACTGGCTATCTCACTATCAGAACAATTAGAACTATTAACGTAAGGAAAAACTATACTTTAGTCCTTTTGGTAAAGAATAAACTTGGTATTTATGTCTCTAACATTTTTCTAACCTTTGTTTTGGCTGATGCAGGGCCTTTTATTATTAGGCCAGGAGTTACATTTTAAAAGTTCACAGATATCAGATAAGTGACCTCCAGATCATTAAAGCTCCGCTATGGTTGAAATTTCTGTCTAACATGTATTCATCTTGAGAAAAGGATATAAACAAATAAACAACACATGGTATTTCCAGGCCATGTGCAATGAGCTGATAGGCCAGTGGTCACGACCTGTGGCACTAATTGCCCTTGCCATCAGCAGCTCCATTACTGGATGTCGGTTTTCTCCAAACTCACCCCTCTGTTTAGTCTGTCAGTAGTATCGTGGAAAGCCACTCCACAGTGAAATTCTGAAAATGGTGAGTTCTTTGAACCTTGAAACTTTAGAAGCTCTCAAAGGAGGCATCATAAATATTAAAAATTCAAACTATCAGATGGTAATCAAAAGAGATAGGAACAGTGAACACACACAAATGGAAGTTGTATAAAATTGGTCAACAGAGTTCCTAAAACAAAGTCCTTAACTTATTTTAGGAATCCCAAATTCTCTTGGATATGGAAATGAAAGGACTCTACATTAAACTGGCTCCAAAATGACTTGAAATTCAAATAATAAGACACAGATAAAATCATGCACAGAAATGAAGTGATGCTTCTCTTTGACCAAGATTACTTAGGCGTGACTTGGTGGCATGTGCGCCTCCCCACCTTCATCTTACAGATAATGCAGCTCAGTAAAAGAAAAAGTTAAAACATTTTAAATTCCTACAAATAATTCAAGTGCAGTAATTTGCTGAGATATATTCCAATGATATATCCAAAAAGCGATTCATTTATATGCTGTATCTTTTATGTCTCTTCTTTATTCTCATGAAAGTGATACTTCACTTGTTGCGGGTGGGCATGGGGAGTGATTATGTGGAACATGGCCATGGCGGAACCTGATTCAATGTCAATAAGATTCTTGGAACATTTGCAAAAATAAACCCAAAACAGCAAAGCAGGCATTCACTTGAAAGTAGGGGTCTCTAAAAGATGACTCCATAGGATATCGATGTTTTATAAATTTGTGACTACAGAATTTGATGAGAATTAAGTAGCAGGGAGAAAGGTTCTAGAACCAAAGTGCTCCAAGTCCAGTCTTCAGTTGTCCTGTGAACATGGCCTATTATGTTACTATTTAATCCCCACTCTCTACCTCCAGCCTGCCTCAGTTTCCTTATTTGAAGATAGGAACTATAATTGTACTGACCTCCATCTGGTTGTTATAAAAATCAAGTGATATATTCAAGTATTTAGAACAATTCCTGGAAATTCATAAGTGAAATACGAGGATGGTGTAGCCAGCATTAAAGAAAGAGAACCACCAAGATTAGTTTGGTCAATATCCACCAGGAAAGGAAAAGCAGAAACCTTCACTGACCTCAACCTGGGAAGAACAGATAAAACTCTGTGTTCAGTCTCCCTTAGCTATTTCCTAACCAGACCTATAACAGACCACAGTAAATACACTTCTGTGGATGGCAGGGGGAATCTGAGCCCCAGCACTCAACCTTGTTTGCAGCCTGCCCGGAAAGATGGCAGCTTCTCACCAGCGAGGCGACCCTGAAGATGTGGCTGGCGGAGCGCAAAGCACTTGATAATGACAGAAGCCATTCAGCTGTGCTAAGGATGTAACCAGGGTAAGAAGTCGATGCTATAAAAGGCAGGGACTTGAAAAATCACTCTTATCACTAGAAGAGCAAGTCTAAGAAGGGCTGGCTACTGCACATTCAGCTCCAAGCATCGACATCCTCCTTGCTCGCACCCCCATTCTTTCTTTATTGCCTTCCATACATTAAGTAAATTAATTTATTGATATGGTCTCACTTTTGTTCATATTAGTATTTTTTAGTATCAGCTTCTTGGAGCACCTATATCAAGGTCACGTGTGTATTAAATGTTTCAGGTTTGAAAGCTCTTCAGGTTGTGACAAAACTCCTAATGATGAAGCCTGGAGTTGTGGGAAAAGAAACCCCATATAGGCTATGTTAAACAATCATTTTTCATACCAGTAGGCTTTAGATGCCACCGATTGCATTCCGGATTGGATAATTGTTACCATGTAGCGTGTGATGCTACCAGCACTGCCAGCCAGTCTCTATGTACTAGTCGCTATATGACTTGTGGGGGCATTAGTACACCTAACCATTGAGCTTTCTGTCCTCCACTATAAACGGGATCATGAATATAGTCAACTGCTTAGTGAAGCAATGGGTTTCAGTTGCTGCCTATGGGCCTCCTTATTGAAATGGGCATGAGCAGCGATGCGGTTATGCATTTCCTCCAGTCATTTCCACGGCATTAAACTCAAGTCGCTAAGTGAAGGATTCTAATTTAAAGGCTTACGCAGGGGTGTGTTCTTACCCTACCTGTTGCTAGTTGCTCTAACTTTAAACCCACACAAATGAGTTTTTAAAAGAAGCAAGTCCTGTTCCTATAGATGTGTATGATGCCTAGAAGGTCATAATGCTGTAGAATTCATCATCTCACATTTGGTGGTTTTAAATATTCACGAACATTTAACTATAACTCAAAAGGGAAAAGTGGTTTTCTACAAAAAATGTATTTATGTATTTACGGATTTAAAGGGGAGTGATAATCTTTTTACTACAGATATGATTTTTGTACATTCAGTTTGCCAACTAATCAGCCCTGTGATTCAAGTGGATTGTTTTAATTAATTCTCTTAACCACATACCATTAGTATTCTTATTTCCTAAGGAGAATCATGTTTTAGTAAGAATGACTACTTTATTCATGCTCACATAACTTCGTTACTGTCATGTTAAGTAGTCTTGAAACATTTTTAATAAATAACAGAAATAAGGATTCATTTACAACTTATTTTATGAGAGTAAAACCACATAGGAAAATAAGGAGGAAACAAGACCATTCTCACTCTTGAACATGAATTAAAAACAAAATGAAAACAACCTGATGGCAGAAACTTCTATAAAGTATGAAGATAATATTACATAATAATTTAAGAGAGCCCCTTCCAGGAATTTTAAAACTGACACAGTATTGTATATATCCATGTGCTCATATTAGAGAAAAAAAACATAAAAATTACATGGGGATGTCAATAGATGTAAATAAATCTGAATGCATATTTGTTAAATCAGACATCAAAAACCTTAGTCAGCCTGGGCAGCACACAAGAGCTAGCTTCGTCCTTTGCCTGGGCAATGTGGGAGAGCTGTCTCTGGTGGCATGGGCACCAGAAAGCTGGTGGACTGACCAACTCAGTTACTACCCAGACCCAGATTCAGGGTCTAGAGTTGGCTCATCCCAACATCTAGCCCATCTATGAATTATAGTTACATTATTTAGTCTATTTGTATTATTATTTGTATTGTCTATCTTTACGAGCATAAAGTTTCATAGCTGATTTATCTTTTATCTTAACTAAGGAAAACTATAACTCTATGTTTTCATCTCCATCAAAGACTCCAGAAGGATACATTATTACCTAAGCAAAAAGGAAGTGTAGTGTAAGCTACTTCCAAAGACATCTTTCTGTCTGGACAGTCACCCAAAGTTCTTCTGTACCGTAGGGCATTCTTCAGTCTACAGTCCCATAGCATCTGGCAGACTTTTCTATGAAGCAAGAAATTTGAAAGATGGTTTTCTCTGTACTGGAAGTTTGTTAGTTACTTTTTTCTGTGTCTTGCAGAATGTCTGGCAGACTCTTTCATGAAGCACAAACCCTGAAGGTTGTCTCACCTTCTTTAGGCAAGTTTAACAGTCATTTTCCTGTGGGTCTTGTATGTCCAGTATATATAGCATACCGTCAAGCAGTGCAGGCAAGAGCAGTTTCTTGCCCAAATGGCTAGCTGTGTCAAATTGAAGGCAAATTCCATAATGATGGAATTCTTCAATGCCCATCAACCTCTCTGATGTTAATTGGTGCTGCCAAAAGTAGACTTGTCTTACTGTCGGGAAAAATCTAAGTTCTTAAAATCTTTTAAATGCCATATTCTGTAGGTCTCTGAAGTGTTGATTATCTAACTGAAATATATCTCTTTATAACTAGAAAACCTAACTAACATGACTGAAAGTTTGATTATTACAGATGACTATTATTTTTTGTTTTTGCTTTTTGTTTTTAAAGACAGGGTTTTTCTGTGTAGCTTGGATGCCTGTCCTGGAACTATCTCTTGTAGACCAGGTTGGCCTCAAATTCATAGAGATCTGCTTGTCTCTGCCACCCAAGTGCTTGGATTAAAGGTGTGAACCACCACCCAGCATACATTACATCTTTCAATGAATTGTGCTAGGCTACCTTGAGCCTCCTTACTCCCCAGGGAAAAGTGAGTGCGCCATCCCCACAGCTCCATGATACAGGTCAATCAGACACAATAGCGAGTCAAGTGAAAGCAGGAACTCAGTTTATTACTGTGAGCATCCATACTTATAAAGAGTAAGCAACATCCTGTCATGTAATGGTACCTCCAGCCAATGAGAGGCAGCCAAACCCTCCCCCTGGCTGGAGGGGCATTTACCTAGTTTTCGCTATCTCATCCTCACTCAAACTTGAGCCAGGCTTTTCTCTATCCTACAGGCCTCGGAGTATAGGACCTGAACTTGAGCCAGGCTTTTTTTCTGTCCTATAGGCTTGAGGTACAGGCCCTGAGATAATTTTGGCCCAACAAGTTGCACAAACACAATACCTCAAACAAGAGCAGAAATATATATATATATATATATATATATATATATATATATATATATACACACAGTGTAACAAAATTAACCTTGAATTTGTATCAATAGACCAAGATCCATATCAATGCAAAGTATTCACCTCTATATTATATTCCCCTTATTTTTTAAAGAAAATGGCTGTGATCATTAATCATTCATAATCAACCCCTTTTTAATTTGAACAAACATTTATAAACAATCATTTTGGAAATTTGGGTGTTGTTTTCTCCAAACTGTTTCTTGTTTGTTGGGCAAAGTATTTTTAGGGTTCATGACCTTTTAGTGGGTCTTGTTTCATCAAACCACATTAGTCTGAAAGGAATCCATAGGTTCTCATCCTCTGTGGAAACAAAAGCAGAACCTCTTTTCCAAAGTAACACATCCTAAGACTCAAATTTTAAAGTCAAGATATCTTTAAAATATCTGTGTTGGTTTAGTTTAGCAGGCCCCAGAATCAAATATCTCTCTGTAGTCAACAAATTAAAAGAAATACAATAATATATATAATCCAGACTCTGTGTGTGTATTTCATCTTTATGTGGCTTATTTTTTAACTCTTATTACTTTTTAATACTTATTTTATTATCTTTACTTCTTTATTCTATGACTGTCTATACTTTTTCTTCTTTCTCTCCTAAGCCCATGTACATTTATCCAACACTGTGACCCATTCAGAGGTCTTTTTTTTTTTTTGACTGAATCCATTTTATTGTGTATTTGTAATCATTTTCTGACCAGGAGAGTTTCCTTTTTTTCTTTTAATGCTAAGCAGGTGTGGCTAGGACTAACACTGAGGCTTTGCCGGTTGACTCTACCCTTTTAACATGGTGGAGGTATGTCTACCATTTCTGTGAGCCATGCTCACTGCCTAAGCTTCAGGGATGCAGCGGATCTATGTCACTGTTAAGCAACTTGTAGCACTCTGTTCACAAGCCCCAATTTAAATGCTCTGTAGCAGGACCTCCCAAAAGAGCCAGAGTCCTTCCTGCCACTAATATGAACCAGGAAGTTGCCTCTTAAAGAACTGGTGTTGCTGATACGAACTGAAAAGGGTAGAATTCCCCAGGATCTGGAGATGATTTGCAAAGCAAGCTACTAAAGTTTCAATTGGCAAACAACAAAAATGGCAAGTTCGTAGAATCATTTCCACTGAAGAAATCATCTACATTTTACTGGCTACTTAATAGACTTTCTCTTGGGCATAACTTATAAAGGAATCTCTGATGATGTCACAAACTACTTCACAAAACCTTGACCCTGCATGCTATTACCTAGAAAAATGGCAACAAAGTGTCAATTGCCATCAGAAAAGGTACAATATTATCCCAGGATGTTGGAGAATCAGAGTACTTCTGTACTATGAACACTGTGTATAGTTCAAATTATTTCACTTAAGGAAAAATGAGGTGAAGATGGCAAGGCCTTACATGTGAGAGTCTGCCTATGTGGAAGATGGTTTGGGAAGAGACTATAGCTGGAATGCATCAGTTTTCCAAACACAAAGAGAGCTTAGCCATCTCTTCATGGGAGGGGAATCTGAAAACTTGAAAGACAGGAGGTAACTAATATGTTGAAGCTTGGTTTGTGCTTGTTACTGAGTGCTAGAAGCTTTCGCACATATTTTAGGTTTTGAAAAGTGGAATTCTGATTACAGGGCAAGTCAAGATTGGGGCCCTTCTCCTCTATTGCTTAGGGTCTTAGCTGGGGTCATCTTTGTGGATTCCTGAGAATTTCTCTAGAGCCAGGTTTCTTGATAACTCTATAATGGCTCCTTCAATCAAAACATCACTTTCCTTGCTCTCATCTCTTGTTATTCCTCCTTCTTGACTATCCCACTCCCTCAAGTTCCTCTCACCCCTCCAATTCTCCCCTCCTCTTCCCCCTCCACTTTCCCTTCTCCTTCCACCCCCATGCTGTCTGTAGTCAGACTGATAAATATCTTAAATATCACCATAAAACCTTCATCCAGCAACTGATGAAATCAGAGGCAGAGACCTGCATCAGAGCACTGGACTGAGCTCCCAAAGTCCAGTTGAAGAGTGGGAGGAGTGAGAATATGAGCAAAGAGATCAGGACCATGATGGGTACAGCCACTGACAGTCTACCTGAGCTAATGGGAGCTCACCAACTCCAGCTAGACAGAGAAGAAACCAGCATAGGACCAAACTCGTCCCTATGAATGTGGCTGACAGCTTCATGGCTGAGGCAGACTGAGGGGCCACTGGCAGTGGCACCAGGATTTATCCCTACTACATATACTGGCTTTTTGGGAACCTATTCTCTTTGGATGGATACCTTGCTCAGCCTAGATATAGTAGGGAGGACCTTGGACCTTCCCCAAAGTAATATGCCTTACCCTCTCTGAGGATTGGATGGGGGTGGGGCGGGAGGGTTTGTGGAAGGAATGGGAGGAGGGGGGAGTGGAAACTTGGATTGGTATGTATAATGAGAAAAGATAATTTGTTTTCTTTTTTAAAAAAGAAAAAAAGTGAAATTCTAATATATTTCATTATGAAATTTTCATAGACATATATCAACACAGACATAAGTTTTTGGTGGGTTATCATATGAAATTCAAAAAATGGTTATTTCTTATCTTTCCCATTCATTATTTTGTTTATACTGCTCTGTGTTTATTTACTTAAACATCTCTCTTCTCTATTGTCCTTCAACCTTTGAGATTATCATTACTTCTTTGGTCATAGAATCTGTTCACTTTGGAGCAGTTAACCCATACTTATTAAATAAAATGATCAATGTCCAAGACAGTTTTAGATGCACATCCAAAGATGAATTATTCTACTAATGGTTTAAGAAGACATGCATAAAATCTGATGCTGACATCCGTATTAATTATACAAGGGTTCTGTGTGTAATAGACGACAATGAATTTCCTGGGGGAGACAATACATGAAGCAGTTTGGGTTCCCTAGGTTCCATCCCAGATAACAATTGAATGTTCACGGCATATTAACAGAAAACACATGCTAAGTTCATATAACATAAAATAAGCCTCTTTAATGCATATATAAAAGATTTGGAGGGTCCTATTTTATCTTTCTACAAAATGTTCTCATAAAATGTGCTCATGAACCAAACACTAATGGAGAAAAAGGTCAATACTGGTTTCAAGCAATTGCATATACCAATTAACGGGTTGTTCAATAAACTAATTTGATGAAGCTAACACAATGGGCATTATGCTCAAAATTGTAAGACTGAATCAATTTAGCCCAAAGAGTTGGATTCTATTGATTTTTTTCTATCCTTACTCCATATAAGCTAGATACAGATACACACAAACAAAAATCTAATTAATTTGGTGTGGAATTACTAGGACTAGAGGGAGCTTCAGCTCTAACAGAATATAAATGGTTTCCATGTTCAAAATTGCTGAAAAACATGTCTGACTTTATCTCCAGACAAAGTCTTTGTCATCAGCAAGCATGATCTAAATACAGCATTGCTGCAAAGCTGCAGACTGGACATCTGAAGGAAAGGAAATGTCTCGAACAGCAGTTCTCCTCAGAACAGAGGATGACGCCACAGGATGAGAGCTGGCAGGTTAAATGCAGATGTGCTGTTATGGAAACTATATTTATATAGTTCAGTAATACCTATGAGCTCTCAAGACACCAGGCTATTCTCCCTTTTAACCAACTGCAGACATCCAGCTTTTCCCTGCTGCTCTAGTCATCTTTTTACATCGGTGCCTGTAATTTGTATGATCCTCACATGCTCCTGCTTGACAATCATCTTGTTTGTTTTTTTCCTAAAAATTTGTTCATCCATGGAGTGAGCATGGACTTATTCCCACCAGAAACGACATAATAAATGTGTGTGAGGTACCTGTGTGTTAAAGAAAAGCTAGATTTTTGAAAGTAGCAAAATATAAAGAAAGGCTAGGACAAGCAAGATGAGCAAGCAAAACTTGATGGCTGCGTAGACCTAGTTTCAATTACTCATAAGCGTATGTCTTTTCTCTAAGATGTATCAAAAGAGTTCAGCTTTTCCTGGCCTCCCAAACTATTCAGGACCACCATAAAATAGACAATGTTCTTCATGGTTTAAACACCCAATTAGATAATTAAAGCATAAATGCATATATTCTTTTTAATTTTGAAGGTTAATTTAGTAGAAGCTAAAGCCTTAGCAACTGTCCTCCTTCCCTGTCCCTTCTTACCTCCCCAGGCAAAAAATAGGTTTGTTTCTTTGTAGATATATATACATACACATGTTTAAATGCATTCACAGATATGGGCTATTGTATATAAATGTAGCCACAAAACTGTATGGTATCTCGTGAAAGATGCATACTTCTGCTTGCCTTTCTTTGGCAAAAATTTAGGGTTGGTTGGTTGGTAACTTTTAACTCAAGTCCTCAGATGTGGTTGCCCATTTATAATCCCAATGGCACTGTGTAAGAATTTTAGTATCTAATGGGAGTTCACCAAGGCCAGATGGACTGGGACTGAATGAGCATGTGATCAGACCGGACTCTCTAAATGTGGCTGACAAGGAGGGCTGACTGAAAGCCAAGGACAATGGCACTGGGTTTTGATTCTACTGCATGTACTGGCTTTTTGGGAGCCTTGTCTGTTTGGATGCACACCTTCCTAGACCTGGATGGAGGGGGGAGGGCCTTGGACTTCCCACAGGGCAGGGCACTCTGACTTCTCTTAGGACTGGAGAGGGAGGGGGAGGGGGAGTGGGAGGAGTGGGAGGGAAATGGGAGGAGGTGGAAATTTTTAATAAATAAATTAAAAAAAAAATTAAAAAAGAAAAAAAGAATTTCAATATCTATACATACTCATCACCCTCTTGACAGTGTGAACATATTTGCTTAGGGCAGTTCATGCTGACTCATTTGTGTGAACATACTTGCTTAAGAAAGTTCACTCTGACTCACTCTCTCTGACCTCTGAGTTCAGTCATTCTTCTGTTATCCCAATGGGAAGAATAGAGGAGGTGGATCCAAAGACAATGAAAGAGAATTCAGACTGTCTTCTGAGGCTGCTAGAAGTTGAAGAGCTTAGTGACACCTTTCAGAATATAGATGAGGCATCTTCTCCGCCCCAATCTTTGCTAAAGCTGACTGGAAACCTCACACCTTCACTGACCCCTTCTCCTTTTGCCTAAGATCAGCCACTGCCATACCAGTTACGCGCTCCACGAACCCGAGAGAACCAAGCCAATATCTCTTAGCATTTGTTGCGCCACGCCTATTTCCCCAAGAAGCACTACTACCGAAAAGAAATCTCGTCTGTGTCACACAATATTTAACAGTTCTGCCTTTCCAAACACAAACTGTAAGGGCTACCTCATTGTTTTGAGTTAGCATCCTAAATTATTCATGGGATTTTTGTGATTTCCCTATGCATGATCAAAAGTCCACACTAAATCTATTTAAGTAAAATATACAGAAGGAAGACCTTTAAAGTTATGTTTTGGGGAAATCCAGAGAAGAGTGCTGGTTGAAAGCAGTAGGAGTTCTGAAGGATGTTTTTACTTTTCAAAGGGCTTCATTAAAACACAATAGAAGCATGGGGCATTGATGCCAGGCTTTAGCTGGTAAGTTAAAATGCAATTAAATGCACAAATCTGATCATGGGGTCTTACTTTCAGTAACTCAAAAGAAAGAAGAAGAAGCCTGCAGCAAGGTACACCCACAATTTATTAATTCAGAGTTTTAAACCTTTCTCAGAGAGGCTGGCTTTATTGTTAAAAGGAAGGTAGTTTTGAAGGGGAAAAAAAAACGTAAATCGTTTGAGCTACATGACAATCTTAAGAGATTAATGCATTTCACTATAGGCTACACATTAGGCTGAGAAGACAAAACAAAACAAAACAAAGAAAGCGGTTTCCTACCTTTCTCCTAAATTCAGAAATAAAGTTGTGCCCTTCTAGAAAAGCTGGTGTAACTCCTATGGGCACTTAGACATCACAAAGTCTCCTAGGGCTCCTGCATTCTACTTTGAAGACATTTTAAGCAGCCCTCATATAAAAGAAGGGCAAGGGAGAAAGAGAGAATAAACAGTCTCTCAAAGCATTCTTCTCATAAGATCATAAACACAGTCCAAGCCCTGGCCATTTGGATCCTGGAGGACCAGGCTCCTGTAGGGTCCTGATCTAGACCTCAAAAAGAAGAAATTTCCACTGGAAAAAAATCAAAAGAAGTCACAACATGTAGAAATGACATGAGTTCTTGGTAGATCCTGTCACCCCAAGAATTTGAAGAGTTTTTGTGAAAAAATTTGTGGTGCTTTGTAAAGTTGCCTGCTTCAGTTTTGTTAACGAAAGAACTTCCCAAGTGCAAGAGGGGTAGACAAAGAGGCAGTGAGGCCAGAGGGAAGTCTCTGACTTGGAAAAGATGGGATTTCAGAAGTGTACTGAGAACCAGTTCACATACTAGCTTAACTTCAGTTCGTTCAAGTCAGCCCTTTCCCATCCTCTCTGGACCAGAGTTCCCATCTGGGCCACACTGCCCATCAGGAATGGGGTAGGCTGAGCAGCATGATGTTTCTTTACTGTCAGGTTCCAATTCCATATTTTCTATGTGTCACAAAAAGTCTGCACTCTCCCCATCTCTGGCATTTGTTGTGGAACCATTGATTAGTGGTTGGTCCCGCCCGATGATGAGTGAGCTTTGCATAAATATTCATTTCTGAGAAAACCATGAATAAACTTTCAGTAATGTACTACAACACACCCACTTCCACCAAATACAATCAAAGACTTTTTTTTTAACGTTGTCACTCAAAACTAATTTCCATGGAAGAGAGAACACTAGTCATAAATCTGCGCCGCAGATAGCCCCATCATACACACGAGTCGTAGCTGTGAGAAGAATCCTCTTCACTAAGCACCAATCATCCCAGTTGGGATCTTTTTGACCCTTAATCAAGAGCAGCTTAACAATATCCACTCTAGCATGAGATTGGGGCCCAATCCAGGGAATAAGACAACATTAAATTTTGATAGTACTGTAGTTTTATAGCACATATTCACTGACTCACATGTCCACACAGTTACCTCTCCTGTAAGTTCAGAGCCTTGCTGCACATCATTGTAGGCTTCCACGTTCATCAGCAGTCCTGTCTAACTGGTAACCATGACATCTGGATATTACAGATACATGGTGGAGGCCTAAATCCCAATGCATGTCCATTGGGTCTAAGGCACCAATTCCATGTATGATCCTCCACCACAGTGGGATATAATTTAATCACTATGGGGGAGGATCATACATGGAATTTGTGTCTCTATAGATATTTAATGAGATATATGACTTGTATAATTTTGTGCAAAACTGTCTTCAATATAAAAATGATGGAAGAATACTATTTCTAGGAAATATACACATATGTAAATGTATACACACATTTATAGATATTAAAACAAGTAGCTTAAAATATTAACCATGTTATAGCCCATATCTTTAAAATCCAGGAACAAAAGCCCACCTCACTTTCAAGGGTGGCTTCAATATTATCTTCAATATCCAACCAAGGTAGAAACACATTGCAGATGCTAATATCTGCCACAAATCCCTTGGTAAAGAAAAACACACGAAGCATTCAACTACTAGATGATTTAGAAGGATTTCAAGGCACCAGCTCACTCCCTGATATTTTCCTGTCTTGTGTTCTGAGAGGCTCAGAACTACATTCAGACCTATTTTAGAAAGAATGCTTTCTGCTGTAACTTTTCTCCTCATTCCTCTTCTCTCTTCCCTGAATGTCTCTTAAATAGTACCTGTGAGTTCATAGCTTTAATTAAGATCTTTGATTTTTTACAAATTGTGCTGGAAAAACTGGATGTCAACCTGTAGAAGAAGGAAAATAGACCCATATCTATCACCATGCACAAAACTCAAGTCCAAATGAATTAAAGACCTCAATATCAGTCTGAACACACTGAACCTGATAGAAGAGAAAGTGGGAAGTACTCTACAACACATGGGCACAGGAGATCGCTTCCTACGTATAACCCCGGCAGCACAGACATTAAGGGCATCATTGAATAAATGGGACCTCCTGAGACTGAGAAGCTTCTGTAAAGCAAAGGACACTGTCACTAAGACAAAAAGGCAACCCACTGACTGGGAGAAGATCTTCACCAACCCCGCAGCTGACAAAGGTCTGATCTCCAAAATATATAAAGAACTCAAGAAACTAGACAGTAAAAGGCTAATCAACCCAATTATAAAATGGGGCACTGAGCTGAACAGAGAATTCTCAACAGAAGTTCAAATGGCCAAAAGACACTTAAGGTCATGCTCAACTTCCTTAGCAATCAGGGAAATGCAAATCAAGACAACTTTAAGATACCATCTTACACCTGTCAGAATGGCTAAAATCAAAAACACCAATGATAGCCTTTGCTGGAGAGGTTGTGGAGTAAGGGGTACACTCATCCATTGCTGGTGGGAATGCAAACTTGTACAACCACTTTGGAAAGCAGTGTGGCGGTTTCTCAGAAATTCGGGATCAACCTACCCCTGGACCCAGCAATACCACTCTTGGGAATATACCCAAGAGATGGCCTATCATACAACAAAAGTATATGCTCAACTATGTTCATAGCAGCATTGTTTGTAATAGCTAGAACCTGGAAACAACCTAGATGCCCTTCAATGGAAGAATGGATGAAGAAAGTATGGAATATATACATATTAGAGTACTACTCAGCAGTAAAAAACAATGACTTCTTGAATTTTGCATGCAAATGGACGGAAATAGAAAACACTATCCTGAGTGAGGTAAGCCAGACCCAAAAAAAGGAACATGGGATGTACTCACTCATAATTGGTTTCTAGCCATAAATAAAGGATATTGAGCCTATAATTCGAGATCCTAGAGAAGCTAAATAAGAAGGTGAACCTAAAGAAAAACATATAGGCATCCTCCTGGATATTAACCTTCATCAGGTGATGAAAGGAGACAGAGACAGAGACCCACATTGGAGCACCGGACAGAAATCTCAAGGTCCAAATCAGGAGCAAAAGGAGAGAGAGCACGAGCAAGGAACTCAGGCCTGAGAGGGGTGCACCCACACACTGAGACAATGGGGATGTTCTATCGTGAACTCACCAAGGCCAGATGGACTGGGTTTGAAAAAGCATGGGATAAAACCGGACTAGCTGAACATAGCGGACAATGAGGACTGCTGAGAAGTCAAGAACAATGGCACTGGGTTTTGATCCTACTGTACTGTACTGGCTTTGTGGGAGCCTAGGCTGTTTGGATGCTCACCTTACTAGACCTGGAAGGAGGTGGGAGGTCCTTAGACTCCCAACAGGGCAGGGAACCCTGACTGCTCTTCAGGGTAATGAGGGAGGGGGAGTAGATAGGGGGTGGGGGAGGGAAATGGGAGGCGGTGGTGGGGAGGAGACAGAAATCTTTAATAAATAAATAAAAAAAAAAGACCGGAAGGAGGAGGAAGACTACAAACAACGAAGGTGCATATCTACATATTTTCTTTAACAATTAAAAATGCTCCAACAAGCTCTGTCAGGAAGCAGGCAGTCTAAGCAGACTCGGGATCCATTATGAAGAGCCTGCTTCTGCATGGTTACCTATGGTGATCTGTCTCTCGACTTCTTTTTTAAATGGCAGGATCTCTCTCCTTTCTCTAGTTTCAGATTTCACCAGCAAGACAGGAGCTGAAACAGGACTATAAGTGGCTCCATCTGCCAAGCTGGGAGGCTGAACTATTTTGGAAATACAATGACAGGCGAGATCAAAATTTCCTAAACCCTCTTCAGAAAACGCACAGAGAATACAATTTCTCCTACTGGATTTTACATTCCTCAAAACCACGGGACAAGCAATAGCATCTATCTTGAGAAGCCTCGTTAACAGAAGTGCCTTATGCAATTCTCTTTCTCCCTTAGGGAACTATTAAGTGACTTATGCAAACTTGATTTTCAATAGAGTCCCTGATAAATAAAACATCCTCGGGACTGGCACTGGCAAATAGGATTCAGCCACAGTTCACTTCTAAGGAGTTTGTTCCCACTACTGGGTAGTGGCTACATGAAAAGCTTGTTTTAAGGAGTAAATTTCTTACATGCAACCCTAAGAAACATGCCAAGTTAGAGAACAAGGTTTCTCTAATAAGCTTGCAGAAGTCCAACAACTCCCATATATATTACTGACTTTTCTCATGGCTGTATCATGAGACTACCTGACGGAACCAACTTAAAGAAGGATTTATTTTGACTCACAATTCAGAGGAAGTAAATCCACCGTGGCAGGGAAGGTTATGGTAGTTGCAGCAGTAGGTAGGGTCACAGAACGCTACATCTGTAATTATTCAGCCACAGATAAGGCTGCACTTCCAGGTTCTAAAGGCGAGCACACGCAGACGGGCCCTCAGGCAATTGCCCGGATGTTAAAGGGCCCCTGCGTGACCAATGCACGCATGCGTGGTTCCATCCACATGTTACTCAGCTAAACCTTTGTGCGCATGCATGACCCTCTCATCTGCGTATGGCGTAGTCACATCAACCCCCTGTGGGCGTGCGCTAGGCAGCTTTTAAAAAGCTGGACTTCTGCCTCCTCCCCGCCACTGCCTCCCATTTCCCTCCCCCTTCTGCTCCCCCGATCAAGCCCCCCTCCCTCATCAGCTCGAAGAGCAATCAGGGTTCCCTGACCTGTGGGAAGTCCAAGGACCGCCCACCTCCATCCAGGTCTAGTAAGGTGAGCTTCCAAACAGGCTAGGCTCCCACAAAGTCAGTACGTGCAGTGGGATCAAAAACCCATTGCCATTGTTCTTGAGTTCTCCGTAGTCCTCATTGTCCGCTATGTTCAGCAAGTCAGGTTTTATCCCATGCTTTTTCAGACCCAGGCCAGCTGGCCTTGGTGAGTTCCCGATACTACATCTGCACAGAAAAGCTGCTGACATCCTGTCGTCGAACACTGCTCCCCATCCAAGTCAAATACAATAAAAATAGAAGCCCACACAAAAAAAAAAGAAAAACTAAGGCTATTGATTAAGACCATCAAATAAAAAAGCAGAAATTAAAAAAATAAATAAAAAGCTGGACATGCCATCTTTCTCTCTTTCTCTGCACACCGATTCCCAGGCCTGTATGCACCCCCTCTAATAAACTCCTAAGCGGGTTTGTTGCGTGTTCCCTGTTTCTTTCTCACTCGCGCCAGGTAATTTCAACATCTTCAAAGATAGAGGAAATAGGGAGAAGGGGTAGAAGGGGGGATGTCTTGTAACCCTCAAGGCCCACCTCTGCATCTGTCAGATAGACCTTAGATCCAAAAATTTCTACAATCTCCCAAACAGTGCCACCACCTGAGACCAAGTGATCAAATACATGTGTTTGAAGGGGACAGTCTATATCCTAACTATAACTGCCTTTACCTTTTAAACAAGCCTGTTTACAGCACATCATATAATTGCGATAAGACAGAGCAGAGCTTACATAAGTGAACACCCACATGGCAAGGTGAACCACTCTAGATTAGCCATGACCCAGCCCAGTATGTCAGATGGGTTCACACAGAAGACACCTCACAGAGAAGGCTTGCAAGACAAAGACCAATTCCCTATGTGAAGCTCAACACACGTGAAAGAGCACACACTGAGCCAGGACCACACACGTAGTGGGCCTTTTCCATCCAACGGCTCAGAAGACTGGGGCAGCAGACAAGAGCTGTAGTATAGACTGTTGAGAAGCCCCTACAGAGGTCTAAGCAATTTGAGCTTTGTAAAAATGAAGACATCTGAAATACTTAAAAACAAAAAAGTTCTATAACAAGATGTCTTGTTATATTTATAGAAAGTAATCTTCAGGAACCCAGGCAAGACTCTGTGTAACAATTAGTGAGGTGTTTGTGTGTTATGAGCAGCATAAACAAGAACTGACAAGTCCTGTCTTCTCAAAGGCCCTGTCTAATGGACACTATTTTCCTATTTTATAGTGAAGGAAACCAGGCTCAGAGAGCCTACAAGAACATCCATATGTCATCCTTTCAATTCCCCAGTGGTATAAGAGGCAAGCTGAGACCCAGGCCAGGGTCTGACCTCAATATTTGTGCCAATGTAATCAACTGCCTTCAGCAAGTGGGTGGGATTAGAAGAGAATATGAGGATAGGCCGGGACATCTGTAGGCTGCTGTTAGAGCAGGCCAGAGATAAAGTGAGTCTGTAGCAGAGTAAGAACAGTTGTACTCACAGAGCAACATGCCCCAAAGGTCTGTGGTTCAGTGAAGTGATCTTGAATGCTATTGAAGGTATGTCAGAGGAATATATTTTCTCAGTTGAAAACTTTTTAAAGAATGATTCAGCCAGACATGATGTCTCATGTCTGTAATCCCATCTTGGGAGGCTAAGGTAGGGGACTGCCACAAATCTTAGACCAGCCTAGCTACATAGGACACCTCAAGCTACAGAGTGAGACCCTATCTTTAAAAAAGAACATTTCAACTATAACCTTAGCTTTGATTGAGAACCTAAACCTATAATCAGATATCATTTTTTTAAAATAAGAACACTTAAGAAGCTATAAGCTTAGCGATACTAGAAATATTTTTGCATATCTCAAAACAAGTATTCATAAAACCTTGATAAGATTCTAGTTGGTATCCATTAGGAAGTCTATACAGTGTTTTTTCAAACCGGAAAATAAGTGATATTGAGGTTATGGAGAAATCAGAGGCTTCTTGGCTTGATGATGGGTTGTGAAAAGGTACAACAGTTATAGAAGCCAGTTTGGCATTTCCTAGAAAATAGAATCATATGAGGATGAGCTATTTGGGGGAAGAGACAAAGGGCTAAATGGCATGTGTGTGGCATGAAAGCAGAAAGGGGAACTCTTTGAAGGGGGACAGGCACTAGCAAGGATAAAGTGGGTGGGGTAATCTATGTAGGACACTTGGCCTGCAATCCTCATGGGGATGCATTCATTGGCTTTCTGTCTCCCTTGTGCTAGACTCTGGTCCTGCATGGCATACCCTGGTTTAACTAGTTCCTCACATAGCAAATAATTTTACACGCCTATCATAATCTCACTCTTCTCTTTTTCAAAGTTTATCATCAGCAAGGCAATGGGGCAGCCTGGGCCCTAGCCCAGCACTTGGGAATGGCAGGCACTCAAGGTCTGATCTCATAAGGCACTATCAGCACCATAGCCAGTGCCTTGCTGGTCATCAAAGCATTACAAAAAGAAACAAACTGGCTTCTGCCCTGCTCTTGTACCTAATAGCTTTTCCAGTTTTAAAGACCATAGCACATTTATTTCATCAGAGCCTCACAGAGGCTTTTACATACTCAGTTCACAAGAATGTGACTTGACCTGGTCCTGAGGCAGCAATGAGAGAGGAACTCACACACGTTCATCAGTCAGTCTAACGTGAAAGTCTTCACCCACTCTCCCACCTCCCAATCCAAAGACAAGACCCACAGTGCAGTAGGTGCCAGAGCAAGCAAAGGTGGTCAGATCCACCAGGGCTCTGAAGTAAACCCTGTCCAAGCCTGGCATTGCCATGTTCTTCCATGTCACTGGTTTTAGCACAGGCATTAAGAATCCTGTGTATCTGAAAAGCTAACCAAATAACAATGATGTTACAAACTAATCACATGAGATGTGGGGACCAAATACTTGTACTCGATCAATTATCAAGACTGATACACAAACTTGGGTTACCCGAATAGGCTGCCACATACTGCTCTCTGCAGTGACTTGGCTGCCTTCTCCATGCCTCACTTCCATTTTAACTTAGCCATTTTTACTCCCTAGGGGAGCTCTGGAAATTGAAAAAGTCAGGAGACAGCAGCACAGCGGGATCCCAGAGAGATTGAAGGCTGAAGCCAAACCCACAGATACTATAATGGAAAAACACTTTAAGTCAAAAGAACTTAAAATGCAATTTTTGCAAGAATAAGTTCTGGTTATTTTGTGGTTAAGAAAAAAATATAATAGGAAAAAAAAAAGATAGTGTTGCTCACTCAGGAATGATGTGAAAAATGATGGTAATTCCAAGCCTGGGACGCCTCGAGTCCTTTCATATTGTCGTTGTTTTGTGCTCATTGTACCAGGAAAAACACTTTTTACAGTCCTGTGGTTTTGAAATGAGATGTCCTCCTCGTGTTTGTCTGTTGTTTTAGTTTAACTTATTGAATTATAAGCATAAACCTCTAGGCAGGAGCAATGCCTAGAAAGGACAGCTCAGGCTGATTACTGAAGGAGAGGAAATAAGGGAAAGAGTCGAAATCGGTTCATAACATTCCTGCTGTTTCCTTACCCTCATCTTCATCGACTTTTCTGTCCCTGATCGGGACATTTCATTAGTGAACATTATTGAGGCATTCTTTTAAGAGAATACACTTATTGAAGCATCATTCATACGCCATGTGAGTCATCTTTCCGAAGTCTATGTGTTCAGGGGTTTTCAGTTAACTTGGGGTTGTTTGAGTTTTGCTACCATCTAATGTTTAGCCTTAACCCCAAAAGGAATGCTGTATCCCACCCCTAGGAGTTGTTCCTCATCTGCCTCACCTGGCAGCTACTCCTGTCCCTTCTGACTCCATGGATTTGTGTATTCTGGCCACTTCACAGAAGTGGATGGCGTGTTTCTGTTTCAGCACAGTGCCCAGCCACTGAAGCTCTGTTTTGTTTCCTCTATAATGCAGTCCACATGCTCTGCTTCACTCGGGTCCTCTGAAGACTTTGATTCATCTGCTGAAGACTCAGATCTCTCATCTGGACCGATCCATATGTCCACTGTCCCCTGGGAATCATCCCTTCCCTTCTCACAGTTTAAAGCAAAGGTCCAAGACCCTCCCACCCCCATTTCTCACCATCTGATGCTCCTTCTCTCACTGTTTACTTAAATTTCAGAACCGGAAAGAGATAGATAACCATGACACCGCATCATTTATTTGCCTCTTTCTCCATTAAGCAGCAATAGTGATGCACTCTAAATCTTCCTCCAGACCCTCCAGGTAATTTAATGCTTTATGTCATATTGTAACCTAAAGCACGGGTCTTAGTTCATTAGAATGGTCTCCGTACCTCCAGTCTTGTAAGTCTTGTAGCCCTCCTGTCCATCACTAAACCAGTCTGGTTAATTGCAAAGCAGTTCTGGTTAGTTAAATCCTTACCCAGCTAAGGTTATACAACATCTGCCCTCAGCCTCCTTTTCCAGTCTAGTCAAACAATCTTTTCCATCTAAAGCCACAGCTTCCTTTTAGTTTATTTTTTAAAACTTTCTAGGATTATTTTAGCCTCGGGCCTCTTCTGCAGACAGGTTGAGTAACAAGCAGAATTTTTCGTAACTTCCCTCAAGTCATTTGACCTTTTTAGCCTGGCTAACTCACTTAGGTCTCAATCAGCTTTTACAAGGCAGTCACTCCAGAAACAGCCAAGACCTCCCCACCAATAATAATAATAATAAAAAAGATTGGGTTATATCATTTGTGTTCCAATGACATGGTTGACTGTGGCAATCATGACATTTTTAACAGAACCAAAATCATCTATTTTTCCTTGTTTCTAACTCCCACTAGACATGAATCTGCTGAGGACAGGGACCATATATCGTATCTGCTCTTCACTGTGTCATAAGTATATGGCCTGGTACAAGGTAAGTGCTTTAAAATGCCTGGAAAACGACAGCTTAGTCTTGCACTACATAGTCAGTGGGCATGGCGGGGGGTCAGCTTAGTTACTGGGCCAAACTGGTTTTGTTCGCTCTTTTTTCAAGTTTTGTCCGTGTAGTTCACCATGTGTTCTTATCAGATAGGCCAAGGTCCAGGCATGCAAGTCATTTGTCATTTCAATAGTTGTCATTCAATTTTAAAAATTTAATTTCTTTTTTTTTCTTTCTGAAAGATGTGAACATACTCCAAGGTTAGGAGACCTTAGTCTAATGTTCCACCAACCCTTGACCTGATTTTCTCAAACTGACTTCTCCCTGATTAACGTTTTCAACTGAGATGGGGATGATAAAGTCAAGGTATCCTGGATGTTGTGAAAAGACATGTGAGACATAACGCTACCTTCATTCTTAAAAGAAAATGGCTGGCCTGAAATCAACATGACTTACCTTTACCTTCAGAGTTGATTGGAATGTTAGCCAAGCCCCCATCACAAATGGATTAAAATGTGGGAACTTGTGTGGGTCCTATGTTGATATCCTAGAAAAGTCACCGGCTATACATCCAAGTCACTATGCCACCTCTGTCTCTGTATTTCTGTCTCTGTCTCCATATTTCTCTATGTTTCCCCCCACACACACACACAAAGCATATGTTTTGCTGTAGATAAGGAGGGAACCAATTTACCTTTTTTGTTCAACTTCTATGGATGAGCAATATATCTCTTGCCCCCAAGCAATTCAAATTCTTTAAAACAGGGCTTGATTCTCCACAGGAGAACGTGGGATTATGTTAACACATCATTAAGGACTGTGGAGGAAAGTCACCTATTGTCTGATAAATTCATAATTACAGGTTGCATCTCTGTTCACGCAGAGGCACCACAACAGCGGCTTCCTTTCTAAGGCAGCCCGGAGAGAGGGAGACTTGAACTACAGCTGTGTTGTAGTTCGGCTGCAACATAACGCAAGTTCTGAAGTGTGCTTGGCACATATTCTGAGGAGAGGCATACGCTGCTTGTGCAGGCGAAATGTCCCATTCCCGCAGAAGCCTGGTGAGGTTCCGCGGGGATGTTACACATATGTAGCGCATCAACACCAGCGCCTGCGCTGCTGAGTACACACTGTATCGCTCGCTCCTTCTGTTTCACATCTTGCAAGTGGGCATCGGTTCAACTTGGAACCGCATAAGCAGAGAAGGTTAGAAATGGAGCCTTCCCAGCAATCTCAGCAAATGCTCACATTTTACAGATAAAGAAAAAAAAAGACACCACGAGGCACCAGAATTCTCTGGCTACACGGTTTGATAATGGCGCTTACTTGTGCCTTAAATCTGGTAAAACCCTTTACCAGAAAGACTCTTAACATCATTTCAAACTAAAGTTCATACAAGAGCATCTAGGTTAAAAATAAATGGCTAGATGAAGGAAGGAGAGAAGAAGGCAGGAATCACATTTTAACCTGCCAGTCCCAGGGTCCCTGAAGCCAAGGCACAGAGCCTCCTTCCCACAGCCAGTACCAACTTTGCTAATTGAAATGGATTCAGTTTCTTCCAGGAAAGTCAATGGCAACAGAAATAGTGCTAAAGCCTCTGAGATGCTTGGGTTAAGGTGAAGAATTTAAATTTCTATGCTTCTACTACTAAAAGAAATTGGAGGATTTAGCAACCTTTCCAGTGCCTTTTTCAACCCCCTCTTTCTTTCTGAAGGAAGATTATTTTGTATAGCCCAGGCCAGCCATCAAAATCAGTATTCTCCTGCCTCAGACTCCCAACTTATAGAATTACAAGTATAAGACACTATGCCTAGCTTAACTATTTCTTGATTCTTAACCGCTGAACATTCTCCCCTAGGACCTTTTTCCTTTGAGCATCCTCCTTGCTTTCCTATCTCTAACCTGTCTGCTTGGTTCTGTCCTCCTGCCCATCCAAATATTCTGCCTCCCTAATGACAGACACAGTCAGAAGGTAGCTGTGCCCTGCTTTGGGAGTCCTTCCACCAAGAGCTGTTTCTGCCTGCACCACAAGTGTCTGGAAATAAAGGGTCTGCCTTCCTTATGTCCACCAATTCCCTTATTTGATGCTGCCTAGATTCTCCCCATCTTCATGCTATTTATTTTTCCCAAAGCAATTTGATTTCCAAATCCTGCTCTTATGCAACCTAAGTATTCTCTAAACTGCTTTCTCTTCTTTATGCCCATTTATGAAGTTGAGGGGAATTTTGGGGGGCTTATTTTGTTCAAAACAGGGTTTTGCACTAGTTCAGTATACCCTAGAACTCACTATGTACCCCAGGCTTGCCTCAGACTTACAGCAATCCTGCCTCAGTCTCCAAAGTTCTGGGATTATAGGCATGAGCCGCCACATTGACTTAGAATCTAAAACTTTGAGAGAGTGTTTATCCACGCCTTCTCCACTTCAACGACATTGCTTCCACAGATCAGTGTCTGAAACACATATCAAAGCAAATACCATGTTCTGTTCAAAAGCCTTCCGTGACGCATTCTGCGGGTTAGTCTTACACTATAGGAGAATGTCCAGTGGACAGTGCAGATTCTCCAGCTGCCCTTCTAGAATCATCTTCCTCCACTTGGCCCTTCGGCGGCCACTGAACTCTTAAAAGAACCTGAGAAATTATCAGCCAAGCTACTTCCGGTTTTGCATCCCTTTACATTCTTAACTCGCTGCATGGAGTGTGTTCTTCCCAGCTTCTTCACCTGGTTAACTTCTACTCTTCCTTTAAAGTGTCGTTCACTCCACTCCGAAGCTTCTTGCCACTCTTTGGTCAGCTAGTCAGTGTGTATCTGTTTATGTCTCTCTGTCTCCATTTCTTTCTCTGTCTGTCTGTCTCCCCCTCTCCCCTCCATCACCCTCCCCACCTGCCATCTTCTGCACTGATACTTTCTTGATTATAGCCCTTTCAAACGGCATTGCAGTATTTTTTTTAAAGAAATGTATCTTATTCATCAAATGTTAAGCTGACAAGTATTAAAAGTGTATTGAGCCAGGCAGTGGTGGCACATGCATTTAATCCCAGCACTCAAAAGGCAGATGCAGGTGAATCTCTGTGAGTTTGTGTCCAGCCTGGATCTAAACTACAAAAGATAGTTCTAGGATAGGCTCCAAAGCTATGAAAAACTGAAAAAATGAAAAGTATATTGAATTTTTACTTTTATTCCTCTTTGCAATGCAAGGCCTTTCAGAAACAAATATAAACAATGGAACATTTAAAAACTTTCTTTTATAAACACATGCTCACATGAATCAAGGCTCACTGTGTGTGGGAAATATACTTTCAGAGACAGACTAGACCAGTGCTCCCCACCTTGCCAGCACTAACCCCAAAAGTCCAGGAGAGCTGGACTCACTCTTTACCATGCGCAGGAGAGGAGTGCTGGTCCTGATGGTGTGGGTATGGGAGAGTTGGCCCTGACCCTAGCCTGATAGAAGAAGGCCTTGTGGAGTCCCCGATCAACCAACGCAGCTACCACCTAGGCCCACATCCAGGCTTTAAGTTAGCCCACCTCAACATTGACCCCATCTGTAATCTGCTGGAGAGCATAAAGGGACTGGTCTTGAGGAACCATGGCCACAAGACATCCATGACTCAAGGCACCAGCCAGATATCCAAGAGAAGTTTTGTAAGGGTTGAGTATTGAAGGTGAACCAGAAGCCAGAGGTGTTGAATCAGATCAACAACTCATTGCAATGAAAATTTCCAAATAAAGCTTTTTGGGCCAAAGGGTACACCGTGTAACACACTGCAGCTTCCCAGGTCACTATGTCAAAAGAATATATGATGGAGAGGAGGGAGAGAATGATGAGTGATGAGGATTTTTGTTTGTTTTGTTTTACATTTTGGAGGGAGACTATAGGGATGTAGGGTGGACAGTGAACCACTGGAAAATAAGTGGAATTAGGGTACATGAAATGAAATTCCCAAAGAATCAACAACAAATATGTTAATAAAAAAGATTAACAATCTATAAACAAAGTCAAAAAAATAAATATACTTCCAAGGACAAGTGTAACTTTAAGTTTTCCAATTATCAACAATAATAAATATATGGCAATACTAATTCAATAATGTATTTGATAGTACAATGTATATGAAATATCATTTCAACTTAAAGCAATAAAGTAATTCTTGAGATAATTTTACACTCTTTTTCATGCTCTGCTTCAGAAGTGTGGCATGACATTCTATGTACAGAACATATCAACATGGGAGGGTCACATTCCAGGGGCTGAATAGGCATGGGTGGATAATGGTTACTATTATTTCAAACGCATATATGTAATGGGATTCCTGCATACTAGCCATAAGTTATACAGACACAGATACAATTAGTGGATTATTAGTAAGTCACAAAAAAATGAGTTATAAAGTCTTCTAGGTTCCATCAGAGCTATTCTGTCACTACTTCTGAACTGGATCTCAAATATCACCCATAGTCTGCTTTAGTCAAACAGCTGAAGACACTGGATTCCTTATTTCTGGGACCAGATGGCTTTGTTCTTTCCCACAAAGTATAGTAAGATATTCATGGAGTCCTCAAGGCCCTAAAAACTTCAGGTAGGCAAAGTCTTCTCTTTCTTGGCTTTTATTGGTAAGACGTTGGCTTCATGAGACCAATTCACAGCTTTCTACAGCTAGCTTGCAGTATTATTGTTCAGATGATTTAGAAACGTCTCAGCTCAGAATCACTCTTTTCTACAAAGTCTCAAGTCTTGGCAATTTTCTTAATATGCATTTTCCCTTCAATATGAGTCACCCACCCCCATTTTGCCACAGAGTGCTTTTAAATCAATAAAATTTTATTATTATTTTATAGTGTGATTAATTACAGTTTCATTAGGGAAGGAGAGGAGGCTGGGATTCCTGAAAGAATGGCTAGCAGAACAAATAGAGTTGAAAAGGTTCATAAAGCAATTTGAAAGACACTTCAATTCTATATTATATGGTTATGGACACATTAAATGTCTGAAGAACTTTTAAATGATACTAATTCCAAAATCCTCCCGGGTGGCTTTATATAATACATGGAATGCCTTCTCCTTTACTCCAGAACAGCCATGAAGAGCCTTTTCAAATATGAATATCACAACCCCTTGTGGTATTACTACCATTATCAATAACAGCATCAAGTTAGGAGAAGAGTAGGTGGTTCATAGATACGTCTGGGACGCTTCTATGGGGAAGGAGCAATGGTAGCCTCAAGGATACTTTGGGATTACCAGGGGCAAGAAATCAAGGCTGTTGCACGACATAGGAGTACCAACCTTCCTAGGGAAGAAGGCTCAATAGAGGCATTTTCAACACAGTTTGCATGTGGACGATTCTCCACATGACTGGCCTGTTCTACATCAGAGATTTGACAGCCATCTTGCTTTTGACTCGCATGACATCCCCCATCAACTATACTCTTCCTGGTCTGCCCAGAGAGCATCACATTTCCAGTCTGGAGCACATAGGACCTCAATGCTTTCTCCTCTGCCCTCCCTCTTGTCCTCTCAGGATGCTTCTGTTGGAAGTTGGGTTTGTTTTTTTTTTGTTTTTTGTTTTTCTGCTTTGGATTCAGAGTTGCCTTCACATCCTGTTAGAAATCGTACTTATTTCACTTCTCTTTCTAACATTCCTTCTTTGGGAAGCGTGCTATACCATGATAAACTCTGGCCCATGATAGGAATCACATGAGAACCATTTGAACCAGCGAGAAGAGGACTTGAACAACACTTTTATTCATGTTTCCTAAGTAAAAGCTGATCTCCCTTTACTCTTCAGGCTAACAAGCTCCTCTTAGAAGAATAAATGCTAAAATTCAAGAGGTTCCAAGTACACTCTTTTCCCTTTTAAAAGATGATAACTCTTTATCTTTGAAATGACAAAATAGTAATGATTAGGATTGGTGCGTTTGTCTTTCAGGCTCAGACAGTAGACCCTTCCTTACACCAAGCAGAGTGGGATAGAAATGCAAGATTTTCTCCAAGAGACTCTTAGTCTCCTCATCAACACTCAACCCCAGCTGCCTTCCGCCGGGAAGACTGGCTTTCCTCCTCCATTCCCTGACATAAATGCATGCAAAGTTAGGATTTTCCATTTAAAAAGCAAATCTGTTTGCAAACAGGAAGCTGCAGAAGTAGGAGGGTGTGAAAGTGGCGAACTGGAGGACAGTTCTGAACACGCAACAGTGATGCAGGAGTCTGATTTAGCCATACTCGCCAAGCTGATCCAGCTTCAGTGACTCGGGACAAGCTGAATTCTCTGTCTTATGAGCCCTAGTAAATAATCCCAGGTTCTGAAGGAAAGCTGTGCGGCTTTCCTCTTCTGACCCCAGAGGTCAGAGAGCCTGCTGCTGATAAGCAGAGCCAGAGTGGTTGGAAAGCAAGCCCACTGGTGACAACCAAATTACTTGATGGAATGCCACACACCACCACCTGCTGCCTCTTCCAAAGCCTGAAATAGAGCCAGGGTTTCCGTTGTCAGTTTGCTCCATGCGGGGAGCAGCATCAAAGGCCAGATCCATCTCGGGAACATACCTCTGGCCCTTCGGAGAGGTCACCATCAAGTCGGTGCCCAGAACAATCCGTGCTTGATCTGGTCTTGTGCCAAGGAGGCTATTAAATGGGAAAGCTTCCTTCTTTCCTCACAAACCACTGAACCCACAAGCCCAGCTCTGGATCTGAGAAGAGAGCCCACATCCACTTCATTTAATTCATCATGTTTTCTTCCTTTACTCACTGGAGTAAGTCACTAAGAAACCACTCACCAAATAAACACACGACCGGCAACAACAGGTGTAGCTGACACACACAGAGATCTGGAGAAGACACTGCATTCCCAGGAACATGAGACCTCTCAACAGACAACTGCGACAGATTCTTTCTTGGGAGGGAATTTGGATCTAAAATGCCTTCATGGAGCTGATTACCACTGAAAACACTAAGAAGATAGGAAACACAGGCCAAGCACCCACAAAGTGTCCGGCAGGTTGGTTTTCTCCTGTCTTAAAGCGCCTGCTGGATCATCAAACAGAAGAGACCTGGGTAGAAACATCATTTGCTCATGGACGCTCAGCCTCTCAGAAGGTTTGGAATCTCTCAATCCCTTCCAGTTTTTCATGGGATTCGTAAAGGAAAAAAAATACTGTTTGGTATGATGTGACAAGCTTGCAACTCAGATTTTGGATGATCTGAGAAATTATTAAACAATAAAAAGAGTTAATAACTAAGACGGCAATGTCCAGAGAAAGCAAAGAGCTGACTTTGAAAACAGCGTCCTTGGGGAACAGGTGGCCCACTGCACTTCATTTTGTGATCTGAGCTGGTCCTCTCTCCTAATCCTTTCTCATGTCCGCAAGCAGCCACAGAAATTCCTCTGTGTAAATTTTGAAGAGAACCTCTAGATTTGTTCACTTGACTACTTAGAATTACACACCTCTGTCATGTAATTAAAGACATGAAGCAAAATTGCCTGTTAATTTATTAATAACTTAAAGATGCCAAAATGGTTGCTGAATGCTATAGAGCTTTAAGGGAAAAATGTTATTTAAATATGCTGTGTCTGATAACTCTTCACAGGAGCTCAGCGAGACAACTTATGCATGAGAAGAACTCAGAGAAGAACATACTTTCAAACAGTCACCGGAAGACAAGTCCAGACTTAGAGGCTAAAAACTGGAATGCCATTAAGACATTTGCTTCTAGACCAGGGATTGATCAAAACGCTGTAGCCTGTAGGGTCCATTGTTGCTTTCTTACGGGGCCCTCAAGACCAAGAGTACCATGCACCTCAGAGCACACAGTGACGAACCATGTAGCAGTGGTGTTTCTGACTCCGTTTCAACTCTCCATCAGAACTTGATCAAAATAAGGCAATCAAATCCATACAGGCAGCTAATTCCTTTATGAGACGTCTGCTTCCTTGACCTGACAAGCTTTTATTCTTAAATGTATCACTGATAGACCCACCTACACTCATAACAAATTCTTTTCAGCAATTGACACATAGTAGATCATTGGCTTCCACTCTGATGGCCACCTGTCTTCATATTTCAGTTCATCCAAGATGATTGTAGATTAGGGAGCCCTAGCCTGTCAAGTCAAGTGTTGGGCTCAGTTCCTTAAAAATACATACACTCCAGTAATGCCCCTGACTCTAATGAGCAAGCAGATCAGGCCCAGATATCTGCTATCTGCTAAATGGGTACTGCCAATGCATTCCGTTTCCCTACGGGGTGTGTGTGTGTGTGTGTGTGTGTGTGTGTGTGTGTGTGTGTGTGTGTGATGAAGCTGAGTATATATTTCACCCTGTTTTCATTTATCATTATACACAGAGCCACAGACTGTGTATAAGCAGTGGGATATATGCATTTTCTATGTTCAAATTCTAACAGGAATAAACAGAAACTAAGTCTGTTTCCAGGGATGTCTTCACTGTGGGGCATTTACGCCTGTACTGGATGGCTCTAAGCTAGGAAAGCCAACACCTAAGTAATGGGATCATAGACTCTGGTTACCTTCAGAAGCATCTCGTATGACACTCCCCCAGTCTAGGACTGAGGAAGAAGAGAATGGGAAGTAGCAGTTCTTTATGTTTTTACAACCATGTATTTTATTTTAATATTTTTTAGTCTAAAAGATGAGTCTTTTGTTTCTTCTAAGACAAAGTCTTAACTGAGCTATAGTCAAAGACAGCTAGAACTCCACAAGAGAGTTACTCTTAAGGTAACTGTAAGGATATTTACACATGAGTCTCTGACCAACATTACACAATGCTTCAACTAAAACAACTAGGTAAGGCGCTATCTGCCAAACAGTAGTGTCCCAGTCACGGGATGATCCAGCTCTGAGCTCGTGTGTCTAGACTGTGTCACATGCAGTGGGTACAGCTAGGTGGCACAGGGTCAGCTGATGAGGCAGATGAGAGTCTGGGCAAATGGGGGTATCTTTGTAGGTCGGACATGATGGGAAACAGGGCAGCAAAGTCTGACATCTAGATGATTTCCCTAGAACAAAAGAGTCCTATCTATGCTTCCAAGAAGGTCAATGTCACCTAAGCCATTGGCCAGTCAACTGGGTTTTAGGCATTCATGCAAATTTACCTACCTGTTAGCGCTCTCTGATGGAAACAATACTGATTATCAATCATAATTCGAATATTCAGGCTTGTTGGGGATTTTCATCTATTTGCCATTGCATGGGCTTTACCTTAGAAAGATCTATGAGGTGCACTTTTAGAGTCACTGTTCTGAGTGGATGAGCTCAGAATGGAAAACTTATTTTCCATTCTTTAGGGGTAACCTTTGAGGTGCAGATCAGGAAAAGTGCAAAAAATTCTTCTCTGCTGGGTGTGCCAAATAAAATACAGGACGGCCCACAATGTAAGGACTTTGCTATTTGTCTGGTATCCGTGTTTAACTGGGTGACATTTTTATTTTCTAAATTTGACAGTCCGGTTGCCAAGTAATGTTGTATTGAAAAAAAATGTCCCTGGATCAAAAGATTCCGAATGAGAGGAATGTGCAAGTGAGGAATACGCATACCGCAGTTAGAGCAGCTAGTTGACAACTATACACAGGTATTCACGGCTCGCCTGAAATCTAGCGGTACTGCCTGCGCAATGCCTTTCCTCATATCTTAGACTACTGTCTTTTACACACTGCACCATTTTCTTTTACTCTCTCCTTAATTCTATCACAGGTCAAAGTTATGAATCCTACCCAAACTCTACTAACACCCAAGCCCAGCTGTCTAGTTCTCTGGTTTGGGTAGGTAGAAAGGAATGCCGGTGCCTTTCCGTCTTCCCTCTGGATCATGCACTCCTTGTCCCCGTTGCCTGGTACATTGTCTTCAGATAGCTGCTGCCCTGTGAACCTCCTCTGACCCTGCCCCAGCCTATCCGTCTCATTCTGTTTCACTGTTCTGTGGACATATCTGTGGCCACTGTCTGACACTTTAAGTATTTGTATCTGTCCCAAATTCATGTTGAATCGGAGTGCCCAATTTGACAGTATTACGAAGTGAAGCTGTTCAGGAGACTGTATTGTAATATCTAATCAGGGGACAGTTAGATTGTAAGGGCAGGATTACCACCTTTAAGAGACCCAAGGGAAGTAGCTTAAGCTCTTTTTCCCCTTCCGTTCTAACAAGTGCAGATGCAGTGCCCCTATCCTCCCTTGCAGGTGTAGTGTTGAGGCTCCATATTCAAAGCCCTCACAAGACACCAATTCTGAAAGCAATTTGATCTTGGAATTCCAAGCTTCCAAAATTATATGGAAAAAGGCACCTATTTTCTATACGTTACCAAATGTGTGGTATTTGTAATAGCAGAATAATTGGACTAAGCTATCTCTTTCAGATATTAGAATGAGCATTCAGGATAGGGATTTTTTTCTATTCATATATTTTCAGAGACAAGAATCTATCCTAGATGATATTTGGAATTCAGTAAATACTTGTTGATGTGAGCAGCGATCTGGACTAAGGTGGTTCTTCACTCTGAAGGGGCAGGTTCTTGTCTGATTGCTCACTATCAGTTGTATCTAAAAGACCACATGGCTAGGGGCTGCATTCCCACAAACTAAGCCTGTGCAATGCAGGATGTAGGATATATCTGGATAGAGACACCTCAGCCCCAGATAGAGAGCTTCTCATTATTGCTTCATAGTAACTCTTTATTATCTTTAGAACTTTAACTTCCCCAGAAGAAATGTTCTAGTAAGCAACAAAACCTAATAGGCCGACACTTTCACTGTCCAGCTGATGGGGATGGATCATAGATAGAAGTGTTATGGGTTCTGGCTGAGACCAGAAGTACATAGAAGACAATCATCACTAGATTGTGTTGAGAATTAGAACATTAAGAGGGTTAGCAATTTAGCCAAGGGAAGCTACCCATCTGTCATCATGGGTACACTTCAGACATCCTCCTCCATTGTCGCCTGTTTAGTCCTAGCAGTAATAAGAAGAAAGCATTCCGTGGCTCTGGTGGGATTACTTTCCCCACATATACATGACAGAGTACATAATGTACTTGAGTGAAAGCTACAGCATCCCTTCAATCCCATCTCCCTGCTGTCCTCTCTAGCTATGGACATGAGCTGGTAACTCAGGCTAGACTCCAAATAACATAGGCTTCTGGAAACACGACTTGAGTTCAAGACTTGGAACAGAGATGAAGCATAGGCATTGAGTGTTGACTGATGTTTCTGTCCTGCCTGATCCTACAGACATTCAGTTCCAAAGAAATGCACAGAGGTTCATATTAATAATAAACTGGTTGGCCTAGTAGCTCATGCTTCTTATTAACTCTTATACCTTATATTAGCCCATAATTCTTGTCTGTGTTAGCCACGTGGCTTGGTATATATTTGGCGAGGCAGTTACATCCTGTTTGCTCTGTGTCTGGCTTCTTCTATGTCTGGGTGATGACTGCTGACTGACTCTTTCCTCCTCCCAGAATTCTCATGTTCTCGTTGTCCTGCCTCTACTTCCTACCTGGCTACTGGCCAATCAGTGTTTATTTAGAATACAAGTGACAGGGTATAGACCACTGTCCCACAGCACGTTGAGAATCCTTTTTAGGAATTAATATGGATGCTAGAGGAGAAAGAAGCATTCTTTGCTCTCTGACATATACTCAGAAGGTTTCTATGGTTTCTTAGAGCCACAGTGGTCCTCTTCACTCAAAATAACCTACATGACAATTAAGTGGAAACCAGCAAATCTAAGCAAAGAAAGTAGAGCAGAATCCTTATGACATCCATCAATCCTCAGATTAACCAGGGTCAGAGGCCAGTTTCAATGCTTAGACCATTGAATCACATGAGCCAGTGGGTTTTCTTCTTCACAAGTTTATTTGAGTTGAGCTTCTAATACTGCCATTAGATTTGTCTCAACTAATTATGTTATAACTACTGAAAGACCTAGTCTCTTTAAAGTTCAGTCAAGCATCAGTCTACCAGGTGAGCCAGCTGCTTTGTTTTGTTGAACAAAGACCATATGTAGGTCAGAACACATCTGCAAATATGGTTTTCTAGACTTGTTTAACTATTTCTTTCTGCTACGGAAGCCAAGACAAAATCTTCCACAGTCTCAGAGTCTTAGCCACCTGGCATTTTGGCCAAATACTTTCATGTAAAGTCTTAGGTAGAATCCCTGAAGAGTAAACACAAAACAGTCTGTCAGGTCAAATTTTACCCAGTTAAACTACAAGCTACATACTTAAGGAAGGGTATCAGTAGGATGATTAAGAGTCCTGGATGCCAAAACTATGGCCTTCAAGAATGAAGTCATTTGCAGCTTCTAGCTTAGTTCACCAAGCCATCTCTTACAATAAAATTACTCACCCCTAAGAGGATCAAAATTTTATTTATATGTTTGACAAAAGCTATTGTCATCTGTGATTCAGAAAATACCATGTATTTCCAGTATTTTATTTTTTTTTATTTTTTAAACATTTATTTATTATGTATACAATATTCTGTCTGTGTGTATGCCTGCAGGCCAGAAGAGGTCACCAGACCCCATTACAGATGGTTGTGAGCCACCATGTTGTTGCTGGGAATTGAACTCAGGACCTTTGGACGAGCAGGCAATGCTCTTAACCTCTGAGCTATCTCTCCAGCCCCCTATTCCAGTATTTTAATAAACAACTCACATGGTAGAAGTGGGCTTTACAGCATCTAGAAGGTGTTGCTCCTGTTTTGATATGACTCAGTGACATCTTTCCAAAATGACCATTTGCACAATGCCACACAGTGAGCCAATAGCAGAACCAGGAGGTATCCTAGGGTTATTTGGTCTGAAGCCATATTTAGTATATTTCCAAGTCTCCCCAGTAGATTAATTTATAAGTCACTTATCATCTGATGTCAAAAATCAAAATCAAAACCACCACCACCACTACAAACAACAAAACCTGACTTTTAAAATAAAGATTGTATGTAAAGGGTAAAGATAAGTATTCTGGTCTACAGTTTTCAAATAGCAAATTATTTTCAGTCCTATTTATAGTTTATCAAAGACTTAATCTATATTACATGCACATCAAAATTTTATTACAGCGGAGTTAGGAAGTTTAGCTCAGTCAGTAGGTGTGTAAAATGACATCCTAAGCTTGAGCCCCAGAACACATACATGTAACAAGTGGGTGTACCATACATACATGAGTATGTGGACAACACAAATAGGACTCAGTGGGTTATTTAAAATATCAATAAAGAGTATTCAAAGTTGAGAAAGAGTAGAAGAGGTTGAGAATGAATCTGGGAGAAGTTACAGAGAGAATAACAATACTAAATTTTAAAAATACTTAATATGCAGTTCTTTCTTTACTCCGAATACTCAGGAAGCAGAGATAGTCAAATTTGGGGGCTTACTGGCCAGCCAGTCAAGCCTAATTACTGACTCACAAGTTTTGGTATCTCGAAAGCAAAACTAAACAAAAAGACCCAGGAGCTGGCTCCAGAAGAAGACATGAAGGTTGACCTCTGACCTCCATGCACACAAGCGTACTTAGGAATGTGTACACACAACACACAAGCCTACTTTCAGCTACATATAAAGAGATAGTAGTCATATTTCTTTGACTTTTTTTTGAGTATTTGTTGGAGTTTTTACACTTTCACAGTGACTTATGCCTAGTGTCTTCCAATTATAAAAGTTAAGAGTAGACTACCACATTAGTAAATAGTCATTCTCCACTTAAGGTTATAAAATTGGTCCCTTTTCTTGATCTGTGCTAGCTACACTAGTATTTGTGTCTGTAACAATTATCTGGCAAAAAAGCAATAAAGACAGACTATACAATCTTTTTGGGGGAGGTAAACTCAGTTTCAGGTCATAGTCACCTTTTGGTATGACCTTGGCTAAAATTCTTAATAACAACGGCAAATTCTAATAGTTAAGAGGAAAACAATGTTTACCATTTAAGACTGTTGTAAAGATTAAATAAATTCATCAATATGTAAATATTCATAAACACAAATTATTTTCCATCTTGAGATCACCAATATGTTCTATCCTTTATAGTTACCAGTGCAAGTGAGAAAATATAGCAAAGCAATATTTTGATCTTTATATTCTATCATTATTTCTGCTAATAAAAGGCATGATTCCAGATGCAGGCTCATCATTATTTTACTACCACAGATACCTTGATAGGCACAAGCAAAAAAAATCTGAAAGCACAGTAACATGTGGCTTTCTATTATAAGAAATGGCTATAAAAAACAACTGTTTGTTGTTTCTGTGTTGACAAGCCATTCCATATGCTTTTGTCAATAGCACTTATTTTTGAAACAGCTCCTCTGAAATTACAGATAGCTAAGAACCTCTACTCTGACTTTAATCTGGAAGCCACTCAAAGAAGCACAAGCTCAACCACGTCCAGCTAGGAATAAAGATATTTTGAAGGAATTGAAGGAATCGGTATACTTCACTACATACATCCTTACAGACCATGAAAGAGCAACGTTTACTGGGGACACAGAAATACTTGAACACAAAGATTAGTGGAACAAATAGGAGACAAAACAATAGCCATTTACTTCACGGGAAAAAAAGAAACATATATTTTACATTTTATAAAATTAGACTCATTAAAAAGAATGAATTGTGGATGTTTATAGAGTTTGGTACAGAATGATTCTATGCTAAAACAATTTGACCAATAAAAGCATTAAAGACTCTAATATATTTCCATACTAAGTGTATCTATCTATAGTATATAGTACATATAGAGAGAGTCAGATAAATTAGAGAGAAATGTAGTTGACATTTTAAAAGTATTCCCTCTCCATTTGATGACTTAAAGTGATACAAATATTAAAAAAACATGTATATGCATTCCCCAGTATCTGAGGCTAGCTATGTGACTTTAAGCATATATTTTATTATATCATATGAAAATAGCTGTGTGACTTTAAGTATATATTTTAGTGTTGAGAATCTAGATCTGCTCATCTTCTTGGAAATCAAACAGTTGTCAAAGATAGTGGTCTAGGCCTTGAAAAGGAAAAATACCACCATGCACTGTTTTAATTTGCTCCCTGTACATGGTTTAAAAGTAAACAGCCACAACACAACATGCTCACTAGTTCACTAGTTCCTGGGTTCCAACCCTATTGGTTCCAAGCCAGAGTCCTGGCTTAGTGACGAAGTCCTTAAGGTTCTTCATGTCTCTGTCAGCTATCCCAACGACTCACCGACTTTTATACAGCCTCCTCATAAAGATGTAAACTTCAATACCAAAGAATAGTGCCATGACATGCTCATTTAACCCATCACTTCTCTAGCCATTATAAGTGGACCCAGTGTGGCTCACGGTGCAGGCAGCAAGGCTGGCACCAATGAACCACACCCATCTGTGATGTGATCATGCTGCCCACATCTCTTTAACTGACCTCACAGTCAACCCAATTAGTTCTGGACCAATGGGGCATATGGTTTCCTGCTAACAAAGAACATTAATCCTACCAAGATTTGACAAATAGAAACTTGGTATCTGGGTAGCAAGTCTCCATGCCTTATGGGGAGGGTCTCTGAGACCCCACTGCCCAAGTCCAGGTCTCCCTGACATGATTTTAGGCTCTGCGGGATCTATGTTGACTATATTCAAGGCTGAAGCTCAGGCCCAGCAAAACCGATCAGTATGTAAAGTTCAAACAGATATTAATAAATGATGGCAATACTCTGTTTATATTCCACAGTAAATCATCTAATAATTAGATGATGCTGGTGAATGAAGAATATTTATCACAGACAAGTTATTAAGAACCCTGACAACTGGGAAAGGACTGGCAAGCACTGTTTCCCATGCTTTTACGAGGCTAACATAATTGTTTCTTGAGAGCCTCTTCTGTATTTTAAATATTTAAGTTGTGCAAATTCACTGGAGAGGTTTCTGTTCCACTGCGGCTCTCGAAACGCTTGTTTCAGCTGTAATAGCTATTGAACTGCCCGCCTGTAAGGGGTTTGGTCTCCCTATTGCATCAGAAAACGTCTTTTGAATGAATTAACCACAGACTCAAGTATGAATTTATAGTAGTTTATAATTTCTTTTCTATCTGATATTCTTACTGGGTTCAGAAATATCTACGGCCAAGAAAATGTTCTTCAACCAGTTTCTATATCCTTTTCTGAGAAACAGATCTCCTGCAAAGGATCTTGGGTTTTTTGCTTCTGCATCTGTTACATTTTTACAATAACGAAAAGAAAGTTCTCTTTCTCTGATAGAGCATTCATTCTGACTGAGGGCCTGGTATGTTAGTTATTCCATTTAAAAAGCCATTATCAGATGAACCTCACTGCATGAGCCAAACAAAAAACAACAAAAACACAGAGACTATATCAGTGGAGAGTGCTTGCCTAGCAGTGCCAAGCCCTAGGTCAATCCCAGCACTGCAAAAGAAAATCAGTAAGGCAAAAATTAAAAATATATTACCAAGTCCATATGCATTTTTGAGGAAAATAAAAAGGAGAAAAAGAAAATATTGAATCGCCCATAGTTCCCTCAAAGGCATAACCATTGTTAATATTTTGGCCAATCCCTTTCATTTCTACAGAACATGTTAGAAAGGGGGAAAAACAGTTGACTTTAAAATGTTGTCATACATAATATTTTTCTAAATAACAGAATATCTTCTAAGGGGCAGGGCATTCACTTTGTGAGGTGATAAGGAAAAGTTCTCTTTGGATTAAGGAAATATGGGGAATCCTTTCAAAACACAACATCGCACTAACAGTTTTGCAGCTTATTTCCTCAGGTAACAAGAGTATGAACACTTTCTATCTAGAAATATACTCTATGGGTGCCCACATTCATGAATTACCAAAGAATAAAAAAAATCCATCCAAAGATACTCTCTGAGTCAGAAATTCTACAATATTAATAACACTTAAAAAGAATGTTTTTGAAACAGAGTTTTGATTTTGCAGCCCTCGCTGGCCTGGAATGCTCTATGTAGACCAGGCTAGCCTAAAACTCAGATATGCCTGCTTCTGCCTCCCAAGTACCAGAACTAAAGGTGTCACCACCACACCTGGCCCTTAATATTCTTATTTTAATAGCCATGTAGTAGTGTTCAGCTGGGGGAGGAGATAATGCTGACCTAGCTGTAGGAAGAGCTATTGTAGGATTTTACCAGGAGATTAAATTCATGTCATATGCAATATACTTATCATAGCAGACACTGGAGATAAGAAAGGTACCATCTTCCCCTGCAGTAGACTACTGAAGAGAAAACATATAAATATTTGAATGAGCTTTGAGTATGAGTGCATTTTGCCCTATAAGTGTAGCATCGAGCTTTCCCTTCCTCTGAAGGAGGCATGAAAAGATTTCTTGACTCTGCAGCCCTTGCAGATATTACCCCAACAATGAAGTACTATTTTTACTGTTCCCTTGTAGCGAGCAGGGGATATTGCCAAATGAGATTCTCACTGGGCACATCGCACACAGTACAGAGAAGGGCATTAGGTCATAAGTGGCCCTGGGTTGTTAACGACCTTAATATATCCTAGTACCCAGAACACACCTACTATGGAAACTATAGTTGTTTCAGAGTGATCAAATCCCAGTGGCTGGCTCCAGCATGCTGCGGGCCTAGCAGATCACAGACTTCAAATTTGTCTGTATGAGTTGCCTTGACTTTAGGTCACTATGATCCATAGAAACAGAGATCAGAGGTGATAAAAGGCAATAAATGCAATTTTAAAAAGTGTTTACAACTGTTTTCTTGATTCAGGGCATGGTTTAATGGGAGGGAATATAAGCTATGAAGAGATGCATTTGCAATGTCACCCCCTGTGGAGGCAACTTAAACCCTGTATTAGGGAAGCCACTTTTTCTTTAAACTAAAGCAAGCATCCTCCTAGTGCTTCCTGAACTTCCCTCTTACCTTGCTTCACACAGCTCACTGTGGAGGAGGAAGGTCTCCATGAAGGGAGTTCAATTTAGTGAGTGAACACCTACCTCTGCAGCTTTTATAGATTTTTAGGGAGGGCAACCAGAGACTCACAGTCTTCTCTATCTGCAGGGCTCAGATGGAGAGAGTCAGATGGAGCCAGCTACCTCCATCAGAAGGAGCAGACTTGAAAGGAAAAGGGCAGCCTGCCAGATGCAGGGGAAGAGAGGATTGCATCTCTTTCCCTTGGTAGTAGGAGGGCGAAAAACTCCATTGTTTTTCCAAGTCAGGACACATTTGCAAGTGGGAAGCATACTACAAATAATTACACTGAGACAGTATCATAAACCAGGATGGATCTCATTTCCATATGGTCACCTTACTATGAGGTCACGCCTTCACAGGTTTGAAGCTCACAAAGAGGAGACTGAGTGAAGGAAGCCGGACACAAAAGAATACACAACTGTTTTTAACAAATGTCAATGCATGCACAATTTATCAAGGGTGAGAAGTCAGGACAGAGTGAGGGGCTGAGGAGGGAAAAAGGGGGGTGGGAAGAGGGGTTTGGTGCTCTAATGTATGCTATTGCGGTATATATCCTTGTATTTGTCTTTAACCCTTGATGCTTATTAAAAAGGAGATTTGGACCTTGGGGTTTCAGGATGCTCACCTTACTGGACCTGTATGGAGGTGGATGGCCCTTGGACTTTCCACAGGGCAGGGAACCCTGATTGCTCTTCGGGCTGACGAGGGAGGGAGACTTGATTGGGGGAGGGGGAGGAAAATGGGAGGCGGTGGCGGGGAGGAGGCAGAAATCTTTACTAAATAAATAAATAAAAATAAAAAGGAGATTGAGGATTTGATTGACATGTAGAAATGCACGCATTCCCATACTATCCTTGTCTTTATTTATAGTTACATCTGTAACTGTAGCTAGGGTTCAGGTTTATATTGGCATCAGTTACTGTCAATCTCCTCCCTGCATGTAGGATTGATTGGAAGGCAGAGACAACTCAGCTGTGGCCCATGAACAACTGCGGAGGGTTCATCTTCTCATTTAACTGGAAAAGGCTTGGATCTGAGTCAACTTGCTTACTGAACGCAGCAATGCAGAATAGAAGAACACTGTAATTGCTGCCCTTAAATTGGTTAGCAGGCAAAAACAAAGGATGTTGAGTCAGGCTCACCACTGCCTTGCCAGGACTGAGCCTCGATTGTGATGCCTTCCAAAAGTCTGTTTGCTATCAAAGCCTATCTTGCTCTAAGGGGGCTGAGGTCTCTGAAATCCCAGCTCCTGTGCAAAGCTAGGATTGTGGATTAACATGAAATGTGATAGCACAAGGGAACTAAGCCTGAAGAAACAGTAAGTGTCAGCATATTCCAGGGGGCTCCATCTTAGCATGCTATTTAAGATGCCAGCTTGCAGCCCTCATCAGCTCCCAGGTACCCAGGTTGTGAGATAGACCTACATCCTTCTTCTTGAACAAACCTGCCTCAACAGATGTGGCACAGCTTGGTCTCTTTAAGTTTCTCTATATATCATGTTCTCAATATCTTGAGCTGCCCTGCTCTATGGCACCACGTGTTTCTGAACATTTAACTCCCAATCTGATCTGAGCAACCATAGCTTCACCTACCAGGGAGAGAGGAGCATGCAGGAAGAATCTCCTGAAAATGTACTCCAAAAAATCATACATCAGCAGGATATTCTTGTTCAATGTATTCTGAAGCTATTATAGACTTACTTGCTATTGTTAATGCTACCTACATTTTTAGTGAGCTGTTAATCCGTTTGACCCAGATACCCCGTGTTTTCTTTTCTTTTTAACTGAGCTATAATCTAAGCTGACCTTTAATCACTACTTAGTCCAGGCTGGCCTTGAACATGTAATTTCTTCCCTTTCAGTCTATTTTGCTGAGAACACTAGTGTGTGCCACGGTTTCCAACTACACAGCCTAATTTATTGTTGTAAGGTCATCATAACTCAATTACTTTTCCTTTCCTTTCCAATACTTTAAAATTCTTACAAGTACAGATGCTTTGCAAGTGAGGAATTCCTTTCATTACTGTAATTTGCTGAAACTCACAAGGTTAACAATAAAGAGACATTACTTTGACTACTGGCATGACATGAGAAAACGTAACTCTGAAAAAGTCATCTAAAAGGGCAGTTCATCAACAGTTTCTGTTAACATAGCATATATCATTTTGAAATTATTTTAAATTTATACAGGATTTTCCTTTTTGCAGTGTCTCCTTTTATAGCCCAGGCTGGCCTGGAACTCACTATCTAGGGCAGACTAGCCTCAGACTCAAAGAAATCCCTCTGCTCTGCCTCCCGAGGGCTAGGCTTACAAGTGTGAACCACAAAGACTGAGCAGTATCATTCTTAAAAGGAGTCCCAATAAAGAATTTTATCAATGGAACGGTGGAAAAACATTTTGATTGTATTATTTTATTATTTTGTATAAATCTTATATTTTACATCTCAGAATTTTTACTTATAGTAAAAATCAAATGTGCTTTGCTTCCTTCTCTGGTATATAGGGACTCCATTTTTTATGAAAATTATTCCTTGCCTAGTAGTTTTAACACAAAACATCTGGCTTCTTTCCTCAGCCAGGGCAACGAAGAAGTTGTTGTCAAATATGAGCATCAGCCTTTTGGGATCCAAAGCCTGTAATCGGGGTTGAGGAAGGAAATGTACTCTCTAATCTTTCTTGCTAGCTAGAGCATACTGTCTCAATGCGGGAAGCACAAAAACATTCCCTGGTCCTTTGTGAGGTCACTGACTGCGCATAAAATCAGTAATAGATCCCTCATACAGCACTGAGAAACATGGAAAAGTAGAGGTTGGGGGGGCGGTGAGATTGAAAAGACCTGAAGACACAGAGAAAGACTGCTTATAAGGGTCAGTAAGGGCATCCCTGAACCCTCCCTGACCCACAGAACATTTTGTCTGTCTTCAGTGGTCTTAGTAACATGAAATTTGCTGTCAACATTTAAGACCAGGTTTCATGTAATAATCTGTATTTATAGTTTCTCTTGGAACTCCCTGCTCTCAGTTCCTTCTTGGCCACAACTAACTCAGCGGAGTAGCAGGTGTTCTCTGCAGACGGGCCACCTGCTCCGCAGTTTGCCACAGTCCCCCATCCTCCTACTGAGTCCTCCACTGGCCCATTTCATCCATGTGTTTGTTATCTGTCATACCATACTTGGGCTTGAAGTGTCTATCACAAGTTAAAAAGATTAGAGGCTGGAGACCCTGGGATGACGTTCTACTGCTTCCCTGGAGGGCAGACGGGGAGACTTTTGTGTAGGTGGGCACAGGCTAGAGAACTGCTATGGAGAATCCCTAGGCTGACTCTCTTGGCATCAGTGGGAGGTGCCAGTCAGAGGACCAGCCACAAAATGCTGAAGGACTTTGGAGGTGATCCCCTCCACACTGATAGACTGGTGTGAAAACTGATGCTACCCCGAAGAAGCCCTATGCAGGAGTCCTTCAGTGAGGTGTGCTGCTCTGGACCAGAACCCGGTCCTGATGATTATGAGTGAGCCAGAGACAGAGTAGGAGGTCTTGTCACATGACACCCCCATCCCTTTGTGACAATGGGAAAGCCATTGGCATAAATCTGAACCGTCTGTGTGGCTGAATGACAGCTGGCGAATGCAGTCTCAGATCCGCTCACAAATGCCGGAAGTTAAGATGAGGGCAGGCATGGAGGAACCGACTAAAACTTCCTTTCCAGGCAAGTGGGTCCCAGATAAATCACCTAGCTAATCAGAGGAGATTTAAGAGCCGGGACTCTCAGAGTGAACCAGGTCTGGGTTTGCCTCTTCACAGAGCAACCAAATATGATTTCTCGGCGTCTGACTGATGTGGGAGTCCAGGGGAAGGACTTACCAGAGTGCCTGCCTGTGTCACTAAAGAGCTGTCAGTCAGGGGGTCCGGCCAGATCCTATCACCAGCTCAAAATTTATGGTCCGCCTGTCTCTCTGCTTTACCTGTCCATCATCGTAGAGGCCAGGCTGACATTCAGAAATACCCACTGTTGAATTGCCTCTCTGCAATGTGTTATGAAGCAGATAGTGGAGATTAAAGAGGCCCAAATCATTCCATTACTGAGTCTCAGATTAAAATATAAAAACTACTATAAAGAGCATTGCTCCGGGGGCGGGGGCTGCAGGTGATAAAGAAGGAAAGACAGCACGACTTCGCATTACAAATATCTTCCCAGGCTCAGTCTTCTGCAGGGCATGTCTGTGCACCTGGCTCTGAGCGTGCCCACTAGATCCTCACAGTGTGATTTTAAAACTGACCGTCCCTGATTATTGCAATCATTGATGACTATTACAATCCTTTGGGTGGCACGTTATTTCCCATTGCAGTGGTTATAAACTTTGGAGAGCTTCCAGAATCTCTCTGCTAATGCTATGCCTCATAACATACCACATGTGTCTAGAACCTCTAGGGCTGGGTAAAAATACCTGATGTTGGTGTATACTGAAACACCTGGTGACAGGCACTATACGTTTGTCTTGTTCTCCCTCCCTTTCAAATTCCAATTGTTTTCCACTCATTTTTCAGAATTAGATGTTAAAATCAATTTCCTTCCCTCCTGTTACTGCACTAGCGGGCTGGCTGCATTTTTGAGAAATTATCTTGACTTGTGTGAAACAGGATTGATGCATGTTTGGTCTGTAAAGTTCCAAGAGATTTAGAGATGAGTTGTACTGTATTACATCATTTCAGAAACAAATTAGTTTATGGTATCAGACAAGAGTCTCACAGAACAGAGAAAAGATTTTTTTTCCCACTGAAATTACAGTTCTTTTCTCAAGATAACACCCTAAGAGGCACTAAGAAAACCAGCTTGACAGCCAAAGTGACTACTGAGACTAAAGATGATGGAATAATAGGGTGCCTCTTACCTACCCCCACAAGTAAAAAATTAAAGTTACTGTAATTTGGGCCAACCTATAACCACATGAAAGATTGGAATGTAAAATGTTCCTTCCCCTCTCTCTTCCCTCCTCCCCCTTCCTCCCTCCTTCTCCTTTTCCATTACTGAACCTGGAGGACTTCATGCTACATTCTAACTCCCTAATCTATCTTTGGAGATTTACAAAAAAAAAATATTTTAAACAATGTTAAAGTTTATGAAAGATGTCTGTACTCTGCAATTACTTCCTTTCTTCCCCACTGTCTAAACCTGTTATAGAGTTAGCAACATACCGACACAAACCTTACTCTGGACAGGGGACTCTGCAGTACAGTGCTAAATACGCTGCCTTCCACTTTTCCCACCATGGAAAACAATGGTAATAATACTTCAATTGACTTCCCAACGTACCAAGAGAATAGATAGATAACTTGTACCATTCAGGTTAGTACAAAGAATGTAAACTTCGAAATTAAATAGGTCTGGTTTTGACTCTGGTTTTTACTAGGTGGGAATTGAGTGAATTTTCTCAATGATCTGTTCCCACATGTCCTCCTCTGAGAAGAGAACTATTAAACTTACCTACAAAGTTTCAGGATATGTTAACAGAGGCATCAAATTGTGGAACAACTCACATTGTGCCTCACACACCCTTCTGCTCAGTAGCTGCTTGTTTCCTTTCCTTGGAATTGGGTTGGAAAAGCCATCATGGATCCATCCAGGCTGGTAAGTTCGCTTGCCTTCGTGTTCCTGTGTACCGCTCTGTATCAGCATCCGACAGACGCTCTGAAAACTTGCCAGACTGGCAAAGTGTCAAACCTCAAATCCATAATTGAGAGTTCCCAGTCCTGCACTCTGCCAAATAAACATCCAAAATTGCTAAATTTTCCTTGCTTTCATCATCAACTGCATGTGTATATCTTGAATGGGTTTATCTTATTACTAATGGCAAACTGGTAAAATTTCCTCATCTTGTTTTTATTATATGATTCTTTCTCTCTCTTCTTCTTCCTAGAAGTAATGTCAGGAATGATGCTGCATTCTTGCATATATACATATATGCATGTAGAATATATATATATATATATATACATATATAAATATTCTGCCTAGTTCCTATGGTCTTTATAACAATATTGCTATAGAACTGTAACTACAGCATGAAGAAGGGCCAGGAGTAGTGGAGATGTTCTAATAACCAGAAGCATAGTGCTGGAAAAGGATTGAGCAGATTTCTCTCAGCCCTGAGATATTTCTATTCCTTGTTTAATTCCTCTTTGCTCTTATATAGGCCCTTTCTGTTAGAATCTATACAAGACAATTATTTCCTAAAAAATATGCCATTACAAAACACCTATTTAAAAAAGATTCTGACGATAGTGGTTCACCTGACAGAAATGGCTCCATGTACCAAAGGGAGATGGCACCAACTATGTGTTTAGGACCACAGAGGAGCATGTTTTCAAAGCTTCAACATTATAACTCGTATGTGATTTCTTACTGCCACAGCTGTAAATTTGTAGTATAGAAACTTCTCATGCAATTTAGCAACTTTGCACATTTCCTAAAGCATACTTGAGCTGCACAAACACCTACGAAGCTTTGTTTGCCTCCTTCCTTTTCAGCATCTGATAATTACTCCTGGTTTCTGCCTCATTCAGCTGAGTTTCTGGATATTACATTACTGTAGTGCCCACTCAAACCCCTTCGCCACCCTTTCAGTAGTAGCTAGGGCCATTGTGTCATAGGCTCTGTTCCCTCATGGGACTCCTCCCATTATATAAGCTTGCTTAGTTCTGAAGTGGAACAGACAGTAAGTGTTAGGGAACTAATGGCCCATGGACTGGCCTTCAAACAAATGAGTAAATAAACACCCAATACTTCACCCATCAGTTAGAACAACTCAGAAATATGTTCTACACAGTCCCCCAGAGGCTCTGAGCAGGACTGAGTCCTTGTTGCTTACATCCTATTATTCATTCTCCAAGCTTGGCTTCCTTCCCTTCTCTGTCTTACTTTCCCATATTCCTTCTAAATGCTTCTGGTGCACCATCCAAACAAATTATGTATCTTCAGTTCTTATATCAAGGTATACTTATGTGTCAGGTCCAACTTAAGGCCATTACATATGCTATAAGATTCAAAAGGTATCCAATTATACCAAGACACAATTTTATCATTATTTCATCCAACAAAGGTTTATAATGGGCTCACCATATATCTGTTCATATACCTGTTTCTAGGGCCACAGTAGTCAGCAAGATACACATTCTTCTTTTCTCACTAAATTCAGTCTGGTAGAGGATACTGACATCAAGGAATCAAGCAAGCATCTAATTGATAGATACTATACTTACTATACTATAAAACAAAAACAAAGAATACATCCAAAATATTTTTAAATAGATACCTATACTAGCTTCAAAAAGATTTCCACTAGGAATCAGCTTTTGGTCACTGGAAAAAGTTGGGTAGGAGTATGCAGGTGAAGAGATGGAATATTGTCTCGGGCAGTGGAAACATCATCTATAAAAGCCCTGAAGCTTCAGGATTCCACCAAATAGACCAAAAAAGTTGGTCTAATAATTCTGCAAGAGTACTGCAACTCTTTCATCCTCTACCGTGATCAAACTATTCAACGGCTCTAAGGAAGCTAAAACAGAAAGGGATATGTGGTTTCAGTGGACAGTTCAAGAAGGCTCAACACCTTTACTCACCCATGTTTGAAAGTTACTCCAAGAACTTTTGTCTTTCCAGAATGGGGATGCAAGAATGTGTGGAGGCATGACTAACCTACTTCCTACTGTTTCTTAGAATCCTAAAACCAGCTTTACTTTTGGAGACTTATTAGAACCAGCACAGCATTGTACTTAAAGCACAGAAGTTAAGCAGACCTGTAACCACATACATACACATAGTTGGATGGTAAGGGGCAAGAATCAGGCAGGGAATCAGTTCTGGGCTCCTGTTCTCTAACCTGCCTATGCAGTGAACACTTGAGAACACTTTTTTTTTCTCCAGCAAACAGAAACAGTATTCAGGTTTCTTTGCCAAAAATCTCACGATTGCCTCAGTATCTGAGGTTTTCACTGGGGTGTGCTCACACAGCACTTTCTGCCTAGCAAATATAACTCTTTCAGGTCATCTGAAGCAAGCACAGGTTCAGGATAAATTAATCTGTACAATGTGGAAAAGTTGGGCCACCTGTGACTGCTAGAGACTGGGTCAGTTACAAAGTTTCAGATGCCATACAATGTCCAACACTGCAAACAGACTCTATTTGTCTTCTAAAAAGAGGAAAAGAAGGAGTGGAGTTGGGTGAGTGGGGAGGTATGGAATATCTGGGAGTAAACAAGGGAGGGGAAACTGATCAAATATATTTCATGAAAAAATGCTTTCAATAACAAAGAAAGAATGTGATTAAATTGGTAAAAATAAATAATGGTAGCAACCTTGGATCTTGTGTTCTTTCATACACAATGATCATTCTATGAAAGACAAATTGTGACTGAGTGAGCCAAATGCTCCCCTATTTTTAGCATCATATGATTTACAGACAAAGATAAGCAACTCATCTTGTAGTCTTACAGGAATACTCTTACCTTGTTTTAGTCCTGGTTGACTGAGAAACACCAATGTTAAGCCATTGAAGTATTTAAGACAACCACAAACAAACAGAAATTATATAGATAGCCTATCTGGGGTAGCTCAAGAACTAGGACAACCCAAATGATGTGGAATGTCCTTCTGCATATGTGTTGCTTTTATTGGTTGATGAATAAAACTGTTTTGGTAAATGGTTTAGCAGATTAAAGTCAGGCAGGAAATCCAAAGAGAGATATAGAGAGTAGGGGGAGTCAAGGAGATGTCATGTAGCTGCTAAAGGAGGAAGATGCCATCAGAACTGGTAAGCCACAGCCTAGTGGTAATACACAGATTAATAGAAATGGGTTCATTTAAGATTTAAGAGTTAGCCAGGAATATGCTGGAGACATTGGCCAAACACTACTGTAATTAGTATAATTTCTGTGTGATTATTCGGGTCTGGGTGGCCAGGAAAAGAATGTGCAGTGTCCATTTACACCAATATGTTTGTTTGTTTTTTAAAAAAATATTTAGATACAAAATAAAAATTGAACATTATTGGTTACATTCACTTGAAAACTGGATTAAAAACTGAAAATTCACCTCATTCATCCCCCAACATCAGGACTGTGGTTGGAACAAATGCTTTTGAGCAATGAAGCCAATTCATCCAATAATATAAAAAAAACATTTTTTCACAGATATGCACCATGTTTTCAGTAAATAATTTGCATATATGACATGAGAGAACTTGGAAACTTATAAGCTGAGCCTCTTCACTGTGTCTCTGTGATAGCCAGAGTGACCTTTATTAGTGCCTAGGAGGCCATTTGCTCATGTCATTCACAGCCACATTTAATTTTCATAAATATTCTGAAAGATAAAAAATGCATCTAATAATAACCTGCAATGCTGACTGTATCCTCAAGAAAGCAACATAGAAGACATGAAGATTTACAGAGGTAATCACTCACAAATTCACGCCAAAGCCAACATTAGCTGCATCTTATCTCTTACTCTGTTCATACTAAACATAAGTTTGTAAATTTATGAAAATATTGTGTATCATGATTTGCAGATTGAACATGGGCCATGTTATTTACTTTTTCACAAATACCATAAATTATCACTTTTTTGCTTTATTTGGTATATGGAATGTAGTTTAAACTAAGTTTGATTTTATTGATTCTTAATTTTTAGCCAAAATAACCCATACCCATTGCTAAAAAATAAAATAATTAAGATATAACATAATGGAAACAGGCAGTCCCTGGCTGTAAGCCCACAACCACTGTCCTTTAGTATCACCTGTTTAAAAGTCTTGTAGGTTCTCTACTGATTCCTCTTCAGTTAGTAACATCCTTAAACTGTAATTTCTAATCCTTAAATTTTACCTATTAAAACTTTGTATTTTTTGTCTTTGTAATTCAATGCCTCACTCTACTTCTTCCATCTCCTACAGATAGGATTTTTTTTAAGTGTTCACTCTGTGAGAATGAGGGGTTATGAGTGTTCTCCTTGATTTTAATTTGAGTGTTCACATTTACACTCTATAAATGCAAAGGTTGAAATTGTCTACGTTATTCTATGGACACATCAGTCTTTCAGGCCTTTAGAAGGTTAATTATAAAAGATACATCAACAAATAGACATCTATATAATAATGTTTCTATATCAGTTCACTCATAAAGCCATATAGGAATGTACCTTCATATTTCCTTACTGTATAGATTTTACTTTTCCTAAAATTTCTAGTGGCCTTGGTTTTACTTTAATAAATGTGTCTTCTTGCTTCCCTGTACCATTTAAAGATTCGTAAATCGTGATGTATCTGTAGAATTTCTTTCTCCTGCTTGCTTTTATTCCCTTATAATACTCCCAAAGCATTCTTCTGTTTTGGTGATGATTAATTGTTAGTACAACCTGGCTGTCATGCTAGGATTTTCCCACATTGCTCTTTGGGCTTGAAATTATTATTTCTGGAATTCCATTCTCCCTTTTCCATTTTTCATTTCTGTTAGAATACACGTGATATTTTCTATATTCTTATACAACTTTGGTAGTCTTGCTGAGCAGAGAAATCTAAGCTTGAAAGCCATATTCACATAAAAATTTCCCATCTACTCGATTAGTACACTGCGTCCCTACTGCTCTGATTATTGTCCCTTTGTTTATCTGATTATTGGCCTGGTTTTAGTTTTTTTTTTTTTGGTTAGTTTTGTTGGTTCATTCTCTAGCAAATTTATAAGGCTTTCCATTTGGAATTTTTAGACTCACAATTCTCTCTCAGTAGGATTGTTATTTTGTGGATTGGCATAACTGTGCATATCTGTGAAGCTCAGTGCCATCCTGTAGTGCATCCACACGGTGTAATGTATGTACAGTATGCTTTATTTGTGCTAGGAAATGGATCTTCAATCTTACTTTGCAGTTTTCAAAAATTATCTCAGAATGTCTGTGTTTGTCTTCTTTTGATTTCCTGGATCTGCTGACATCATGCTGTCACCCTTCTGTGCCTACTCTGGATTTGTAAGAGAGTGCCTCAGCATTATTTTCTACTCTCTTATCCTTTTAAATACTTCAACAGTATTTTTAATTTACTTTATTGCATTTTGTGATAGTGTGAATCAAAGTCAGGGTTGTACATGCTACATGGGAACAGCAGTTCTGAGCCACATCCTCAGTCTAGGTCATATGCTAAGCATTTTGCTCCTTATTTGCTTTATAAAGTATGTTGTTTTATACATTGAATAACTACTTTCCCTAGGAACCTTAAGGTAAAAATAAGAAAAAAAATGTCTTTCCTGATTTATTTGTGCTTTCTACAAGACTTATTTTCTGTCTACTCATCTTGTATTTTTTAAAATATATGACAGTCTTCAAAAATGAATACTTAAGAATCAAACACAGGGCTGGAGAGATGGCTCAGTGGTTAAGAGCACCACCTGCTCTCCCAAAGGTCCTGAGTTCAATTCCCAGCAACCACATGGTGGCTCACAACCATCTGTAATGAGGTCTAGTGCCCTCTTCTGGCCTGCAGGCAGAGCACTGAGAATACTGTATACATAATCAATAAATAAATCTAAAAAAAAAGAATCAAACACAACAAAGCTGAGAGGACACTCCTACCCATTAAGATGGTTACTATGGACAACACAAGTCCTCCTGATATTTATGGCAATGTTGGAAAATGTAATGCAGATGCCCTCTTGGTGAGAAGGGACAACAGTGCCACTTCCGTAAAAAAGACTAGGGTTCTTCGAAGGGTAAAAATAATACTTCTAATATGGCCTAACTGCTCCACTTCCATGTCTAAACACAAAGAATTGAAAGCACGGTCTCAATGGGTATGTTATCCTCAAGTTCATAGAAACGTCATTCACAGCCAAAAGACCAAAGCAACACAAGGGTCCAACAATGAATCAATGAACAAAACATTCTATGCATATCATTGTACCTTCAAGACGAAAATCTTGACATAGGCTAGAATATGAAGTAACCTTGAGAAATTATAAACAGGAATGCTAGAGTTAGTAGCAAGAAGAATATGGTATGATTCCATTTGAATGATATATCTCTGTCAAATTTATACAAACAGGAGAAACCTGATGCCAGAGAACCTCACAGGAACCCACAAGGATGACCCCAGTTAAGATGCATAGCAATAGGGGAGAGGGTGCCTGAACTGACCTTCTCCTATAATCAGAATAGTGACTAATCTAATTGGCATCATAGAGCCTTGATCTAATACCTGATGTAAGCAGCTACAGAGATCAACAGGCAAGCACTGGGCTGAGCTCTGGGAGTACAGCTGAAGAGAAGGAGGAGGGAATATATGAGCAAGAAGAGGTATAAAGATCATGACTGGGAAACCCTGACCTGAGCTTGTGGGAGCTCACGAACTCTGGGCTGACAGCCGGGGAGGCTGCGTGGGACTGATCTAGGCCCTATGCATATGGATGACAGTTGTATAGCCTGGTCTGTTTGTGGGGCTCCTAGCAATGGTACCAGGATCTGTCCCTGATGTATGAGCTAGCTCTTTGGTACCTGTTTCCTATGCCTCGCTCAGCCTTGATGCATGGGAAGGAGCTTGGTCCTGCCTCAACTTAATATGCCATGATTTGTTGATTCCCAAGGGAGACCTTACCCCATCTGAATGATGATGGAGGAGCGGATGAGTTCGGGGTAGAAGGGAGGTGGTGGGAGGGCATGGGTGGGGAGGAGAGAGGGGAAACTATGGTTGATATGTAAAATAAAATAAATAAATAAAATTTAAAAAAAGAAACAGAAAACCAAATGGAAGAGGTTATGAGTGATTAGGGAGAGAGAGAAATAGGAACTGCTGTTGAATTAGCTGGAGATTTGCAGGAAGAGTCAGGTTGCACAGCACTGTGGTTATACTCACAATCTGGCCTGCACTCCTCACAATGAAGATCTCTCTGAAAGAGAGAACTGCTTCAGGAACTGGAGGGAAACACTGGGGTTCCACCATTGCCATGGTCCAAGTTGATCTGAATGAGTCATGGCATGCTAGGGTTTTTTGAATTGGATTTTTAATTTATTGCAATATTACAATATTATAATATTTTCATCAAGGTGAGGGCTTACTGCCATCTTACAGGTTACTTTGGATTTGGAAATAGTCAGAATTATGACAGGTAATGAAACATACAGTGGACAAAAGAAACTGCTCAAATATTCTTGGAAAATATGAAAGCTAGCAAGAAGGGTAGTTCTGGACAGGAAGATTCCGGGTTCCATGAATAAAGTGCTACCACTTAAGACAAATCACATAGAACATAAAAAATATTTCTAAAAATAATATTAATATCTTCAATAGATTACATTTTCTTTGAGATGGGGTCTTACTATGAGGCCCAGAACTGGCCAGGTAGAGCAGGCAGGCTTTGAACTCACAGAGACAGGTCTTCCTCAGCCTCCTGTGTACTGGGATTAAAGGTATGCTCTATTTTCTTGAAAAAGCTTATTTGCATTTTTATTATTGGGGGAGAGAAAAAGAAGTGTTTCTATTCAGAGACTCCATGAAAATTCTTGTTATAGAAGTAAGGCATTCCTGGCCATAGTAATCAAATCATGTCACTTTGCCATTTAGAATTTAAAGTCACTCTGGAGTTTTGGGATATTCTACTATAAGAAGAAAGAATTCAGTTCTTAAACTTCAGAGTCTTCTCACTGAGGTGTGTGTGGTAGCACATGTCTGTATGCCTTAGGAGGAGGAGGCCAGAGAGACAGAAATTCAAGGTCATTCTCAGCTACATAGTGGGTAAGCTGGGACACATGAGACCCTGTCTCAAACAAGGAATGACAAAAACAGGCTCCTGAATTCAGTATGTAAAAGTAAAGGCAGATACAGAAAAAAGAGCTTGAATCATACTTCTCATTGCCCGTGGGAAAACAACCAGGTGCGCTTGAGTGTGTTCTAGCACTTGACATTATGCCATTGTCACTGCTGCTACCAAAGAGGTTTTATTTCTCTACTTTTTAGCAAGAAGCAACAGAGAATTATCACAGAATACAGAAGGATAGCACCTGGCTCTAATTCATTCTGCCAAGAGGCCCAGAAGTAATCAATAAGCACTTATTAGCCAGTGATGAGCCGTCCTCTGGTGAGCAGAGTGGCAAGTATTGTGTAAGTCGAGAAAATAATTGATCCTTAATATAGATGACAAGGGTGGGAATGAGAAGACCTCAACTGAGTGACTGGCTCCACGCCACATTTCCTAGGACCCCGTAGAGTTTTCTTCTCAGTGTTTTGTTGGGACCATCTAAGGCCCCCGGTTTCTCAGCCATATTTTAGTCTCTTTCCAGAGTTATTTTTTGCTTTAAAGCATGTTTTTCCTGTGCTGTTAAGTTCTTATGATCCAGCCTTGGAATTCTACAGCAGCTCAAATCAGTCTTTGGGAAACCATTAGTCTAACGGAACATAGACAAGGTGGGCAGAGATGGAGTCTAGGGGAATGGTAGACAAAGCACTGAGTTCAGGGGATCTATTGTGCAACATAGCAATTGTAGCTGATAACCATGCACCATACTAGTGAAAATGATTTTAAAAGAGTGGTTCTCTAATGTTCTCATAATGAAAAGGTAAATTGGGTTAAAAAATAAGGTAAATAAGGCGTTGTTTAGATGCATTTAGTGATCAAATAATTTATAGGGAAGTGTCATCCTGTACAAAGAAATACTAGCTATAAAGAACTCTTATTTTTACTTGCTATGTTTACCAATTCCCTACTTGAATATAACATATTGTTACCATATTCTCTACCACCTCTTCCATACTCTGTTCACTCCTATCGACTCCTTCCACCTCCCAACTAGTCCCTTCCTACACCATGACATTTTAAAGTAAAAATTTTTAAATATTATTTTTATTACTTGAAAATGTTATACATTGGCCAAATGTATATTTATCCTATTCAACCCACTTACCCTTCAACTCACCTCTCTTCATAACTCATAGAATCCAATTAGTAATGCCCACATATGCGTGGATACATGGCCGTCAACAAGAGAATGTGAAACATTTGAGTCATCAGAGCCCCAAACAAAAATGACTTTAGCTCCCCTAGTCATCATCAGCTTCTTTTCCAGGGGCGAGGCTCCATGAGCTTTTTTCTAGCCATGGTGGAATTTTGACTGATGTGGTGTGCAGGCCACCAGAACTGCTTTGAGTTCGTAAGTGCCACAGGAGTGCAATAGCTATGCCATGACAGAGGAGAGCATTTCACAGCACTCTTCCCCATTTTCCCATATCCTAACATTCTTCCTTCCTCTTCTTCCCCAATGTTTCCTGAGTCCTGGGCAGAGAGGGGGTGGAGGATTGATAAAGATGTCTCCTTTACGTCTGAGTACAAATGGGACATTTCTAAGGTCAAGGCAGTATAGATCCAAGTTAAAAAGCTTAAATATTAACAAAAGACATAATGAGTCCCATCACTGAAATGGAGTAATTATTTTCATTATATCTCCATTTTCGTTCTTCTCAGAACCCCAGGAATCCCAACTCACAGTAGTTCATGAATATATGCTATATAAGCATACATGAAGTATAACATCTTACTTAAATGCTACTTAATTTATAAAAAGGACATCATATGAAGATCTAGTTCATCCTTTAGCATCGTATCCAAGTGTAACATAGAACATTCAACTAGCATTCTTGTTGAGATCTATGTTACTTTTAGCTCTCTGAGACTAAACTTTGATGGCTATAGAATCACGTGTAAGTACCAAAGTTCAGCAAGTAAAGTCCATTATGATCTGGCTGCTGCCTCCACCATTCATCTCCTCTCTCCACATGCAGTTTTTCCAAAACACTTTCCTTGTAATTTACATCTACTTGCAATTTCCTCTGACGTTTGTTGGCTATTTCTCACTCTTAAAAGTCTATTTGAATTGTAGTATGGTTTTGAAGTCCCCTCTCCCGAATCTCCTTGATTTCTGTGTTAACCTTTTTTTTTTCACCAGCTCTGGAAATAATTATGTGCAGCACCACCCTGGCATTTAAGACAGGAGATGGATAGGGGGAAAGATATGCCACGGAGAGTCTCAGGGAAGAATAGTGGGACTCACCACCGAGAAGCAGAACACCTATAAGACGGAAGTGAAGGGGATGACCAACTGAAAATGCTCAGGTTAAGAAATCACAGCTAAAGGCAGTATGAATTATGTCAGCCACTTATGCTGCAGAGATGTCAAAAGAGAAAAGTCTGTCAAGACCTGAAGCCATCAGGAATGATTTCAGTGTCGGACGGTACTGAACTGATTCTCACAGAATTAAACTGTGTGGAATGGTCAAGATAGGATGAAGCCTTTAGCAAATGCCTGGAGAACAGAATGTCAGCCCTTAAGCTGGGGCAACAGACTAGTGAAGGAAAGCAGAGGTTTGCAGAGGGGATAAGAGGGTTGAAATCGGGGACAAGTACATCAACTGGTTACCTAATACCAACTGAAAATATACATATGACTTACATTCTGCAGTCTGAATATGTTTTCTCACACACACACACACACACACACACACACACACACGTGGGAGGATTTGTAGGGAGAAACAGAGGGAGAAATGATGTAACTATATAATATCAAAGATAAAAGAAAAAAATAAGAACTAATTCAGTAAATGTGTTTTGAGCACTCACTCACTCTCTGGACTCTGGTGACACAGCAGTACTCAGAAGTCCCCAAGTTCACAAGACTTTTCATTCCTGGGCCTCTGGAACAGATTCCTTCTGTAGCCCTGGAGAGACCACTTTCCTGCTCTGGGTGTACATCATCACCTCCAACCACATCCTGGGCACTTTGGGAGGGTCTTTCTTTCCAATAGTTTAAGATTATTAGGAAGAGGTTGGGAAAACTTGGACTGAAATGGCAGCAAGCCAAAGAAGGAGGGACTTTAGGCAACAGGAAGGCCCTATTGGGCTTTTATTGGGAATGCTTGCAGGGTGCAGCTCTGAGCAGCTGTTCTACTCAATGAAAGACATAAATATGGACATTTAGACAATCATTGATCCTTACAAAATGATAAGGATACATCCCATATCCTATGGATTAAAATCATAGCTGAGTTTTGTGCAGGATGATTGATATCAAAGACCTCAACATAAACCCACATATTTTCACCAACTCCACCTCTGACAAAGGGCAATATACAAAATATATAAAGAACCCAAGTAGCTAGACATCAATAAACTAAATAATCCAATTAAAATGGGGGTACAGATCTACACAGAAAATTCTCAACAGAGGAATTGTAAATGGCTGAAAGGCACGTAAGGAACTGCTCATCATCCTTAGCCATCCGGGAAATGCAAGTCAAAACAACTCTGAGATTCCGTCTTACACGTGTCAGAATGGCTATAAAAAACACAAATGTCAGCTCATGCTGGCAAGGATGTAGAGAAAGGGAAACACTCTTCTATTGCTGGTGTGAGTACAACCTAGTATAATAACTATAGAAATCAAAATGACAGTTCCTCAGAAAGCTGCGAATCTATCTCATCATCAAAGGATGCTCCATGCTACCACAAACACACTTGCTCAACCATGTTCATGGTAGCTTTATTCGTAACAGCTAAAAACTGGAAATAATGTAGATGCCCCTTAACTGAAGATTGGATAAATATGTGGTAAATTTACACAACTGAGTATTTTTCCGTTGTTAAGAACAATGACATCACTGGGCAGTGGTGGCGCACGCCTTTAATCCCAGCACTTGGGAGGCAGAGGCAGGCGGATCTCTGTGAGTTCAAGACCAGCCTGGTCTACAAGAGCTAGTTCCAGGACAGGCTTCAAAACCACAGAGAAACCCTGTCTCGAAAAACCAAAAAAAAAAAAAAAACAAAAAAAACAAAAAGCAAAAAACAAACAAACAAAATACAATGACATCATGAAATTTGCAGGCAAATGGATGAGACTAGAAAAGATCATCCTGAGTGAGATAAGCCAAACCCAGGAAGATAAACATGGTCTGTGCTCACTTATAAGTGGGCATTAGCGGCTAAGCAAAGGACAAAAAGACAATTATACTACAATCCATAGACTCAGAAAGGCTAAGTAACAAGGAGGGCATGAACCTCACTGAGAAGGGGAAATAGAATATATTTTATGTTGAGGGTAGGCGGGGATGATAATAGGAGGGACCAGTACTGGGAGAAGCAACTGGAATGGGGGAGCATTTTTAGGGCAATGTAGAAACCCAGTGAAGTGGAGACTCCTTGGAATCTACAAGAGTGAACCTAGTGAAGTCTCCTAGAAATCTGGGATATGGAGCCCAACCTGGCCATTTTCTGTAATGAGGCAAGGCTTCTAGCAGTGAGACTTGAATATCAACTCGGCCACAAAACCTACAATTTGTCCTGCCTGCAAGACACACTAGGGCAATGGTGGCACAGAATTTGTGGGAGCAGCCAACCCATGACTGGTGCAACTTGTGACCCATACCACATTAGGGAGCCCATACCCGACACTGCCTGGATGGCCAGGAACCACCCAGGAGAGAACCAAAAACAAAAGGAAAAGAGAAAATAAGTTCAATGAAATAATCCCTAATGATTCTCTGCTATACTCATAGATTAGTGCCTAGCCCCATTATCATCAAAGAGGAGTCATCCAGCAACTGATGGGAGCAGATGCAGAGACCCACAGCCAAACACCAGGTGGAGGCAGGGGAACCCTGCAAAAGATGTAAAGGAAGGATTATAGAAGACAAGGACACCACAAGAACGTGGGCCACAGAATCAACTAACCAAGGCTTTTATGGTGTCACAGAGACTGGAGCAACAATCACAGAGCCTATATGGGTCTGAGCTAGGTCATCTGCATATACCTTAAGATTGTGCAGCTTGGTGTTCTTGTGGGACTCACAACAATGGGAGTAGGGAGTGGCTCTGTCTCTTTTGCTTGCACTTGGGACCCTTTTCCCCCTGCTGGGCTGCCACATCCAGCGGTGATATGAGAGTTTGTGACCAGTCATCTTGGATCTTGTGAAGCCATGTTCAGTGGATTTCCCTGGGAGACCTGATCTTCTTCTTTCTTTCTTTTTTTTTTTTAAGGGAAACAGAGGAGAATTTCATGGGGGAAGGGGAGAGGAGAGACTAGGAGGAGTGAATGGAAGGGAAACTGTGGTGGGAATGGAATGGGATGGGATGTATGAGAGAAGAATAAAAGTAAAAAAAATGATAGTTGAATAGCATAGAATTGGTATACCACAAATAAACTTTTCAAAAAATGCTGGCCATGCTAAAGCAGTTGTTGGGCCACAATAGCTTCATTATCATGAGAGTGACCAAGACTAGTAGAACTAAGGAAGCTTCAGAAGTTAGCCACATTTTCTAGAACTTTGTATATGACTAGGTATTAAGTGTATTGTGCGACTTCATGGGCTTCAAAAGAATGTCCCACATCCCAGAGTATTACCTACCAGCTGAAAGACATCTTCAGGGTAAATATGATTTACTATATTTAGCAGGTGAATGAAGCCCAAGTCATGTGAGGCATATCCTTCGGCACTCTGGCAATAAATACTGCTTGTGGATTTTTCTATCTTTAGCCTTCTGCCTCAAAGATTTTACAGCGCTTAGCACCCTAGTAGCTAATCGCTCAGCCATCTCCAGTTCAGCCTTCCTGTGGCTAAGAGAACTTTAGAAGTCACTCAAAGATAAATGTCCCCTGCCAGAAAATGCCTTAAAATAGAACGTTGTAAGGGTTTCCCTGGAGCGAATAATAAGCATTTACTCAACTGTTCCCTTCCCCAATCCCACTTCTTGCCTCTAAGAACAGGTCTGTGGTCAGTCCCCTTTGTAAGCCCAGGGCACGGGAGCCCATTGACAGAAGGTCTTCTTGGAGAGAGGCCACTGAGTTAGAAATCAGAGCAAAGTTCACTGAAACAGTTTCACTTCTTCCATCTTTCTTAGCCCGGGAATCCCATTATTGGCCTCCAGTTGGGTAAACTGAGATGAGATCTGAGGTGTCAGGGTAGCTGGAGTTAATATCAGGACTCTGCTAAGAGAACAATGACAAAAAGCTTCTTTCCCTCCTATGTTAAACCACAGCATTAAACATTGTGATGTCCCCATCCCCAGTACAGTCGATTATTTCCCCTCCTCCTGTAATACAATGAGGCACGCACACACACAACTAGTAACTGGTAGCCAGAGGTCACTTCGAGGCTTATTTCTAAACATCCCATGTGCAACCTCTCAAGGTCTTGAAAATAGAGTTTTCCAAAGCCTGTGATTACAAAGCAGTATCCTAACTGTTTGTTTCTGAGAAATTTCTTTGGACACACTTTCTGAGAAAGTGGACAGGTAGACACCAGAGAAGTGAAGTAGTTTCTTTCCAGGGACTTATAATGAACAAAAGAGAACTTTTCAGCCAATTATATAGGCTTCCACTTGCATTAAATGTGATATTAGAATCTAATGGCATCAGCTTTTGGGGTTAATGAGTGAAACACCCAGGCATCTTTCTGGGTTGATTCTATAAGGAAATGTTAGATTCCCTCTGCCTTTGTTTTTTGGTTTAACTGACCCGTTTCTTGTTGGATGCTATTGGCAAGCAGTTAATCGCTAACTGTATTAGCCACTGTCAAAGATGAAGAGAACAGCTCAGAATTCCCCCAGCCCTAGATGCTAAGACATGAGGAACTGTGTCTGCAGTGTAGAGACTCTGATCACCTGTCAGTGCCTCTCCCAGGAAACATTTTAAACTCCAAGGCAGTTTAAGCCACCATGAGCTCAGAGACAGGCAGCGAGGAGAAAGAACTATCTTACCTCTGATGTTCTGTTCCCTTCCAAGTATGCCAAGGGGCTGGGAAGAAGGTGCCAACCAGAGCGGAGGGAATTCTGGCTGTACTGGCTCCCGCACATCAATGCCTACAGGCTTCTCCATGAGTAACAGAAACATGAGATCTTTATTCTCTGGTAAGCATGATCCTAAAGGCTACATTCTTCCCTCATTCAGTTCTCACAGGGACTGCTTAAGATAAATATTATTCTCCATCGCAGAGAAAGAGGTGCAGGCTCAAGGTCACCCCTGTGAGAAGAGGGACTAGTGGTTGGACCAGCTGCAGTCTAGCCCTAGAGCTCACACACCTAGCCCTGGGCTTCAAAGCCTCCGTGTTAAAGCAATCAAATCTTAACTGCCCCTGTTGTGATTCTTCCTGAGCTCAGCTGCGGCAGGGACAACACTTAGGCTTGTTGGCGACGAATATTTCCCAGCACTATGGGTTAGGTGATGGGACAACAGACAGGTAATGAACATTAATATGGGCATGTCCTGGGCAGATACTTTAACATTACTTAAGCTTCTTTCTCATGCTCACATCTCGACGGCACGCATATAAGATGGAACCAGCCAGGGTGTCTGAGTCACGGCTTAGGGAATACATCACATTAAGAGCAATGTTACTAAGTAGTGAACATCTATTCAGGCAAACCACTGAGATTTCAGGGCTGCTTTGTAAGCATAGCCTTACTAATTCTGATGATATGCCATCCAATTTACCTCAGGCTTGAGCTATTAGGTGCCACTATTGTGTGCTTCTAAAGCGAACCATAAGCTAGCCAAATGCTACTTTCCTCTAGTCCTTAAGCTGGAGAATTACCTTCCCGACCACAAGGGGTTATTTTGTTTCTGCCGGATTTTGTTCAAAACTGCTTCACGTGAGGATAAATAGATCAATGAAACAGAATAGAGCCCAAAATAGGCCCACACATATGTGGTAAATTGATTTTCAACAAAAGTTCCCAGGAATTCAGCAGGGAAAGGCAGGTCTTTTAACAACTGGCGCTGCAGCAAATGAGGATCTTTATGCACAAAATGAACTTCCACAGCCAACTCACTTCATGCACAATAATAAATTCGAGATAGAACATGGACATAAATGAGAACATAGGCAAAATCGTGATGTAGAAGAAGGGTCTCTAGACGGTTATAGGAGAATCTGTGATGCTCCAACAGGTCCGCTTTAGAACGAGACCTTCATTACTCCATCTGCAGATTGTGGCTAGGGTGTACCACCTCTGAGCCCTTGTCTCCAGACGTTTCTCTCCTCAAAGGACATTTTCTTTACCCAAGACAGATTACATTCAATAACCGGTCAAATTATAGATACGAAGGCCTTCTTCCATGCCTCAGTTCAGGGTACTTTGGAAGGTTATCCCATGAGAAATGAAACACACCCCCAAAGACTTACTCGAGAATGGCTAGAGTATCCCTCCCTATTCATGACAGTCACAAACCAGAAACCTTAAAAGTCCATCAGAGGAGAACAGATAAATACCATATAAAAATAGTCCTCGACACTAGGAAGAAATAAACAATGAACACACCCAGTGTTATGGATGATCTTAGAAGCAGGTGTCTGGGGCTTGTGAGTTGGCACAGCAGGTAGGAGACGTGGTTGTCAAGCCTGACAACTTGGAACCCACATAGGGGAGAGGCGAGAACAGACACCTGCAAGTTGTCCTTTGAGATGCATACACCTGCATCTTGGCATGTGCACACCTCTATACCCACAAAATAATTCAGTAGAAAAATCTAGACACCTGAGCCTGAATAAAAGAATTCTGACACATGGAAGTCCACAAGGGATGGCTCTATCTGTATAAAGTGCCCAACCAGGTAAAACTGTGGTGTTGGAAATCAGAATGAGCATTCTCCAGGGCAGGAAGGGGGAAACACGGACTTTTCAACACTGACAGAAATGTTCTATGTCCGAATTGTATGATATGGTGTGTGTGTGTGTGTGTGTGTGTGTGTGTGTGTGTGTGCACGATGCACAGGTGTGTCCAATCATCAAACACCACCAAACTGTACACTTGGCTAAACTGAGCTGTACTTGATGAAAAGCACATGTCAATAAACCTCAGCGACTCCTCCACCTGGTGTGACTAGGGCCCTATCAACGCCAGTCACACTCCAGTGCACGGCGCACAGCACGGCTTGCCTGTGTGCTGCACAGTCTTGATGTGCTTTTCTCATTTCACACAGAGTCAGCCACTCTCCTGTTATGTTTTTCCTCGAGCTCATCTGGCTGATTTTTCTTCTCTTAAGCAGTTTTAAGGCTTTCTCTAGTCTCTCGCCGTCTCATAGGATGAACCTGTGCCAGATGACCCGCCTCACGGGCAGAATCACCACCTTTCTTCTCCATGACGACTGAAAATCAGCAAAGCTGTACCAGTGATTACTTACATAGTACATTGTAACTCCACACCAATGCAGCATTCTAAGTAATGTGTGTGTGCATGTGTGTGTGTTATATCTTAAAAATTTAGAGCAACCCCTTACTGTAGGTATGCCCCATTTTAAAGACCAGAAACTGGAGCTTAGAGAAAATTTTCAAGTTTTCCATAGTCTCAACAATTCACCATAACCTATGCATCTCAATTGCTTATTGTGGTTCTTTGACTCTGACTCTCTATTCCTACCATGGCACATTAAAAAAATTTTTTTTTTACTTCCCATTTTGTTCCTCGTGTATTTTTACAGAATGCTACAATGTTGGCAGCCACTAGGGAAAGGCATGAGTCAGGTCTGACACACTCGGTTCCGAGTCAGAAGCAGACACCGTAAGATCACATCACTTGCTGTGAAATGGTTGCTGGCTCCATCCCCTGAGACATGGGTTGTACTGGGAAGGTTGTAAAGTCAGAACTCTTGGCTATCATTTAAGGAAATGATGTTTTCAGTCTTATATGCTATTAAAGGGGCTGATAAATTAATCTACTAGAGCTGCTCTAAAGATGTGGGCCCATCCCTGCTAACATACTGTCCAGAGATCATAGGGATGGACTGGACCGTTTAGAAGAAGTCAAGAGTCCAGCTCTGCCTGCCTCATTCTCCATGGAACCAATTACATGTGCAAATAAATACAGTAATGAAGACAAGAGAGACAGATCTCCACCTTCTCATTCACAGCAGCTTCCTCCCATAGCCCTCAAGTCAGTCACTGTGGGGCAATTGGAAGGCACCCAAATCTGACTGTTGTTGACCTGGAGTAAGCAAAGTATTATGATGCCTCTATCTAATATTATATGCAGTTTAAAATACACAAGAATATTAAAGTCGAGTCACCTCTTGAAAATTTACTATAGGCAAATAAAAACCACAAAACCACAAAAACCAAAGTGGATATTGTTACAATATTGAAAAATGCCTAAAAATACATAAGAATCCATGCATGGGACTACCACCCATCACTCCTGATTTTTCTTAAACTGGGTTTATCATTACCATGTTAGACATTTTGCACATGTTATTGAATTTAAATCTTGCAATAACTCTTTGAAATAGGGTTTACCCCATTTTAGAAATAAAGAAATCTGGATCATAGTAGTGCGTGACTTAATAGGTGAACTAGAAATAAATCTACCCCATTATCATTTTCCCCTTGTGAATATATAGTCATAATTTTTTGAAAAAGGAAAGTAACAATGAGAAAAAAAACTCTAGCAGTCACATGTGGAGATAGAGCCCTGAAAGAGAGGCAGATGCTAAGATTTGCTGGACAAGATCAGACACATACAGATGCTTTTTGGTGAATCAAGTGAAAAGAAGGGTGTTGTGACAATTCCTTGGATGGGGAGGCATAAATAACCTCTAGCCCCTCTTCGTAAGACCCCAATAACTAACCAAGTTATAGTAAGTGCTAGTCTACCAAGGTTTACCCTGGAAAACCAATTAATTGGTTTCCCCCTTATAGGCACAGGTAAGGGGTTACTGACAAGAGCATGGGTGAATCCAAAGACACCATACCACAAAGCCTGCTCCACCCAGCACAAACGATGCATTTCTCTTTCTGTAGATGGAGCCCTTCTCTGTTCGTTTATATCAGTCTGTATACTCTATCTCCCTCCCCAGACATAATGCCAAGCAGGTCATGGGGAATAACTGCATATAAATTACTGGTAGGAATGACTGGCTACTCAGATGAGGCTACAAGGACCGCCCCATTTCTATCCTTCTATGAGAGAATGTCAGTAGTCCACAGGTCCCATCCTGACTGATACTAGCAAGCAGGCCCAGCTGATTTGATGAATAAAGATGACAGCTATTTTGCTAGGAGAACCAAGTTCTACAACAAAGAAAAAGGTTGTTTGCATGATTACCAGATAACTAACTCAAAATGAAATGAGCATTCATGGAGTTCACTGATAGTAGAACTGGGAATAGGGTACCAAGGAGCCTGGGCAGTTATTCAGTCAATAATCTAGAATAAGGCACCCATGAAAACATGAACCAAGGAGCAACATCAGGATGTCTACTGTCGTGCGCACTAAATTAAAATTTTAATGGCTGTGAAGCAGGCATAGAGATTGGACATGATGAATTAAAGTTTCATGAGCCAAGCGGCGACACTACCAAAGCCAAAGTTTCATCTTTCGGTTGGGAATAGCGGTAGTATCTGTTTGACTGCACAGCTGTAATGATCCGATGACTCGTACACAGCAGCTAGTACAGTGCCTGGCACATGCACGGTGAGTATCACATCCCAGAGGCATCATTGACAGACCAGCTCATGAAAGCAAATGCCCAGTTGGCTGGCGTAAGCAGCTTAGAATGAAGCCCTCTGGGCCTTGGGATCCTAGCTGAATGTTAAACTGGATAATGCCCAGAGCTCCCGCAGAGCTAGCCATCATCGCTGGCTCAGCTCACTCTCTCTCCAGAAGTGTATCTTACGGGAGGCACTGGAGTCAGCAGCAGTCTAGAATCCAGGCCCTGCTTCCTGGAGGCTGCAGCCTTCCCAGCCTTGGGTTATCCCAGGTGGAAAATCAATTGTTGTTTCCCAGAAGAAAGATAGGATTTCCCCTGCCTCATGCTGCTGTGGATGCTTTTGCTAAATAATACCAAATAAATATTAAATTAAAAAAATCTCTTTTCTGCGTCTATTCATTTCACCAAATCCTTGCTGCCCACCATCTACATTCCAATAACCCTTCTTGAACCTGAAAGTCTTTGAGGAGATAAAAACAGGCCACAATTATTGACATACAACATCCATATTAAAGGATCTTTATCACCTCAAAATATAGATTCTATGGCAAAGCCCCACCTGTAATATCACCTGCTGTAGCTATGAGTTATCACCACTTCCAGTGTCTTATGTCTGTCTGCCCTGTTTGCCTAGTGTTGCCATAAACCCGCCTCGGCTTTGATGTTGACTTTGGTCCTGTTTTACTTCTCCAGATGCCTTGTTTGACGCTATCCAGCTTGGCTCACAGCCTTGCTCTTCTTGCATCAGAGCTGCCAGCATTGTGGCATGACATTTCCCATAAAATACCTAACTGTAAAATGAAAGCCTGGGAACACATTCCACGTTCGATAAATTCATTTTACCCTGGGCCACGACAGTGATCACTTGCATGAAGGATGAGACCTATAGCAAGCACAGTGTCAGCATTTTAGTGATCAGCCACGGCCAGAATAAGATGTTGTCTGTGTGAACAGTACAACTCGGTACACTGTCTGGTCAGCATGTCTGGTCCTGGCATCCTGGACTTCAGAGATCTGAACCCGTGGGAGGGGGTAACAAAGGAGCCATTGCAGCTGAGTTGATGACGTCATGATTTCAGACCTCAAAATAACCATGAAGACCTGGGTGAGGTGGGGGTAGGTAGTGAGGGCAGAAACCATGGGATGGAGGGCTGTACCCCCTTAAATCTGTTCATATGGAAACAATAGCCTTTTGGGGGGAAATGCCCGTGCTTGTGGTTGTTATAGCAGCAGGTAGAAGGAAAAGCCTTCAGCTCTGAGATATGCTTCCCAAATCAAAGCAATGTGGTTGCCATGGTATCAAGACTCCTACAGGAAGAAAGGGAATCATTTTCAAACACTTGTTAGCAACACAGTAACATTCAAATAGGCGGCAGTATGATGGCTTATAGTTCATGAGGCCCCTTCAAATCCAGAGAGCAAGCACATACTAGGCCACACTCTCTAAGCGCCAAGCACGCTATATTAAGCAGGGGATGGATTCTAAGGTGAATATAATGCTGTCTGTAGTATAAACCTTAGATTCCACACTGTTTGTAATCAAGACTGTCAGAGAAAGGTTTGGCAAAGAACTAAAACGTAAGGCATGATGTGACAGCTACTGACAGAAAGGTACAAACATCTATTCATTTATTTATTTATTTATACATTCAAAAATAGTTCAGTTCAAGCTGTGCGAGAGGTGCTGCAGATCCAGAGCTAAGGAAAATAAATAGGGCAGCGGAAGACTTGCGAATGGGAGGACTTGAACAATAGATGACAAATTAGAAGGGTACATGGTTATAAACGATACAGAAACAAGACAAAGAATGAGACGGGGAGGGAAAGAGGGGGAGAGCATGAGCTCCACAAAGGTAAGAGACAGAATGCTTTGATAAAAACACCCCTGGAGCACGGGGGTAGAGAGAGTGTCCTGGACAGAAGGAAAAGATGAGCTCGGTGATGGAGGCAGCGTGAGAGCTCAGCTGGGGATTCTCAAGGAACATTCTCGAGGAGCAAAACGAGGACCAGGGCTACCTGAGGACTAGAAGCTGAACAAAGACGCAGAGCAGCAAACACAAGTGCTTGAAGAGGCCAGCAAGGGATTCCTGGGACAACAGAGCATAGTGGCCAGGATCTGGTCCTCAAGTCGGCCTGTCTGGCTATGACACCTTCTAAGTGTGTGACTTAGCAAATACTCTGTTGATTCAGTTTCCTTTCCTAAAAATAGGAGGGCTACAGAAGCATTGTCAATAGTGAGTTACAATATATAGTTCTGATATGCTAAGATCTAGTCCATGGTATATAATTAAGCAGACTAGCCAAGCTTTCCTGTAATATGGGTATTAGAGTGCAGGGGCCCTTCCACATCTTCAGCAGTGTCTCCGAGGATGCCAACACATCCTGGAGTTCTGAGGTGGATCCTCCACCTTCTCGTCTCCCATAATTTACTCTGGGGCCAGGAGGCTGGTTTCACAGACCTCAGAGCATTAGAACCCACTCTATGGAAGAGGCTTCTTCCATTTCTGGCCCTGTGGACCGAAGGTAAAAGAGATAGGTTCTAGGAAATAGTAGGTAAGTAGGTTCGTGTGTGTGTGTGTGTGTGTGTGTGTGTGTGTGTGTGTGTGTGTGTAGAGGCCAGAGGGCATTTTTGTTTACTTTTTTAACTGATGATTTGGGGGTCCAACTGAGGCCCTTATGCCTGTGCAGCAAGGACTTTGCCTGAGCTGACTTCTCAGTTGAACATCACCATGAGAAACCAGTAGGTCTACCTGTTCATCTCACCATCCTCCTGTGGTCTCAGCAAGACCTCAGGAAGATCCCAAAGGAAAAGCCAACATAAATGTGGGACACACAAGTCAGCAAGGGAGATCTGAAGGCCAAAACCTGAAGACACTAAGAGAAATAAAGTAGTGAGCAGGCCTCGGGGCAGAGAAATGCTCTAATGAGGGGAAACAAACAAAACACTCTCAATCTGCAAAACTCAGAATCAAGTCCAGTGTCACACATTTGGATGAGCTAAGGCAATGCAAAAATCAATAGGAGTTTATCTCTTCTTCATTCCACATCCTTATTTTTTTTTTCTGTGAATTGAAGCTAGGCTGGTTTTTCTAAAGGGGGTGGTGATTAGAACATATAAGGAACAAGGCTGGATGGCAAACCTGAAGTCCCTTGTAATACAGAGACTCTGTGAACAGAGAAGACTGTGATGTCACTGCCTCAGCCAGCACTTCCACTGACACTTGTCCAGACAGATGGAAGCTGCTCAGAATGTGTCGTCTCTATTATTATATTTGTATATTAGAGATGACATTACTGTTTGCTCAGGTTTTAAAAGCAGGGTGTAACTTCCCAAGAAGTCCTTTCTTAGGAAGCTTCATGTCCAGGCACTGTGGGTTGCTTCTAAATTGTCCTCACCTAGCCAAAGCCTGCACCAGATTCTTGATCAGGTGCTATCTTTTGTCCACTGTGAAGTTGGTCAGTGTATATGTGTCCTTCTTGATGCTTCCGTTAATTCAGTCTAACTCATCCATCATTTACACCCAGACAACTCAAGAAAAACAAGAAAATATCCAGAAACTGCCAGACATGGTGCTACACGTCCACACTTGGGAGGCAGAGGCAGGTGAATCTCTGTAAGTTCAAGACCAGCATGGTCTACGTAGTGAGTTCTAGGCAACAGGCTATGCAGTGAGACCTTGATCAGATAATAAGTGATGATGATGATGATTCAGCAAGTCCCTCTCATATCTGGGCTAAAAAAGGAGAGTAGAGAGGTGGAGAAAAGAAGAGGAATAATATAAGAAAATGGAGCTGAGGTCTCTACAGATATTGGGGGTGTGGCTGTTTATTTGCTTCATACCTCTTAAACATAGTTTTCAGAAACACGTGACAACATTTAACATCTGGCAATATTCATTGTTTCTGAATTAATGACAAAACCACAGGCATTATCACAGCCTCAGGCTCCTGAGAGTAATTTACTATCAGAAACTACGACAGTATTTTGTTCTTCAGTTTTCAGAGTTCCCAAACCATCAGTTGTACCTTTAGTGGCACTAAACAAGTGGACAGATACAGTGCTAGAGTTAGTTCTAGATGGAATCCACCGATGACAGATGCACTCGGAGCCATCCTCGCATCTCTGCAGAGAGGGAGACCTATTTCCTCTGCAATATTCCCTTCCGCCTAGAGTTTAGAAAGTCCTTCACTAGTTGGGCTCAAATCCATCTCACTCACTTTATAGTGATCGGTTTCACTGTTCCCCACTTGGGTTTTGTATAGCAAGGTTCTTATCTGCAACAAAATTCACATGTGTTTTGAATAGTTAAAGCCATCTGTCAAGTTTCCAGACTCTACACTACCATGGGTCTTATGGTTTGGCAGGGTACATGCCACCCAGTCCTCTTACTGTCTCAGTCACTTACGTGGTAGGCTCCCGCTCTGGTATGTCTTTATCTCGGGGCAGCTGAAGTTCACATGATTCTCCGCAGGCATGCCATTCCGTTAGCTCCTATTACGTTTACTGTCAATTTGAAAATCCCCAGTCTTGCTCACAGGTAGCACTGCTGCTGGCTCACCTACTCTTTGAGATGAGTGCTGTGCCCCATAGTTACTCCTGTTGCCACCCATCCTCTGGTGTGAGGTCCATTGTGCCCGTCTTGGCACTTCTTTCCCTTTGTCAACTGGTATGCAGGCTACGTTCAAAAATTTTATAAGCGCTTGTTTTTCAAGTTAACCTAATTTAGTGATAAAATTGTCTAATGTGAATGACGAAAGAATAACACATAAACTGGGCTGTCGATAAACAACTGTCCAAGTGTTTAATCCATGGACTGACTCATCTGGCAGTCACCTACTATGAATGAAGCTCACGGATAATGCAGAAACTGTGGGAAGCAGACCACATCTCTGCTCATGTGCACTTTGTGTGCTTTCTTATAAGGAGTCAGTGTCTTGATTACGGGCACTGGTTACTGAGCACAGTTCTAAGATCTCTCGGCTCACATTTTTCAATTTGGTTCATGATGCTTTCAGGAGAAGCTTGAACTGTTCTTTGTCCTGCAGATACACAGGTAAAACACTCTTCCAATATTTGAACTAAATAATGCTGACAAATTAATTTAAAAAACAAGAACTGTGTTATTTTCATAGTGGCACAGTGGCCGCTCCTTAATCTACTGCTATCTCAGCCAGCCATTGCCACTCCCCGGTTACCAGCCTGCTTCTCTACCAGCAGCCTGGCTGCTCGGGCCACAGTCTGGTGAAAATTCAGTTCCTGCAGGCACTGGCCCTTTGCTGCCACTAAAGGTAGCTTTAACTAAATCTCTATCATTCTAATTATCATCAAGACTCGAGATTCAAAGGGTGGGGTGAAAACGGGCAAACTCGGAGAGGCTGACTAGCCACAGGTTAACTCTCTCCTTGCTGATATCCATGCCTCTCCAAACCCCACCCTACTACTTCCTGTGACTATCTACTGGAAGCTCTCCGAGTCTCTGGTTATTTTGTGTAAACTAGTTGCTAATACAGCCTCCTGACTGCTGCGCTGCTTTCATTTCTGCTGAGCTTCAGCTGACTTCTGGTTTTCCCAATGTTTTCCTGATGTTCATCCTGCTATCTTCATCGTCTATACTACAGTTTCCCTTGGAACTGTAGAAGAAGTTACTATTTCAAAGTCTTTATACTCTGCTTTATTTTTTAATCAGCAATGCCTTCCCTCCTCCTTCACCCCACACTCCTTTGTAATAAATATTCTCTTTTTTCTATCTCTTTAAAGAGTTGGTCCCAAACCTGATGATGTTTATGACTGCCTCTTGGTTCCATGGGATAAAATTCTTCTATATCTAGAGATATCAGCTAGAGTCCCTGTTGCTAATTAGAGTTCACTTTCTCAATCTCAGAACAAAGACAAGAAATAGCCCCAGAAGGAAGCTATCCAAACACCTTTTCCTGCCATTCTGGTCTGCAGCTGAAACAAAATGTCTTTTAGTTTTGGTAATATTTTTGACAAGCATCACTTGATATGAACCCTTAGCCATCTTGGTAACTGTTATTGCACACTGTTCCGAACATACTCCTTAACACACACAGGAATTTGAAGATTCACAGCAACTCCTGCGGCATCCCAGGAGTTCTGTGGTCCATGTTCAAATCTACTGGCAAAGAGAACTCCCTATGCAAAATGGGTATTTAAGGCCATGACTGTTAAAAATGGAAGAGAAGGTTCTGAGGGTATTATCAACTGTTAGCATACTCACAAAAAATTAGTCATTGAATGTCAATGAGTCAACGATACAACAGTGAGCCAAGGTATTTTTAATAGATGGAAAGGGGGCTAAGATGGGAAGTTTATAGACTTGGGAAAAGATGAAGAGATATGACAAGAGAGAGCACTGACCACAGAGGCTTTCTATTTTTTTCTTTGCCTAGGGCTGACTGGTATACATGACGGTCTTATTTTTACTAATGCATTAGTCAGTGTGTATGGCGATAGTCTCACAGGCAGGCCACTGTACTGAGGAGGGACTAGTTAGAGAAGGGTGAGGATACACGGAAGGAATCACTTCACAGCCATGTGTGTGCAAGGCACTGTGAGTATTCTCTGGCAGGGGAGAAAAGACTCGAGCATGGCTGATTTTTATCACAGGGAAGAGCATGGCAGAAATCATAAGGTAATGAATGAATTACACTGAAAACCCTATGTTCACATTGCCTGGAGGTCTGGTACTGGAGGATGATGATGATACACAAGAGTTCTTTCACCGTGAAGCTCAGGGTAAGAAAAACCATGGAGGAGACTAGGAGGGAACAGGGAGCATGTCTGCTCACTTCTAACACTATGGGGGAAAGAACACTCAGATGAGCCAGGAAGCCTCGGGCTGCTATGCATGCTGGGCTATTGTTCCGATCTTATTACATAGGATGTGGGGAGCCACCTCAGGCATCTGGACAGAAGACTAAACATATGTGCATATTTATACAAATGTGCAAGTTCATATTTGTGAGATGATTATGATGATGATGATGATGGAAATAACAGTGATGGTTAAAATTTCCTGAGTGACTGCTGTATGCCAGGCTCTCTTCTAAATACCATAATACGCATTTGTCCACTTAATTCTCAGAATAAGCCTGTGCAGTCAGAGAGACGGGAAATCAGCTGGTTGTTCACTCTGTAACACAGGAAAGAGGATAAAGGACCAAACTACCAAACAATAAAGGTAATAACACAAATCCGATAGGGAGTTTTTATATAAGAGCTACAGAGCCTTTGGAACAACAATCCAAGGAGTGACATGCTGCAGGAGGCAAGAATGATGTGTAATAAATAACACATTAACCTGTCACACTCTCCTCCTGCGGGATTCTGTGAGGATCATTCTGAAGAGAGCCAGGTGTGGCTGCAGCTAGATGGCTTCCAGCCAGGAGGCTCGGCCCCAGAACCCAAGCAACTCTGGCTAGGTTCTTGTCAGCCACCTTCATGGGCTTCCAGTGGTCTCTGTTCAAAGAAAGAATGACAGGCTTCCATTGTTCTTTGCAGAGTTCAGTTCCTTGACAGCCTGCACCGGATCTGAGGATACCTGACATGCAGCTGTCACGACTACAGCCCGGACGAGTCAGCTCTACTTCACTGTGAGTAGATCCTGGAAATCTGCTTTTAAAGGGCCACGGGGTTATTCCTCACACAGTGGTTTGGCACCAGCTCTTCATACACCAGCCAAGCTGTTTCTACTCCAGAAGAGAACAACACAAAACAAAGGGCTCTTCGAGGGGTTGGGGGAGCTGGGGCTGATTGTCACATTGAAACAAACCCTTACTGCTGCTTGCTTGGCTCAGATCTTATGTTTATCATGTTGTTAGAGGTCAGAGAACCTGAAGCGTGCTCAGTTTCCATGTAATAGCTACACTGTGAGAATGGAGAAGCCATGCATGGGCAAGTGGTTTTACCTAGAATATTAAAAAAAAGTAAATAAAAACCTATACTAGCGTGCCTTCATTATAATCACCACACGAGTACACTATCATTCTAGTTGTTCTATGGTTTGCTGAGGGCACACACTTTGTAATCATCCTGTTTAATATATTTACTAAGTGCCAGGCCCAGGTGAGAAAGAGGAGAAGTTCTTCACCAAGGGGAACTGGAATCTAGTGTTCCTTTCTGACCGTATCCATGGAAAGTGAGGTGACATAGCGGTCACTATCAAGCTGATAACCTGCATCCAAGATGATCAATGTGACCCCTGCTGCGTACAAGCTGGAGGCACCATAGCTACAGAGGAAAATGCCGCGTGAAAAGCTGCAGCAGCATGAGCCTCAAGGCAGGCACTGCTAAGTGCTTAGGGGAGATATTTGAATCAAGGGGAAGTGGGTGTGTGACATCTGCTCAGACCCCGGACTATTGATCTATCTCCAGGAACAGAGGGTAGGCCCTGTGAAGTGGGTGTTTTTCAAGAAACTCCTTGGCTACTTTGAGTTATAGAAACAAAATTAAATCCAGGCATTTGGAGTTCATCCACCCGTATATAAAGAATGGCTCATGGCTCTACCACTTTCTGGCTTTATGCTCTCAGTAAATCCCCACTGGAAAGTTGGTTCATGCATTGCTACTCTTAGACATTAACTAAAGAGGAACTAATACATATGCCTCCCTGCAAAAGGCTTGTGCATAAATGCTTATGGCCACTTTAATCATCATAAACCCAAACTAGAACAACCCAAGTATCCATCCACAGGCGAACTGACAGTCATATGCAATGCAAGGATACGCAATAAGAAAACAGAGCAGATCAGTGGCACATGCAGTGAGTCTTGAGAGGTGATCCCAAATATGCTGAGCAAAATAAGCCAGACACAAGACACATCAATCCATAGTGACAGAAAGTAGAAAAACTGCCTGATGGAGAGTAGGGCACCTAAGAATGAAGTGGAAAGGGGCAGGTGGGAAATCCCTCTCCTCTTGGTGGTAACACCAGTCATGCGGATTACTACCTCTGTTGGAACTCATCGGGCTGAACCATGCTTAGAATACAGTCAGCAACTGAAACAATGCTTAGCAGAGGTCTTAGAATATTCTGAAGGAAACAGAATATGCTGAGCACACGGCACAGACCTAAAATTCCTGGAACTTGGGAAGGAAAGGTAGGAGGGTCGTTCATGATAAAATAGAGATTTGGGGGCCTGCCTGTCTCAAAAAAAAGGCAGTGTGGGGCATCAAGAAAGAAGGGAGGAAGAAAGGGAGAGAGGAAAGAGTTTAGAAGCAAATGCACGGCATATGCAGATAATCACCAGCCCTACATCTTTCCTCTCTGAAGTTAGAACCTTCATCTCACTCAGAACAACGAAAATGTTTGCTTATTTTATTTGGGAGTCATGAAAGGGCTTCATATTTGGGGGTATCGGCGGACTTCATATTATTTGGGGTATCGGAGGACTTCATATTTGAAAAGCATGAGTGAGTGTCATACTTGAGGGTATCAGTAAGCTTTATATTTGAAGGTATAGGTGGGCTTCCTATTGCCAAGTCTAACTGCTGCTAAGATGTTAAAAACTGTGAGAAGAAAAAGCAACTAAGGGAGATTGGAGAGATGCCTTAGGAGTTGAGAGAGTTGGCTGTTCTTCCAGAGGACCCAGCCTATATTCCCAGGACCAGCAAGACAGTTTCCCACCATCTGCAAGTCCAGTTTCGGAGGACCCGATGGCCTCTCCCATTCTCTCTGGGCATTCAAGTGGTGTACAAGCAAGCAAACATGTGTGCAGACAATCACCCACACATATAACAATAAAACAAATTCATATAAATTAACAAGGAGTAAAAATTAAAACGGGACAATCACAACAATTCCTGATTTTTTTCATACCACTGTTATTCTTATCTCAACAGATGTCAAAGGATGCTAAGTAGAAACTTGGTAAGAATTAGACTCCAAGCCAGGCATTAGGGACCAATGCTCCACGGGAGGTGGGACCGAAGCATAGCAAGTCAGATTTTCTACAGCCCACTTCACAGCAGCACAGCAAAGTGTTATATATTTGGAAACAGAGCTGAATTTGGTGCGTTCTGTCTTGTCTAAAGCCCTGTCTTTATGGGTCAGCTAGATACTATCAAACAGGTCCCAAGCAAGCCCGACAGAGGCTGTGAAAATTTAGCAACGGAAAACACTCCTTTGCTTTCTTGATGCTGGATTCTGGGATCACAAGTGAACAGCAGTGCCCCAGTGGGCAGAGAAAACAACACAAGGCCTAAGCTTACATTTCCCAAGGTGCCTTTAGGGAACCTGCAAGCTTCTGATCTATGACACTGACATTTTGTTAAATTAGTTCACCAAGGAGAAAAGCAAGGCTCACAGCATATGTCCACATGTTTGACGCCATGCTGTTTAATAATCTCAACTATTACAGCATGGGAAGGATTAACTAGAGCTGAAGGAAGGTCCCTGAAACAGTCTGTAAAGCGGATAGGTTGTCTTCGTCTCGGCAATTTCAAGTGTACTTTACAGACTATCTATCTTTGTGTGCAAAGGTTTTGAACATAGAAACTAACCTTTCTGGTCCAATTCCATTCATGCAAAATAATTCTCACCCAAAAGAGCTTATAGGAATGTAGCTCAGTGGCAGAGCACTTGCCTAGAAGGCACATGTACCTCGGTTCAATCCTCAGCACACGCAAAAATAACATTTTAAACATTATTAGATTCACTGGTCATTGCTGGTAACATAGCAGGTTACCCTGTGTGTTTTGTTTTATTTTAACTGCCATTGTTTTCTCCTCCTCCTCCTCCTCCTCCTCCTCCCCCCCTCTTCTTCCTCCTCTTCCTCCTCTTTCTCTTTCTTTTTCTTTTTCTCTTCCTCCTCCTCCTCCTTCTTCTTCCTGCAGGATCTCAGGTAGCCACAGTGGCCTCAAACTCAACTGTAGTCTAGCAAGACCTTGACTTTCTGATTTGCCTGCTTCTACCTCCTGAGTACTGGGGTTACAAGCAAACACTAGCACTATCAGTTGGTTGTCTTTAAAAATTAATGAAAGAATATTTTTAGCTCTCAGAGAAATTCAAATTAAAACTGCGCTGAGATTCCCTCTCACCCCAATCAACATGGCTACAATTAAGAAAACAAACAACAAATACTGGCAAGAACGTGGAAAAAAGAACTTTTCATACACCATTGGTGGGAGTGTCTATTGCCACCAGTTTAAAAATCTAATATTAGGGCTATTGTAAGACTTATGTCTACCACTCTGTGTGTATATCCAGAGGAAGTAGACCAACCAAAGAGGAAAGGGGGTCATGGGAGGCAGTGGGGTGATAAATAAGAGCAAACATATTGGTGTATATGTGTGAAAATTTTACAATAGCTCATTGTATGCTGACTAAAAGAGAAATAAATGAAATACAATTTCTTTTAAAAATTATAGTTAAAGCATAGGTTAATTATTAAGATATATCTAAATTGATTTATATTTTATGGTGTATTTATAGACTTTTAATGTAATTTTAAACTTTATAAAATATCATGAAAGATTAAATGGAGTCAAAAAACCTGTATTGATACCAGTCCAACTAGATATTTAACTTTAAACATTAAGGTTTTTTACTTGGGAGGTAGAGGCAAGTGGTTTTCTGTAGGGTGTAAGCCAGCTTACTCTAGATAGTGAGTTCCAGGCTAGCAGGGTTACCTAGTAAAATCCTCAGGAAAAAAAGAAAACAACAAACATGAAGGGTTTTAAACCAGAGACATTTTAAAATGTAAGCCTTTCATACTTGATGAGGATGTTATGAACTAGCCTTTCAGAGTACACACACACACACACACACACACACACACACACACACAGACTAAGAACTATCACAGAAGAAGAGACTGATGGTAAGAGACAGGGGTTGAAACAATGTCTTCCAGACAGGGAAGAAATACAATACTTTGTGATTCCACAAAACATGCACAAGAAGAAGCCAGGGGGAAATGGCTCATATGCCCCCTACCTTAACTGAGGTGTCATTGACAGTTGGTAATAGATTCTTGTAGAAGGGAATTCATTTCCCTTTAAGAGTGTGTCCCCTGGTAGGTCAACCACATTCCAGTGGATTGCCCTGTAATCATACATACATGGGCAAGACAACTGGACCCATTAAGCTACTTAAAGGAGAGAGGCAAAGAGAAAAGACATGTTAGGAAGAGGTTAAAAGGTGGGCAGGGTGGATAATGGAGGACTTAGTGGTTAGAGGGGTGGATATGATAAAAATACATACTATGAGATCTCAAAGAATTAATACAATATTATATGAAGTAAAATAGGTAAATGAGAATGACACCCAGTTCTAAGAGAATTAGTTGACAGTCACAGGGAACTCTCCTTCCCAAGAAAGTATCAGGCTAGACCATCCCATATCACTTGACCATGACTTTCTCTAGTATGACAATTACTATCTCTGACTTACTGAATTTTACTGTATGCCAGACTAGAGGGATGTTAATTGGAACCTGAAAAACAGTCTCACTGGAACTTAGAAGAAAACTTTGCCTTTACAAAGTTTCACTAAAAATGAGCATGACAGTAGAATCCAATGACCCACAAGACCTCCTGCCCCTCCATTCTCTTGATCTGAGCCTGTGTCCCAGCACTCATCCTGCTTCTTAGTCTTCTCTTGGGAGCCTCTTCAGAGGACCTGCCTGGCTGTGGAGTTCCACTTCTAGGATCCTTCTTTGATTCTGGCACAGAAGCTACACCCACCCTACCTCATCAGCATCAGTCACCCTGGGGTCCCTGACCTGGCTCACCTAGTTCTGGGAGAATAGAATCACAGATGTTGACATGTAATATAAATCTCAAGAAAGCATGAGACATGATTAATATTTTCATTTTTTAATGTAAACCTCCTTTCAGTCAAGGCTGACCTACCTCACCTGATCTAAAATGATACCTTTAAAAACAGATTAGGTTTGCAGTATTGATATACTTACCAGGTTTTAACTTCATCTTAAATTTCAGAAATCACACTGTCAAATTTTTACAAACAAAGAATCCTCTCAAACCAGCTAATTGGAAGGTTCCTCCCAAATGAAGAAATGAGCACTTCTTATATAATGACTAACAGAAGAATATCCACATAAATGTAACAGCAGCCTCTGTAAGTTAGTGCTGATGAACTACGGCTTACTGTATCTATCACTCTAGTTATTGCTTTAAATGAACAGTGTTTGCTATTCCACAGTCTAGCTATAATACTTACAAAAGATAATGAATCCCCAAGACTATGAATTTAATGTTTTGTTTGATTATAGTCTTTCAAATAAGTGAAATTAAAGGCTATCTCCTTTTGAGGGGGTTTGAGGAAGTAAAGTCAACTATATTTTGCTTCTCCTTCTGTTGACTGAGGTTTCTGTCCCGGCGGGTTCCCACAGCCATTTAGTCCCAAAGAAACATACAGAGACTTACATTAATTATAAATTAGTTGGCCTAGTAGCTCAGGCTTTTCTTATTAACTATCTTACACCTTAAATTAGCCCATAATTCTTGTCTGTGTTATCCACATGACTTGGTACCTTTATCAGTGAGGCGTTCTCATCTTGCTTCCTCTGTGGCTGGGTGATGACCTCAGACTGACTCTTATCTCAGAATTCTCCTTTTCTCATCACCCCACCTCTACTTCCTTCCTGGTCACCCTGCTTATACTTTCTGCCTGACTACTGGCCAATCAGCATTTTATTAAAATAATACAAGTGACAGGATAAAAGACCATTGTCCCGCAGCATCCTTCTGTATTTCATCTTTTTCTCTAAATAGTTCACCTGTGGCAGTTCCAGGTATACTGGTTTTCTTTGGGTCTCCTGTCTTTGACTCTGTTGGACATCTGCATGGTGAGAAGCACCCTACCCATCTAGATACTGATCTTGACTAGTGGAAAGGAACAGATAGAAAATTCTTACTTAGCGCCATCTGTATAACTATTCAGCTTCCATGGACTTCCTCTCTGCCCACTATCTTGATATAAACTAGTTGTTAATAATACCTATCATGTATTGGATGCTAAGCATTGTAATGATGAATCAAATACAGATGAGAGAATAGGAGTAGAAAACTTAAATAGTGGTCAAAGCAAGTGGTGGAGATAGCTAGCCACGGCACTGAATAGCTTCTCCACAGTGATTGAGCCAACTTTTGAAACCATTAACGTGTGTCAGAGACTGTTCTTGGAGCTTTGTCTCATTTAATCCTCAAAATTACCTCATTTAGTTCTCAGAATAAGCACACGATGTGTATATAATTATCCCCACTTTACTGAGAAAGAAACCAAGATTCAGAGAAATTTAGCAACTTAATCTTTTTCTGCATACAGTTTGGACATGTGATCAATTATCGTGAGTTCTTCTATCTAAGATACTGCATCTGTTCATGGGGAAAGATCCACAAACTCAAACTTGGACTTCAAAGACTGCGTCTACAATGGCACACTGTCACTGTAGGGTTAGCACACATGCACTTGCTCTCCTTCTCTGCATTCTCTTATAATGGTAACAAGAACACCACCAAGGGAAACACTGATAGTGCATTCTACACGAGTCATCATACTTTATTGCTAGTCTGTGATAATGCTGTGGTAATAATGATAATTATTCTGCTCTGAGAAAAGGGATCAGGGGTTTGCAGAGGTTATATAGATTGCCGGAAATATCAAGTAAAAGGCAAAAATAAGACTCTATCACAGACATCATTCCTAATTCTGGAATCCTTCCAATAAGTCATGCTGTTTCACAAAGACTCAAAACTTCATTATATGCATGGGTTATAAATCTACATTCATTATCCTCTCTATCTCTCACATCTAGTGGTAACTCTGACATCCATATACTTGGCATCTCCATCTGAACGTCCTAATTAAAGGTTAAAGGTTGCCTTCTTTTATTTTTTTCACACTCTCTACTATGGGCTCCTGCATAAAGCAGGCACTTAAAATTTTATAAATGGCATTTTCCAACATAGAAAGTCCCAAGTGTTGCTTCAGAGACCCAAGAAGCATAAAGACAGCAAGAATGCTGAGCTTCGTTCTTCCTGCCTGCAGTGAGTGTCACTCATGGGTTGTACCCAACCTAAAGGATCAGAAAAGACACCTGTTTCTCTTTGGTGTCCTAATGGGCAACAGGACTACAAGGAACAAAATACAGTGATACACCACCAGCCCGGGATTTAGACATACTAATTAGACCATAGTTGTCATGATATACTCTGTGAGATTATCTCAACTAACTATGTAGCAGTGTAGCAGCAGGCCACTTGTTGGTTCCTGGCTGCTTATCCCAGAAATAATCACACAGAAACTGTATTAATTAAATCACTGCTTCGTTCATTAGCTCTAGCTTCTTATTGGCTAACTCTTACATATCAATTTAACCTATCTCTATTAATCTGTGCATCACCACGTGGCTGTGGCCTACTGACTAAACTTCTGGTGAGGCTACATGACTTTTCCCTGACTCTGCCTCCTTTCTCCCAGCATTCAGTTTAGTTTTCCCCACCTAGCTCTGTTTCTGTATAGCTCTGCTATAGGCCCAAAGCAGTTCCTTTATTAACCAATGATATCCACAGCATACAGAGGGGAATCCCACATCATAGCAGCCTGAAGATAAACATGCCTCCAATTGCAATATACACAGTATTTGCAGACCTATGTCTGGTATTTTATACCTTGAGCTTGCAAAAACCTTGAAATGTATGCCTTAGTTTCCCAGATTCAGTTTTCCTATTTATTCACCAGGAGAAATAATTAATTTTTTCTGGATTTATGAGCAGACTATTCAGAGGCCCATTACATGGTGGTAAATACATATTCATTAATATCATAAGCATAATTCCTATTTGCCTCTAAACAATGACTTCAAATTAGAATCCTCTAATTTAATTGGTGAAAACTCAATTTCCCATCATTCTGTGCTTGTTTAACAAGCCTGCTAAAGCAGCTAATGATGTGACCAGGGTTCGGGATGAAGGCACGCCAAATGGTGATTTTAAACTGGGCTTGTCAGAGATGGGCCAAGAAAGTCAACTGCTTAACTTGTAATTTGCTAGGGACTTTGGAAAAGTAAAACCTTCCAGAACATCCATGAAAACCCACCCCCTGATAGAAAGACATCCTGACTTCATGAGAGGTAGATATGAGATTAGTGAAAGCCTGCTCCCAACCCCCTCACACACCACAGCTTCTCACCACACACACAGCAAGCTGATTCAATCAATTCCAGAGCAGGTTTGCTAAAATAGATAAAAGGCCTGGCTTTGTGAATAAAGAAAGTCAAGAGCAGCACTCCGAAGTGATACTTGACACTTAGCAGTTTTCTCTTTTGTAAAGATGCATTCATTTGTGCGAGTTTAAAAGGGATTCTGAAAAGACTCTTAACATTTCCCCATGGGTAGGTTCAAAGCTTCATAGATGGCATTAGTCAAAATGTTTTCACTGCTGTGTAAAGCATGCACAAAGAAAAAGCAAATAGGAGACAATGTTATTTCAGAAGCAAGGAGAGGCAGACTCGATTCTAAGAAACAAAATGAAGAGAAAAGAGACACAAACGCTGTACACCATCTTAATATGTGGCTTCTCTATGGGCGGTTTGGCTTGACACTATAGGCCAACTTGAATAGCTTCAAGGCTAAGTGCATCTCCAAGACAATCTTATGAAGGGCACCTGCTTCTGAGAAAATAGAACACTGAACATTCATGTTGGTGAAAATAAATACTCATCACACTTTGAACAAGCTCAAGCTGTATTATCAAGAGAGTCACCAAAGAGAGGTTAGGAGATCCTGTCAAGCTTTTCTTAGAGTCTGGGAAGTCTGCATTTTAATGATTGATGTCTCCATTGGAGACCTTCCCAATATGAGAAGCGGTGGCTTTCCGCTTCTTGAATGATTTTCTCTTTGAGTGAAATTAAATTTCCCCTAGCAGTCAAGAACTTTCTTTCACACAGTTGTTATCAGTTGGGATGTATTATTCTTACAAAGGATTAGTTTCTCTGAAACATCTGTCACGTATTATCAGAAAATACGCCAAGATCACCATTAGGTCCTCTTTTAGTTGAAGTGAGAATGCTCATTAGTAGGGTCTCCTCCAGAACCCTAGCGATAAGGAAGAAGGGACCCAAATGCTTTGTGGCTTTGACACCTGAGTGAGTTTAAAGAGTGGATATTCCCTCAACAGCATGATCATCTGTCTCCAGGCTGGAGTTCTAGGATGTAGGATTTTCAGTATATTAAATTGGGATGGTCTTATGTGGTAATTTTGTTCTAGCCTTCACTTAGGTTTAGTCTATAAGCAAGTTTAGTTAGTTCTGTCTCTACAGACACTTCAAACCTGTAGCCTTCTCTTCAGTTCCAGTACCCCAGCTGGCCCAATACATCTGGAAGCTTCTCTCCTCTGCCACTCCCTAGTTTGCTTCCCTGATTCTGTTCTTGTCCCCCCCCCCCATTCCCCTCTGTATACACCAAAAGATAATTGGTTCAATAAAGAGATCAAATAACATAATTTCTCCTTAAAATCTTCAAATTATTTCACCTGACAAATGGAATAAAATAAAAATACCTTACTGAGGCAAAAAAAATCAGGCATGACTACATATTACTATTTTCCACATAGCTAAGACTGTTCTCATTGAAATTCAAGTTTAGTATTTTTGAAAGTATTTATACTTTAGAAAAGAAGGATAAAGTTGAGATACTGGTTTTGCTGCTTTAAGCTGTTTTACTTGATCTAATAGATGCCAGGAGACGTTACAGACAAGCCTTCCAGATGCAACACCCAAGTCTGATGTTGATATAGCATACAATAAATAGGCCGATAAAGTCAAGTGTTGAACGCAGCCTTTGCATATTTTTGATCCTATTTTCTAGACACGGTCCAGTTGCAGTTTTAACAGTGACTCTCTGTAAGGCTACAAAGAGGACACAAAAAAAGGATTAAGCTTTTGCTGGAAAACCTACTTACAGCAGCCAACTCTGAAGCTCTGAGAGTCATCAAATATTTGGCACTAACACTTCCACTTGTAAATCCCTGTAGAATATTATCTCATAGAGTTCCACATCCAAAGCAAGTAAAGTAAGAGAATAGCACTATCATTTAAGGCCATGCTGCTAGTAATGACAAGAGACAGAGTCAGGTCCCCAGGCATCTGAGTACCTCCCTCCCCCTTAGCTTCTCCCCTAGTTAAGCCAACAAGGAAGACTTCAAATTCTAGAAAACCTGAGCCCTGAGGTGAGAATCTAGACCAGAGGGTACTAAGATAGAAAGAGAGGGAGAAAGCACGACTTGAATTAAAATCATGGATCTTATCTATGGCAGCCGCTTCAACCCTGTGTGTGCTCTACCAGCAATAAAAATTAACAACCAGTTGTTGAATAAGCAAGTCATCCTGTGAGGGAAAATATTTGTGAGACATATATCTAATAAAGGATCTGCATGGAAGGGTCTCCATACAGGACCTGACACAGCACTGAAATATAAAAAGAACTCTTAAGATTCAATGATAAGATCTGAAGTCAGTAAAGAAGATATATAAACTTTTAAGAAGCATATCAAATGTGCTCAATATCACTTGCCTTTATGTAAATGTTATGGGTAACTTTGGCAATTAGTTTGGCAGATTCTTAGAAAATTAAACATATTCTTACCATGCAATTCGGTATTCATGCTTCTAGCTATTTAACCAACTAAGTTGGAGACCTAGGTATATATTAAAATCTGTATATTAATAGAACCATAACTTCAGTTACAATTGTCAAAACTAGTAGGAACAAAATGTATGGTGTGTAAATGGATAAATAAAGAGTAGTATATCAATCTACTAGACCCTGATCTAGGGAAAAAAAGTGTTAAAAAGGTGTGGAAGAACCTTGAGTACACATCACATTGCTAAGCAAAAGAAAGGCCACAGGTTAGCTGAGTCTGACCTTTTGGAAAGGGTAAAACAAAATACAGTTAAAACATCCATGATTTCAAAGGGTTCTGGGCAAAGAAGAACTAGAAGATAAGATTAGGGGTGATAGAAATATTCTATAGATTGTAATAGCAGTTGTGTGACATTCTAAATCTCTCAAAACATGCTTAACAGCACAAACAGTAAGCCTCAATGTAAACAAAGTTGACAAATCACTCATGTGGTCAAAATCTTAGGAAAAAGGAAGATAATGACAATAGAATAGAATTGTATTACTAATGTATGAAACAGCCCCACTGGTGAAAGATGGAAAGGATGCTTGTCTAAGTGATATGGGCACCAGAGGCTGTGCGACTGAAGGCACACAGAACTGCAGAAAAGCTCTGCACTCTAGTTGATTAAATTGTTCCCCATAGGAGTATGAGTTAGCAATTCTGATATTGCAATCTATGGACACTGGAATTCAACAATTAAAAAAGTAGATAGCGGATGGTGTGAAGTTTTCTCACTGCCTAAGTGGAATTTACAGGGAAGGGAAGGCAAGAACGATCTATGTAATGATATATTAGAGTCAGAGATACAGATAAAGATTTACTTTTTATTGAATACGGATAGGAATTGTTACAGATATACATGCTTATAGATATATGTAGATGCTAGGGTAACATAAACCCATAGCTTTCCTCCTTGACAGTTTTAAAAAGGCCTAAAAGAACCAAATTGTGTATAGTAATAGTCACCTAGTGTTTTGGGCTTAGTTTCTAGTAACATTTTCCAATAAAAGGATCTAGAAATACCTAGATAAATGGCTGTTTCTGAGGCTGAGGTAGCACATATATAGGTTGAACTTAAGTGTCCCCTAGGGCCAGAATAAAATGAAATGCTAAGAACATCATCAATGTGGTCCTCTTTAAGGTCACAGGAGCAAAGAGAAACAGTTCTCAATGCCCCAGCTGGAGTGAGGGGCTTATAACAAAGTATAATTGAATTAAAAAAATAAATATCTGGTTTCATTCTGATATCAATACAACAAAGGAAGGGAAGAGAATCTCTCATGGAGTAAATTCCCAAATGGTCTGCGCAGATACCCCACACTTCAGGGAATAGAACATGAACTCTTCCCTCTGTGATTTCATTCTGCATGTGGTGACTGCCAACGAAGACATTATGGAAGTGGGTCGTAACTTTTCCTTCAGGAAGCTTGGCTATCCCTCCATCAGCCATGTGGTAGAGGCCAGCAGTCACTGACATGGTGATACTATGAGCCCTTGCTAGGATGTGATGAAAAAGGAATTGTTGACATTGTGATCCTCTTCCCTGAAATTAAAATACCAGTCTGTTCACGAGAAAAGCATGAAATTTATTCTAGTACAGGAAACTTCTACAGCATACCTGATAGACCTGACAGATGCTTCTTAACTTGACAAAAAAGTCTGTTGCATAGCTTTGTCCAGTCTCAATATGAGGGCTTTTGCCTTCTCTTACTGTATCTTGTTTGGCAGTGTTTGCTCATTGTCTCTTGGGGACCTGCTTCTTTCTAAAGGGAGTGGACTGGGACAGAAGGGTGCTGGGGGCAAGCTGGGAGGAATACAGGGAGGGGAAACTGTGGTTGAGATGAATTGTGTGAGAGAAGAGTCTATTGCCAATAAAATAAATAAATAAATAAATAAATAAATAAATTAATTAATTAATTAAAAAACAAAAACAAACACAGTGAATTGATGTGATGCTTTTGATACATCTTAGGACAGAAAATGGACATTCTTTAAAAGCTAAGCAAATCTAAATAAACTTTGATCAGTAGTTGATAATTATATTTGAATACTGATTACTGGAACAAATCCATCATATTAATAACTAGAAACTGTGGGTGGGAGGGGAACAATAGAGAAACTCTGTATTTTATGCTTATTCTCCTTTGTAAACAATATACTGTTCTACAGAGTAAATCCTATGAACAAAAGAAATCAACAACATTAATCTATTCTGTGGTGTGCTTTTAGGAACTTAACAAATCAAGCAAACAGAATGATCTGGCTGCACATCTTCTTATGCATTTACAAAAGGAGAGTAGGGGGCAACTCTGCCTCCCATTTTATTATATCAGCAGAATTTCTAATTGCAATATGTGCCCCCAAATGGGAAGTGGATGTGAAACATTAGTAAAGCCACCCTCCTCCTCCCCACCAAATGCTCCATGGCAGTATCACTGGGTACTGTCATGCTTGTGGTTCAAGATTCATCGGATTAGTCAAGGAAATCATTGGAGATCAAGGATTACCCCCTTAGTTTCCATGGTATTGCTGTAAAGCACTGACATCAGCATGTGGGACCCAACTGCTACATGTGTTCTGTGGTGAAATCACAACCTCATTTTGTGAGATCCTTTCTAAATACAGAAGCCCCTCAGCTAGGTCCTTCTCTCCCCTGCCCCCCACACCTTTGTGCCCTCTCATATCTAAACATCATGTCATCTCTAGCTTGTAAATACAAAGGTTACAGTCCATTAAAAGTTGGTCTAGCATTGTTGCTTTAGAAATACAAAAACCAAAAACGGTTGTTTAAAACTAAATATATGCACTCAACAAAACACTGCATAACAGTTTTAAAACATGTATTCCCTAAGCTGAAGTTGTATCTCTGTGGTAGAGCCCAAGCCGAATGTGCATGGAGCCCTGGGTTCAATCCCTACTACGGAAAAACAAGTACATACAGTAATGTGGAAAAACAAAGTTGGGTCTTTAACCACACCAAGGTTAGGCATAAGAGTTTGTATTCATAAAATGAAATAAGAGTTTATTCACAGAATAAAAACTCTACATAGAACTCTTGGTTCCCAAGCCTAGTATCAGTTCTCACAGTTGGTCAAAGGCCTTATTAATAACATGAGCAGTTGATTAACATCTTTTCTATATTATATGTATTCCATATGGCGAAAACCACAAGAGTAAGAGATGACTTCTCACTGTCATTTGCATCTTACTGCAGAAGGCAGTGCAGACATGATGATCAGCATCACCACATTTGAAAGAAGCTCGCAAACGCTGTGAGGACCACAGCATCAAAAGATGGCCGGGACTGGTCACATGGCCACAATGTCACTACAGCTAACTCAGATTGCATTGTTAAATTTGTTCAAATTTGTCTCATCTGTGAGTGGATGCTATAAGCATACGCATTGATAAATTTTAACTTTATATAGTATCTCCAATTTCTTATCTTTGTAGACATTTGCTTTATGCCTACAGATGTTTTATACACTCAAGACACAACTAAATTTTTCTTAGTTTTTTTCCCCCAATATTTCTAGGCTACTTATTTCATATGCATTTTTTTCAAATTTTTTGAAAGCTCCAAAATAAGAATGCACAAATAGTTGGATCCACATGCTCAAAGTGATCTAAGAGTATTTTATGGTAATTATATTCAAAAAAGAAAACAATGTTTCTAACTAAAACTAATTATACTTTTATTAAGAAGTGCCATGTGTTGATACAATCATGGGGAAAATATCAGGAGAATGCTCACCACATTGCTGTACAGGAAGACTGAAAGATAACAGACTTTCATTTGGGAATGTCTACAATTTTTGAACTTTTAAAAGCAGAGCATAAAAATTTGTCCTTTAAGACAGATTCAGAATTTTTTTTTTTTTAAAAAAAACCTGTCTGCATTTTTTCTTGAGTCCTGGGTGGCCAGTATAGTGAAGTACAAGCACTTCATAGCTAGATCCCTTCCCTTCCCAGCACTTCCAAACACAGCTGGTCTCATGCTTGATACACCACAATGTCCAAGGACCTCTAAAGGGAACCTGTCGCTGGTTCAGGACACATGCAATCTACTGCAACCCTGTCATACAGACAGTCAAAGAAGGCTCTCCCAGGAAATGTAAGAGGCCGTCTCACACAAACCTCCATTCCCTGCCTAGACATAGAACTAAGCATACCACCTCACAAGACAAGCCTTTTTCTCAGGAAACATTTCATATGAAAAAAAAAACTCCGTTGTGGTGGCTCATGCCTATAATCCCAATGCTTGGGTGGCTAGGTGGGAGGTTCATGAGTTTGAAGCCAGCCTGGGAAGTCCAGGGAGACCCTTTCTCAACCAACTTCCTCCTCAAAACCAACGGCTATTTGAAATCACAGACTAGGTGTGCAATGGTACCCGACAGACATATTTACTGCTGTGTCACAGACTGTGCTTGGCACAGACTGGCTAGTCTATATTTATTGAATGCATAAGCTGATTGCTTACCCTTGGCTCTGTTTTTCTTTTATCTTAGCTTGCAATATAAATTCTGGCAACTACATCACTCTGCTACTTCATATTAAACTTGCAAGGAAACGAAAGAGCAGACTAGAAAGATATGAGGAAACCCGACTTCTGGTTCTAATTTTGCTACTAAGCAGTTGCATGAACTTGCCAAATCTACTTCACCTCTTTCCCACCTCCACAGTGCAGCAGGATTAAGAAGGCAGGCTTCAGTAGTGAACATCTAACCTAAGCTTGAGGATCAGACTCCGCCACCATGCATGAGCAGTGGTGCCTATGCTCAGGCCTTTTCAGCTTTACATATCAGACGTGAGTTTGCTGGTCTTGGCTCTCTCCATTGTTTATGCTAAATCACTCACTCAGCCCAGTTTGAGTGAGATGGTTGGAGAAGCAGTAGTCGCTACTTTTATAAATAGAAAGTGGTTGACTAGATAAACCACCTGCAAATCGTGCATATCTCTGTGATCACGTCTTAAGCACAAGTAAGTCTTTGAAGTTAGAGGCCATAGGAAACATTTGGGGAAACGTGGGAGCATAATAATGAACAGCCAAATATTCTTCTTGGAAAAGTGAACCCACTTGTTTTGTTTTTTCTAAAAAGACTAAGATGAGTGCAGAATTTCTTTTGGAAAAAAAAACATCCTTTTAAAATTAATATATGAAATAAATAAAGGGAGAACAGAAAACTATTGGAAAGTATTCACTCTTGTGGATACACTCAGGTCATATCCAAATTTCCTAATTTTAGTTTTGAAGTGGTTGGGAGATTTTTAGGGAGAAATCATTTTCATCACTTCACTCCATATTACCAAAAATACCCCTGTGGAATCCTTCCGCAGGCTTTGTGTCAGGCACGGACTCTATTGAAGTTACCATCTGGATCTCTGTCTCAGTGTAGCATCACTAAGGGCAGTGGGCTCTCGTTCCCTTTGGCTGTGCAGACAGGAAGTCGCTCATCACTCTGCAATTCATCCCGCTTTGTAAAATACAACAATAAAAGCTCCAGCAAGTGAATGCATGTTTTTGAATTTAAGCTTGTGACACATTTCCAGATTTCTCTGGCAGAGAATTTTCTCAGTCTAAACGAAGATTGCTGGAAGCCGCCGTCTTTCAAGATCTTTCTAACCTCTCTCCATTCCGTCAATCACTTCTCCAAGGCTAGAAGACATCAAGAATTATCACTGTGTAGGGAAAATGCACAAGGTCTTTTGGAATCACTAAAGTTGCAGAGCTATTTGTAATGGGCTAAGTAATCAGGTGTAGCAACAAGTCTGCCTCTATTCTAGTGATAGGACTTCTTCGACTCTGTTCTATGCTGGCTTTTAAAATAATTATTCTTTGACAATTTCATCTATGTGTATAATGTATTTTCATCATTTCACCCTCTCCCCATCACCCTCTCATGCCCTCACATTCCCTCAAAGCCCCCTTTCTTGCCTAAAGTCTTCCCCTACTTTCCTTTCAATTTTTAAACTTTTTTTTCTTGTTTAGTGACACTCTGAATTTAATTAGGACTGTTCGCATGAATATGGGTTGGGACCCTTTCCTAGACTTTGGTAAAGTTATCAGTAGCTATACCATTGAGAACATCTTTTTCACCCTGTTCTTAATACATCTGAAAATCCGAATCAAAACAGTGGGAACGAAGTAAAACGATAAATGGCAAACAATTTTGAAAATGCCAAGATAGGAGACAAGAAATAACTCTAAAGGGGAGAACATGCTTTTTCCTCTGCTGATAACAAAAACCAGCTGTTCTAAGAATGAGAAATAAGGAGGATGTTCATAAGTCACCCTGAAGATGGAAAGGGTAGGGGAATTAAAGAGGTAGGGAGGTGAGAGAATCAGAAAAGTCAAGCTGAGGATGGAGGAGGCATAAAATAGTGACAGAACAGCCCAAAATAAATGCTCCTGTGTGATCCCACAGAAGGTGTGGCAAAGAGACAGTTCAGATAGAGACACAAAGTGGGGTGTTTGTTAGACTGGGGAGAGGGGATAGAAGATGAGGGATTTTCTTTTTTATCTTTGAAGGGCAAGCTGGGGAAGTGAAGAGCTTGTGGGGAAAGCTTTTTTCTCCATAATAGAGACTCAGACCTCTGAGAGGACTGCACTTCAGAGAAGACAGATTCTCCAAACACGTGCCTTAACAACGCAGTAAAACACTGTGCTCCAGCAATCAGAGCTCTATGCATCAGATTAATGGTGAGCTATTTTCAATATTGGGAAGTATGAAATTAGAGACCCCGGATTCAAGTTCTCATTTTCATGGATCAAAAAGTAGCATAGTTATGAATGTTCATTTCTGCTTCAACTGGAGTAAGACAGACCATGATAAGCAATCAACTCTAATTTTTTTTCAAAGCCTAATATTTCTACCCATCAAGAATCCATCGGTGTCTCAACACATGGTGTAGATTTTTCTTTAACACCAGGAAAGGCCAAAGAGGCCAAGTTTAGGCAACGGTGGTAGTGAATTCATACTAATAAGAAGTGGTATTGTCCTTTGGGAATAGTTCTGAGGCTGCCTTTCAACAGAGCTAGAAATCTGAAGTATTGATTCGCACAGCTAGAATACATTTTTCAAAAATTAAAATCATGACATTTTAAACAGAAGTGTCTTTCTTCTGGGTTTGAATACGAAGGGAGAACAGATTCTAAAAGAGGCAAGTGACAGGAACAGACAGCACTTTATAACACTAAGGACGATCCCCAGGTACTGTTGTATACAGGAAACTAGAGGCTTGCTTTCCTTGAGACTGATTTTTTTTTTGAGTAAGGGAGGGGGAATTCTAGAAACTACTTATTATTATAATCCTGAAATTCAATAAAGGTATGCCCACTTATCTAGCAGTATGTAAAGGGAAATGACATCAAGCAATGTCTCCTCAGTCTGAGACACGAGCACAAAATCTCTACTCATCTGGGAGCAAGTACATCTCACTTTTTCCACAGGTATGAGTTCCTCTTATGAGTTTAACTTACATAATCTATCTTATTCTTAATTCATAAACACTGAGTTTTAAGGCAATGCAACCAATTGCTGCTTCTATAAATACTCTATGGAAACTTGCAGATGGCGGGGGACAGAAGTCAGTGCAGACTCCCAGCAGGCACACTTAATGTGGCATATGCTGCCATCCTAAATGCCAACGCATGCACCCTACCACAGCTGCTGGGCATGGCCTGCTGCCTCTGCTGGCAAGAAGGGCTCCTGACCACCCCCTCCCACATGATTCTCTTACTCCCCTGCTGAACTGTTCATTTATTAGACTAAGCAGGCATGGAGCACCTGGACTGGCCAGACGGACACTGAGTTTAAACGGGCTTGCCTTTAACGTGCTGTGTGACTTTTCAGCAGGTCGTACTTGGAGCTCGGTTGCCTTTGTTGGAAAACTGCTAACTCTGGTTTAGAAATGACTTACAACTGCTTTGTGGTCTAAACCTTTTCTGCCTTTTTGGGCCAATGGTAATGAACTAGATGGGTTTGAACTGCGGCAGGTTGCAGATGCAAATTGGAAAGAAATAATCTCTGACGGTGCCTTCTCAGGACAACTGGGACTCTGACACCAGCCCTTTGCAACCATGGCTCCCTCAGGCACTATTGGGCTTCAGTGTATTACATTCATCCTCGATGATCATTGACACATACATTCATACACCGGCATCCAAATTGTGTCTGTTATGTGTAGCATGTCTAATAAAAACCCAGATACAGATATTGGGGTTCAACCTGAAGGTCAGAAAAGCAAAACCGCCAGTCATTGGCTGTTACCTCTATCTCAGTCCAAAATGGCAATCCTGCCTCCAGGAATCTCAGAATGAGACTGTGTAAGAACTGTCTCCTCCTGCCTTATATTCCTCTATAGGGTTGGGATTAAAGGCGTGCACCACTACTGCCTGGTTTCTATGGCAACCTAGTGTGGCTACTGGGATTAAAAGTGTGTGTCACCACTACCTGGTCTGTAAGGCTGACCAGTGGGGCTGTTTTACTCTTTGATCTTCAGCAAGTTTTATTTATTAAAATACAAATGAAATTTCACTACAGTTATGTACACTCTTTAGAAGAACCGAAAAGACAGATTCTCAGGTCGCCTTCAAAGCCATGATTCAAATGAAGAATCTTTGATGAGAACAGAATTATCACAGAATAAATATGCTGCAAAACGTCTACAGATCATTTTATTCCAAAGGCTCTCTGAATTGTAGTTTTCCAGGCAACAGTGTCACCACCACCTAGAAGCTTCTCAAACACAGTCTCATCCAGATGAGTCCAGAGGAGCAGACACTCCAGGGACAGGCTCAGCAACACTCAGGGTTAATCGACACAGTGGGCTGTTCTGATAAACACGGAAGTCAGATGGTCACCCTTTTGATACTTTGATCTTCATATTCAGATAAAGAATACAGGAGAAGAGGTCAAATCAGCTGCCCAAGAGTGTCCTTCTGGTATGTAGTGGAGTCATGTTTAATATTTTTACGTTATGAACTGAATTGTATACCCCCCATACACCACTAAGATAAATTAAGCTCTAAATGACAATATGAGACTTTAAAGACATAATTAAGGTTAAATGAGGCCCTAAGGGTAGAGTTGTGATTCAATGGTAATGTTGGCATTAAGGAAAAAAGAGGAGATACATCAAAGAGTTGAGTATACAGAGAACAAGGCTTTGTGAAGTCATAATAACAAGATGGTCACATCAAGATAAGAATGGAGGCCTGGTGGGAGACCATGGGCATGATCCCCGATAGTCTCTGGACCTGTGAGAAAAGCAATTCTGCCATTTAGCACCCCCCACCCTAGTTTGAAGTATTTTGTTATGGCAGACCTGGCAGACTAATAAATTATGTCTTCTGAAATTCTGGGTAAATAGATTTTCTTCTGTTTAAATGATTTCAGAATTTTAGATCAAGCTTTCATCTAACAAATTAAATGTCTTATAGTCACTCCATCCATGTAGGCAGCACCCAATTTTCATTCTGTTTTGAAATGCTCATCAAATCCCGTCTTTAAGTTCTGGCTGCCACTGTCTCTGTTGACACTGTGATCCACAACTTGGATTATACTTGAGTCTTATACTCGGTCCCCCGTCACTGGCTCTACTTTTTCAATGTCCTTCCAAAATATAGACAGGGAATTCTTATGTTTCACTGAACTCCACTGTGACTGCTTCTTCTGATGCATGCATGCATGCATGCTGTCTGTCTGTCTGTCTGTCTCTCAGACACACCACACACACACACACACACACACACACACACAGAGAGAGAGAGAGAGAGAGAGAGAGAGAGAGAGAGAGAGAGAGATCTCCACAACATGCCTTCGCATACACACCTGAAATGGATCACCTTTTGCTTTCAGGTTTGAAAAAGAGCTTGTAATGTTCTTTGAACTTGCCTGTGGTACATCCTCTTTGCCCTTGGCGGTTCACATCACAGTCAGCTGTTCACGTTTAGCCAAATGTCACTGACTTTGTCCTTGGTAACTCCTAAATAAAGGTAGCTGACACCGCAATCTTCACCTAAACTTATGGATTTAGAGGTCCATGAAAAACTACCTTCAAATTAACCAATTTTAGTGCTGTTTACAGAACTTTTCTTTTTTATGGATCACTGCTTTTAGCTTATCCCTGTGCTTCTTTTCTATTCCGTATATGTATTCTAGACTGTCTTTTTGTTGTTTATTTTTCTTTACAAGTAGTCTATTTATTCCAACTTTTCTCATTTCCTAATGTCAATCTTTGGGGAAGTGCTTGGCAAACCAAGAGCCATTAATCAAGAGCCAATGATTAAATTGGTTAACTGACTCCCTTTGTTAATAAAACATTATTGGAACACCGCTGTACCCATTCATTTTTCAAAGCAGAATGATTGGAACAGAGCTGTGAGTGTAGTGTCTTTTACTTGCTCCTGTTTCTAAAGCTTGCCGAGCCCCTGCAGATGGACTGTTTTGCTCCTGTGTCTTCCAGGATGGGGTGATTACACCTTTCATAACTTCCTGGTGAACTAGACTTCTTGGGGGAGAACAAGCAGTATATCCATTCATTTCTAACAGCATGTTTTAAAATTCTATCTCATTTGTTCATATATTCATTCTGAGAATCTTAGCTTTAATTGAGAAATAAGTTCACTAAGTTTGTTGTTAGTAGTCAGATATTCTACAGTTGGACTTCTACTTTTTCTTTTGTATCTTTTTAGATTGATTAAATTCACTTTGCTGTGTTTTTCTCCTTTATTTTCTATATTTCCATATAGCCTTTCTTCCTTTTCTCTCTGTCCTTGTCTCCTTTATTCCCCTTCTCAACCTTCTTTCTTTCATAGATACTGTAAAAGTTTTAGTTTGCATCTTTAATTTAAGCTTTCAATGTAACATCTTTATCTTCCTTCAATAATAAGTGTGTTCATGAATTCTTTATTTTTAAATGCTTCCACCTATTATTTACATGTGGTTGTATCTATAATTTTGTGCATTAATTTTTCCATCTGCAATTTATTTCTCTTTATGCTGTTTCATATACTCTTGAATTGTTATAATTTAATAGTTCTTATTTTTCTTACTTGTTTTTTTGTTTATTCTTGTTTTGGTTTGTTGTTAGTCTTATTTTTTTTTTTTTGAGATAGGGTCTCACCGTGTAGCGATGGCTGGCCTGGAACTTACTATATAAACCAGATTGGCCTCAGACTCACAGAGATCTACTTACTGATCCCAGTGCTAGGATCCAAGGGATGTCCCGCCATGTGCCGCCATTTTACTCTCTTTTCAACTCTTCTTTCTTTCTGGGATCACTTTTCTTCCTTCTGAAAGATATTCTGTAGTAGAGAATTGTTGCTTTCAACTTTCTAAATTTTGTTTTATCTGAAAATGTCCTTATGGAGGCTTTATACTTGCAAAAGTATTTCATCAAATACCTGATATTCTCTCATACATATTGTGTTTATGTATATGTGTGTGTGTACACAGAAAATACATACAAATATATCTACAGCAAATGACTATTGGCATTGTCATTACCAAATGAAACACAGGAACTAAGAATATATTTCTAGTTAAGCAACTAATTTGATGCCACGAATTACTTAATTAAAGCAGACCATACTTCAGTACTTTCCCCTAAAATGTTGAATTAGCTAGTGATCTACCTTTTAGGAACATCAGCAAGTTAAACGAATTCCAAGATAATACATGGAGGCGCAGGTCATTCTGCTTGCTAGATGGTGTGACTATATTCTAAAGTGCTGAGACAGCAAGAATATTTTTAAGTTAGTATATGAAAGAGAATGAGTCAGTTTTTAAAGAGTATTCTCCCCAAAGCTCCAGAGCATATTAGTCTAGAAAGAAGCAGTTAACTCTAATTATTAAAAAAAATACACAAGAGGATAAAGAGGCTGCACTCTGAAAGTTAAAATAAATTAAAATAGATTCTCTTAATAGAAAAACTCATAAAACTTCATGAAGAAATGTGGCAGTCACTTGAGGACTATGCCCCCTGGAAACAAGGCCTAAGCCACTGAGATTGAAAAGCATTTGCTGACTCCTCCCGCTTACAAGCTCCTCTAGTGATATGACTTGTTACAAGATTAACTCAAAAAAAAAATCAGTAGCCCTCCTATATACAAATGATAAAGAAATCAGGGAAACAATGTCTTTTAAAATAGCCACAAATAATACAGAATATCTTGGTGTAACTCTAAGCAAACATGTGAAAGACCTGTATGGCAAGAACTTTAAGTCTTTGAAGAAAGAAATTGGAGAAGATGTCAGAAAATGGAAAGGTCTCCCATGCTCTTGGATCTGTAGAATCAACATAGTAAAAATGGCAATGTTACCAAAAGCAATCTTCAGATTCAATACAATCCCCATCAAAATTCCAACATGATTCTTCACAGACCTCAAAAGAATGATACTCAACTTCATATGGAAAAACAAAAATCCCAGGATAGTTAAAACAATCTTGTACAATAAAGGAACCTCCAGAGTTATCACAATCCCTGACTTCAAACTTAACAATAGAGTTATATATATTGTTAAAAAAAAAACAGCATGGTATTGGAATAAAAACAAACAGGTGGATCAATGAAATTGAATCAAAGACTTTGACACAAACCCACACACCTATGAACATCTGGTTTTGACAAAGAAGCCAAAATTATGAAACAGAAAAAAGAAGCATCTTCAACAAAGGGTGCTGGCATAACTGGATGTTGGCATAATGGAAGAATGCAAATAGATCCATATCTATCACACTACATAAAACTCAAGTCCAAGTAGATCAAAGACTTCAGCATAACTTCAGTTACATTGATCCTGATAGAAGAGAAAGTGGAACGTATCCTTGAACTCATTAGTACAGGATTCCACTGCCTAAATATAACACTGGTAGCATAGACACTGAGATCGACAACTAATAAATGGAACTTTCAGATACTGAAAAGCTTATGTAAGGCAAAAGATACTATCACTAAGACAAAATGGCAGCCTAAAGAATAGGAAAATGTTTTTACCAATCCTACATCTGACAGAGAGTTGATCTCTAAAATATATACTCAAGCAATTAGACATCAAAATACCTAATAATCCAATTTAAAATGGGGCCGAGATCTACACAGAGAATTCTCAACAGAAGACTCACAAATGGCTGAGATACACTTAAAGAATTGTTCGACATCTTTAGTCATCAGCGGAATGCAAATCCAAACAAATCTGAGATGCTATCTTAATACCCATCAGAATGGCTTAGATCAAAATTACTAATGGCAACTTACGTTGGAGAGGATGTGGCGTAATAGGAACACTCCTCCACTGTTGGTGAGAGTGCAAACTTGTACAGCCACTTTGGAAATGGCTGTTTCTAAAACTGCTGTGATGATTTCTTAGAAAATTTGTAATCAATCTACTTCAAGACCCAGCTACAACAATCTTGGACACATACCCAAAGGATGATCAATCAGATCACAAGGACACTTGCTCAACTATGTTCATAGCAACATTGCTTGTAATAGACAGAGCCTGGAAAAACCTTGATGCCCCTCAACTGAAGAATGGGATAAAGATCTAGGTCTAGTGGGGAGGACCTTGGACTTTCCACAGGGCAGGGAACCCTGACTGCTCTTCGGTTTGGAGAGGGAGGGGGAAAGGAGTGGGGGGAGGAGGAGAAGTGTGGGAGGAGGGGGAGGGAAATGAGAGGCTGGGAGGAGGCAGGAATTTCTTTTTATTTTCTTTCAATAAAAAAAATGGACAAAGAAAATGTAGTGATACATTTATACAATGGGGTATTGAATGAATGTAAATAAAAAAGAATGACATCATGAAATTTGCAGGCAAATAGATAGAACTAGAAAAAAAAATCATCCTGAGTGAGGTAGCCCAAACCCAGAAAGATAAGTGTGGTGTTTATTCACTCATAAGTGGATATTAGGTATAAAATAAAGAATAACCAGGCTATAATCTGTAGCCCAAGAAATTCTAAGTAACAAAGAGGGCCCAAAGAGAGTGGTATGGATTTCCCTGGGAAGGGGAAGGAGAAAAGATCTCCTGGGCAAACTGAGGGTAGGGGTTGGGGTGGGAACACTAGGGACCAGAAGGGGGTGCGTAATAAAAGAGAAGTCTTGATGGGGTGGGTGAACATTTCAGGGTTAGGGAAAAATCGGGTGCCAAGGAAACTCCCAGGAATCCGCAGGAATGACCCTAGCTAAGGCTCCTAGCAATAGTGGAGAGGGTACCTGAACTGGTCATCTCTTGGGATCAGATTGGTTACTAAGCTAATTGTCATCAGAGAGCCTTCATCCTGTAACTGATGGAAGCAGATGCAAAAATCCACAGCCAAGCACTGGGAGGAGCTCTGAGAGTCACGGTGAAGACAGGGAGGAGGAATTATATGAGCCTGGGGGCTCAGGTCACCACAATGGAACCCACAGAGACAGCTGACCTGAGCTCAGGAAAGCTTGTGGACTTTGAACTGACAGCTGGGGAGCCTGCATGGGACTGACCTAGGCCCTCTGCCTGTGTGTGATAATTCTATAGCTTTATCTGTTTATGGGGCTCCTTAACTGGGGAATCAGGACCTGTCTCTGCCACTTAAACTGGCTTTGGGGAACCTATTCTACATGCTGGGTCGCCTTGCACAGCCTTGATGCAGGGGGAGGAGCTTGGTCCTGCCTCAACTTGATGGGCCATGCTTTGTTGACTCCCATGGAAGGCCTGTCCCTTTCTGAATGGAGATAGATGGGGAGTAGATGGGTGTTGTGTATGGAGGGGAGGGGGATGGAGAGAGGAGGGAGGGGAAACTGCAATCAGGATGTAAAATAAATGAAAAAAATAATTTATGAAAAAGAATGCAAAAACAAGCAAACAAACACAAAAGAGCACTCACTCTACACTGAAATTAACCATGGGCCAAATTTGCAAGATTAATGGCAGAGCTAAGACTACAGTCCACAAGTGAAGCTAGTGTTTTTGAGGATAATATCCTGTGAAAAATAATATTTCACTGGCTTTAAAGTTGAAAGGTAATTCTGTACCCATAACACTGATGAAAGGTCCTATAGCGTTAGCACTGAGGTACTCCTGCTACAATCTAGGTTGTTCAGGATTGTGCTGCCTGTGAGTCCAGTTCTAACTTGGTCAATGAGTGAAAGCATTGGAGATTGAGTTTTAAAACAAAGTTCATTTAGAACACAGTATCTCTTAGTCTCCAATGTTTTATTCAACTTCATTCTTGAAAGTCCTGATGAGATCCAAACAGGATAACTACAAAGGATGCTTCATGAGGAACCTTCGTAGGAGAGAAAGGGCAGGAAAGGTTGGTGCACAGGATAGAGATCGCTCTGGTGGCTGAGCCCGTGAGCAGTTTATCAATGAGCATGCTTAAGAAGGAACAGAGGGTGAGAGGAAAAGTAGAAAGTAAAAATAGGAGCTGCAGTGAATACTCCGAGGAGACTTCAGAAAAGGGAACACAGGAAAGAAAAACAGAAAGAAGAGCTTCTTTAGTTGTCTGCTGTAAATCCCGGGAATAAACAGAAGGGTTTAATGAAAGAGTAGGAAGGTAGGTTAGTAAATGGAAGACAATGAAGCCCACAGAAAGGTGCACTATAATTATTATAGGACAAAGAAAATGCCCCCCCCCCCACATAGTAAGATCAATATTATGATTGTGATCTTTAAAGATTTATTGTGTTTTTTTTTTATTTCTGTGTATATGTGCATGCCTGCAGACCTGTGTGCAACACCTGAGGCCCATAGAAGGCATCAAATGCCTTAGACCTAGAGTTGCTGGCGATTGTCAACCACCTGGTGATTGGAGCTGGGAACTGAATTCCAGTCCTCTTCAAGAGCAGCAAACACTCCTAACCACCGAGCTAACACTCTGGTCACGGTAATTACCATTTTTAGAAGAAAAGAAAACATAGCCTGATTGAAGTCAACAAAATCACAACCTGAGGTAAGTGACTCTTGAGATAATCCTCTGTAGAGTATGACAGAGGCCAAAATGTCCAGCTTTAACTGACACTGTTCTGGGCCTAGAAGACAGGGGCCTTCATAAGAAGACTGTGCTACAGGACCCTTAGGGCTGATGTTTTCATCCTGGATCGCTCCCCTTTGCTACTTACTGTCCTTGGGATTCACTGCCTATTGCCTTCCTCCTATTCACTGCCTATTCCTCCCAAGCTTTGTCTCCATTTCTGTAAAGACATGGATTCTGATGTGTACCTTTGACCTCACCAAAGACAAATACAACGAGAGGCATCTCTTTATGATTAGGCCAGCATCTCCTGCAAGGTGGCACTATCTTTGGGGGGGGGGGGGCAGGAGGAAGGATGTATTTGGCTCAGATTACAGGATATATTCCATCACTATGCAGAAGTCAAGGCAAGCAGGGGTAACATTCACAGTTAAGAGCAGAGGGGGTCAATGAACAAATGCTAGTGCTCACCGCACCTTCTCCACTATTACACAGGGTGAGACCCAAACCCGGAAACAGTACTCCATGGCAGGTGAGGTCTTCCTGCCTCACTTAATGTAATCAAGATAAACTCCCTCTTTCCAGAGCACCCAGACAATTCCTCATTGAGACTGTCTTTTCAGGTGATTCTAGATTATGTCAAATCAACAGTTAAAACTAAGCACCACATCCTGGAGCATCACTAACAATCTAAACATCCATTGTCTATTCCCTTTCTTTAGTAGCTATAGCTGAATCTTTTTAAATTTTTATTTTATTGAGCTCTACATTTTTCTCTGCTCCCCTCCCTTTCTCTCCCCTCCCCTACAACTCTCTCCCATGGTCCCCATGCTTCCAAATTATTCAGGAGATCTTGTCTTTTTCTGCTTCCCATGTAGATTAGATCCATTTATGTCTCTTTTTCGGTTCTCATTGTTGTCTAGGTTCTCTGGAATTGTGAATTGTAGGTTGGTGTTCTTTGCTTTATATCTAAAAGCCACTTAGGAGTGAGTACATATGATATTTCTAATTCTGGGTCAGGGTTACCTCACTCAATATGATATTTTCTAGATCCATTTGCCTGCAAATTTCAAGATGCCATTTTTTCTGCTCTGTAGTACCCCATTGTGTAAATGTACCACATTTTCCTTATCCATTCTTCAGTCAAGGGGTATTTAGGTTGTTTCCAAGTTCTGGCTATGACAAACAATGCTGCTAGGAACATAGTTGAGCACATGTCCTTGTGGCATGGTTGAGCATCCTTTGGATAGATACCCAAAAGTGGTATTGCTGGGTCTCGAGGAAGGTTGCTTCCTAATTTTCTGAGAAATCGCCACACTGATATCCAAAGGGGCTGTTCCAGCTTTCACTTCCACTAGCAATGCAGGAGTGTTCCCTTTACCCCACATCCTCTCCAGCATAAGCTGTCATCAGTGTTTTTGATCTTAGCCATTCTTACAGGTGTAAGATGGAATTTCAGAGTTGTTTTAATTTGCATTTTTCTAATGACTAAGGATGTTGAGCATTTCCTTAAGTGTCTTTCAGCCTTTTTAGATTCCTCTGATGAGAGTTCTCTGTTTAGGTCTGTACTCCAATTTTTTTATTGGATTATTTGTTCTTTTGATGACCAATTTCTTGGGTTTTATATACTTTGGAGAACAGTCCTCTGTCGGATGTGGGGTTGGTGAAGATCTTTTCCCATTCTGTAGGCTGCTGCTTTGTCTTGTTGACCATGTTCTTTGCTTTACATAAGCTTTTCAATTTCAGGGAGCCCCATTTATTAATTATTTTTCTCAGTGTCTGTGCTACTGTGGTTATATTTAGGAAGTGGTCTCCTGTGTCAATGTGTTCAAGTGTACTTCCCTCTTTCTCTTTTTTGAGGTTCATTGTGGCTGCCTTTATGTTAAGGTCTTTGATCCATTTGGACTTGAGTTTAGTGCATGGTGATAGATAAGAATCTATTTTCATTTTTCTACTTGTTGATATTTAGTTATGTTAGCATTTTTCCATTTTATATTTTTTGCTTCTTTGGCAAAAATCAGGTGTTCATAGGTGTGTAGATTAATATCTGGGTTTTGATTTGTTTCCATTGGTCCTCCTGTCTGCTTTTATGGCAATACCAGGCTATTTTCAGTACTGTTTGAAGTCAGGGATTGTTATGCCTCCAGAAGTTCTTTTATTGTGCAGGATAGTTTTGGCTATCCTGGGATTTTTGTTTTTCCATATGAGGTTGAGTATTGTTCTTTCAAAATCTGTGAAGAATTTTGCTGGGCATTGCAATGAATCTGTATATTGCTTTTGGTAAGATTGCCAATTTTACTATGTTAATTCTTTTTACCCAAGAGCATGGGAAATCTTTCCACTTTCTGGTGTCTTCTTCAATTTCTTTCTTTAAAGATTTAAAGTTCTTGTCATACAGGTCTCCCTCTTGTTTGGTTAAAGTTACTCAGAGGTATTTTATGACATTGTGGCTATTATAAGGGTGATGTTTCTCTGATTTTTTTTCTCAGCCCAATTTTCATCTGTATAATGGAGGGTTACTGAATTTTTGAGTTAATCTTTTATTCTGCTGCATTACTGAAGTGCTTATGATTGTAGAAGTTCATTGGCAGAATTTCTGGGGTCAGTTATGTAAACTATCATATCATCAGCAAATAGTGAAAGTTTGACTTCTTTTCTGAATTGTATCCCCTTGATCTCTTTTTGTTGTTTTATTACTGTAGTTAGGACCTCAAGAACTATATTGAATAGATATGGAGAGAGTGGACAACCTTGTCTTGGTTCTATTTCAGTGGGATCACTGTGGGTTTCTCTCCATTTAGTTTGATGTTGACTGTTGGCTTGCTGTATATTCCCTTTATTATGTTTAGCTATGTTCCTTGTATCCCTTCTCTCTTCAAGACCTTTATCATGAAGGGATGTTGTATCTTGTCAAAGACTTCTTCAGCATTTAATGAGATGATCATGTGATTTTTATTTTTTAGCTTGTTTATTTGGTGGATTTTATTGACAGATTTTCATATGTTGAACCATCTCTACATCTCTGAGATGAAGCCAACTTGATCATGATGGATGATTTTTCTGATATGTTCTTGGGTTCGATTTGCCAATATTCTATTGAGTATTTTTTACATCAATGTTCATGAGTGAGATTGGTCTGTAATTCTTTTTCTTAGTAATATCTTTCTGTGGTTTGGGTATAAGGGTAATTGTAGCCTCACAAAAAGAGTTTGGCAATGTTTGTTCTGTTCTATTGTGTGGAACAATTTGAGGAGTATTGGTATTAGTTCTTCTTTGAAAATCTTGTAAAATTCCTGGCTGAAACCCTGAGATTTTTTTGGTTGGAGACTTTTGATGGCTGTTTCTATTTCTTTAGCAAAAATTCCTATTCCTTTAGGTCTATTTCATTTGCTTATCTAGTCTTGATTTAATTTTGGTAAGTGATATTTATCCAGAAAGTTGTCCATTTCCTTTAAGTTTTCCAGTTCTGTGGAGTACAAGTTTTCAATATGACCTGATGATTCTCTGGATTTCCCCCATATCTGTTGCTATGCCCCCCTTTTCATTTCTGATTTTGTTTTTTTTTAATTTATTTATTTATTAAAGATTTCTGTCTACTCCCTTGGAGGTCCCAGACTCATACCTGGACCCACGGAAGTCCTGGATCAGGCCTAAGATGGCACTATTTTATGGGCTGTTTATACCTATCATGTTTCAATTCTGTGAGATAACCATAAATAAAAATACACTATCATTTCTCATACTGTAAGAAGAGGTACCATGATAGCAAAAGACTTTGAGGTTAAGGGGCTGCAGAGAAAGCTCAGCGGGTAAGAGCACTGAATTTTCTTGCAGTGGTGGACACTGTTTTAGTTCTTAGTGTGACCATCACAACTTATAAACAACCACACCTCCAGTTCCAGGGGATCCATTATCCTCTTATGACCTCCACAAGCACTACACACACACATGGTACATAGCCATACTTGCATACAAAACACCCATACACATACATTAAAAAGGAATAAATCTCTAAAACTTTCTCAAGATTCTGGTGTTAAGAAATATTGAGAATTGGAGTGTAGGAATTTATTTGTGTAGCTCAAACTCATAACATGCATTATATGCTTGTACTTCCTATGAATATGCATCCAAGTAAAATCTCTCACACACCAAAAAGAGTGAGCATGATATAAATATCCTTACAAGAGCACTGATTTCCTTTTGTCCCCATCGACTCTTCACCCACTGAAAACAGTAGTGAGCTTTGGAACTCTGGATCATCAGTTAAAATAAGGGTAGTCACCCAGTAATCTATAACCTAGCTTTAGTCTTTAGATATACCTTTTATAAATGTCATTGGTAGCACACAAGTTCTCTAGATACATAAAATGTTTTGCTTTTTATGAGAAAAATGAATAACTGATACCAACTCATTAATGGAAACCCAGCTTATAATTGCATACTAATTCTTGTCATATAGATAGATAGCTGGATGTATAGATGGATGGATGGATAGATAGATAGATAAAGTATGGCAATTTGTATGCCTAGGTATTTTAGAGAAGTCTGTTCTTAATCAAAACATTGAAAAAAGATGGAAGGGGATGTATAAATAGTCCCAAATATTACAGGACAGACTTGATAGACAGCTATAGAAGTTCCATACACAACAGCAATGGTTCATTCTTTGACCTCATGTTTCCTGTGGTTGAAGTTCTCTGGCATACGCTCATGCCCCACAGCTAAACATACTGGCACTTCCAGAAGAAAACTGGAAACAGAAATAATTAGTGAGTAAAGGAAGAAAAGCTAAAAGCAAGTGTTTAAAAAATAAGGAAGAGGTAGAACAAGGTAGGAGAAAGGGGACAATGGATGAAGGAAGAGAGGGTGAATATACATCAGAATGATTTCAGCTAGAACAGCAATGTGGTACCTTAGAGCTGGGGGAAAGAATCTGAGAAAAGACAACTGTAATTTAAATGGCAGCAAGAAGCCATGATGGGTGGCCCTTTCAGTTAGGTACCTTTGGAAGGCAACAGTAGCAAGCTTGAAAAAGAATAAGCAATCACTCCAGAAGGACAAGAATGCCTTGGGCAGGATTGTAGCATTGACTTGTATATGGGACTCCACAAATAAAATCAGAATCTATGTAAATGTGTGTTCCTCTCATTTTTTTTTTCATTTATTTTTACTAGGTTGCTCAGAATATGCTAAGCTGAAATATGCTAGATTGGGCGTTAGGGATAAGTTGGAAAAAGATAGCAATAAAATTACAAAGCCCATGAATTTATCTCAGACACATATCTGTATGTGCCTAAAAACAGGTACACACACTTGTAAATTTTTGGATGAATTACAAGGTACATTGTCTCGTAATGAGACCTCTAATTTCTAAGGTGGGGCCCTTTCTTTTATATAAGTAATTAGGCAGGAATATACCACTGAAGGAGGCAATCTGAAGCAATATTTGCTGAGTGCCTTGCATGAGCAAGAGAACCTGACAAAACAGGATGAATAAAAAGTGATTTAAATGAGGCTAGAGAGATGGCTCAGTAGTTAAGGTTACCTGCTGCTCTTACAGAGAATCAGCTTGGGTTCCCAGCACCTACAGGGCAGCTCACCATTTCCAGTAGATCTGTGAATCTGATGCCCTCTTCTGGCCACCACGGGCACTGCACAGATGTGATGCATAGATACATGCAGGCAAAACACCCACACATACAAAATAAACATAAATAAATCTTTAAAAAGAACAACCATTCAAGAAATCAGAGTTGTTGTGTCTACACATGAGTACTGCCACAGAGTTCAGTTAAGCTGAAGAAAGAAAGATGTGCTAGCCTATAGAGACTATTCAGCATGGTAAAAAAAGTTTTCCAAACAGTGAATCAAAATTTGTGATTCAATGTGATCAAGTATAGGATTATTTAGATCAGCAAACAATAATCATCAATCTTTTCCAGTCATAATCTTTAGTAAATTTTGAACCAGTTTTTAAACAGATTTTTAATTTGAATTTCTAATCTAATTTGACTCAGTATGAGAACGGAGGAATGGAAGATCCAAAGGGTAGCAGCCAGGACATAATAATTTGTGGTCGAGAAAGGGGTTTTACCACACTATGTCTGAACTGCTGGTAGAGAATCCACGTGACCCATTGACTTCTGTCCAGGGAGCAGGAAGGGAATAGCTATGCATGCTTACCATAGGAGTTTCAGACATGTGCCTGGTACTCAGCCTTCACAGCCAGAGTCTTCAGCACTCTTCGGTGCTAACCACTCTCTGTTTTCTACATGTGCTCTACACATACTTCCTTTCCTGTCAGCTTCCATTCAACCCTTCAATGTGAATCTTTATCATGTCCATGTGGTAGGCTCTAGAATCCCATTGAAGAAAACTATCTGTGCAAGATGTTCTAGATCAGATATTCCAGGTCAGTTATCTGATGTGGAAAGACCCCCCCCCCCCCACTAAATTTTCATGGCCACGGTCCTGGTCCCAGAATGTACAAAAGGGAGAGAGTAGCTGAAAACCAGCCTCCGTACCACTCTGCTTCCTGACTGTTCCTGTTTCCTACCATGTTGACTGTTGCCTCAAGCTCCTGCCGCCATGACAGTCTCATCATTGTGGACTGTATCCTTGACTATGAGTCAAAATAAAACCTAACTTCCTTAAGTTGCTTTTGGTCAGGAATTTTGTCACAGTAAGGAGAAGAGGGGCAGAAACACAGGTAGAATCATCATCTAGAGTGACAAAGCAAACCTCATGCCTTGAGGAAAAGCTTAGGTGCAACTGAAACTTCTTTATTTCCATCCATTAGGCCAGGCACGATTTCCCTCAATGGGGGCTATCTTTCTCTAAGATACTTGACGTCTCAAGGCTAGACCTTCACAACTTCAGTTGTTCATAGAATCTTTCCTTAAAGAACCACTTAGATTCTTAAAGTATCAGATATGTGATTATGAGTTGATGAATTCACCACAAAAGAACAACCTTACATAATCTGTGTCTACACAATTTGCTTTATTAAAACCATACTGAGGCCGGGCGGTGGTGGCGCACGCCTTTAATCCCAGCACTCGGGAGGCAGAGGCAGGTGGATCTCTGTGAGTTCGAGGCCAGCCTGGTCTACAAGAGCTAGTTCCAGGACAGGCTCCAAAATTACAGAGAAACCCTGTCTCGGAAAAACTAAAAAAAAAAAAAAAAACAACCCATACTGACATAAGCATGTTTAATAAACATAATTAGTATAAGCATGTTTAGATTTCTGGATAGAACTGGATTTATGCTAGCTGATTCTTCATGGTCTAAAAAAAAATGATGTCAGATGGTCTTGTTATTTTTCAAACACAGTTTTCCAGTCCTATCTTTTTTCTCACTATTGTCTTCATCTACTTCCTATACTCTTGTCTTCATAGTTCCTGGCCATACACTTTCTATTCTCTAAAGCTTGTTTTATGATGATCCTTCTGTCTTAAATGTCTTTTCAACCTCATTTGCAATCTACATAGTCCACACAGTCCTAGGCATTTCAAAGGTCTCCTGATTCATTCATCAAAATTAGCTTTTCCTTTAGGGTATATAACATGTGTATTTAATACAGTCTGACATGCTTCAGAGTCAATTGTATATATACCTTACTGATACTATCAAGTTCTTGAAAATGAACTTATATACTTTTTCACTTTTAATTTTCTCCAGTCTATAGCATTTGCTTTTCATACAAGTACTTAAAGCCTACTGATTGGATATATCAGTGGCTACTTCTTCCAGACACATGGATAATGTCTAGGGTTTTATCAAGCTTTAAATGCCTTCATGCATCTTTAGAAAGGTATTAACTGGTGAGATAGCTCACAAGGTAAATGTGCTTGCTTGCCAAGCCTGACAGTCTTTACTCACTCTCCAGTGAGCCCACACGGTGGAAGGAAAGAACTCACTCTGCACGTTGTCCTCTCGCTTCCCTCACAATAAATAGGTAAATGCAGCTATTAGCTTTGATCTAACTCAGTAAGCACTGGGGGAAAAAATACCTCAACATCCTCAGGGGCATACTATACCTAACCTCGGGGTCAGAAAGGGATTAGCGCTAAATCCCCTGTTGCACTAAAACCCCAACAAATCTGTCTTTAATTTTTTATTTAATGCAGTTTACACTCAATCCGGAAGCCCCTTCAGCTCTGTGAACTATTTGTCAACTTACATGTATCTAGAGGCTTCACAGAGACATGAACATGAGTGACATTCTCTTGGTCCAGCCTAGGGATCAACTGAAACATCACATACCAGAGAGCTAAAAGTCAGGCCCAGGCTAATGCTGATCCCTAAAGCAGGAGCTGGGACTATAGCTTTCATAGATTCAGAAAATCAAACCCAAACACAAGCATATCCACAGGTTTCCCTTGGCTGTGGCTTCCAGGGTACAGGTGGGAGAGCTATTTAGATTCTGTTCTCAATTAATTAAGCTAGAAACTGTGGTAAATAAACAGTTTAAGTATATTTTATACCCCCCAAACAGTTCTCATATCACTGTGAAGCAGCTGCTTCAGGATCACAGATGGCTCACAGAAGCATGGGCTGAACAAGCATCCTGGGATTTGGCAAGGGAGTTCCCAACCACCAGAAAGAAGGTAGGACATACCAGAGAAATGTGTATTACATCTCATCTCATATATAGTAACCGTTACATAGCTGTTTACTCCTACTTGAAACACTCCATCCCTGGAGGAGGCTTGTTAAGACTCGGAAAGTAAACAAAACTTAGACGGTTTGGGATGCAAGCAACTTGGAAGTCTCTAGAAAGTCTGAAACTCATAAGTTACCAGATGCCCTCTTGGAGGTTGTTTAAGCAGTGGTGACTTCTGGGAAGAAGAGACTTTCCACCAGCCACGCTGCTTATATGTTGTTTAGGAGCTTCTGGGATGCACCTGATGGGAGTCCTCGCCACAATGTGGACTTATTGATGATGGAGCTGCCCTTAAGCCAATCATGTGTCCGTAAGTAACTCTTCATCCATGCCTTTAAACAAGCCCAACAAACTTGCTGATTTTTCAAGCCTGACTTACATGAATTGTTACTTTGTCTCTTAGTTGATGACATATCTGTGGTGAATAGATAGTTGTTCACATTTCCCCCAGGAAGTCACATATCAGTAATACAGAAGAAAAATATTTATAAATTGACACAGGCACTATGCTCATCATGATTCTATAAACACGGGAACTTCTTGGTATTCTTTTTTCCAGAAGATGAAGAAACTGTCAAATGTCATAATTAGCAACTGACAAATCCAGAATCCATTCACAGGTCTGAACCACCTTAAACACTTCTGTACCGTTTGTAGAGAATACACATGGCAGAGACATTGATACTAATCACAAGGCCATTGGAAAACCATCAACTATAGTGACTGATAACAAGAGGGAACTAAGATGCTCGGAGAAAAAAATGTTCCAACTGGGCAATACATACTTATTATAGTCATTTATAGGAAGAGTGTGCAATCATGTCCAATGATGAATCAGTACAATACATATAAAAATAAATGTGTGCAGGACATAAAATACATTTATTTTGTATTATTATATACATAATATGCATTTATTAATATGTATGTAATATATGTGATTGAAGTTCAATGCGTACACATAATCAGATCTCATTATTTCCCAAATTCCAATGATCATATGCTAGCCTGTTTTATGATACACTAATAGAATATCACAGGCTACCTAAATTATAAACAACAGAAGATTCTGGCTTACAATTCTGGAGGCTGGAAGTGCAAGGGCATGGTGCTAGTATTTGGTCTTTGTGGTTTGTTATAATATTAGAATGGGGGAAATGAGTGCAAAACTCATAGAGAGCATGTGAACTCAGATCCCTGCTACTTGTTATCTAAAGTTGCTAACTCCATCCTGGTGACTCAACTCTCATGACCTCATCTAACCCTAAGTACTACCCAAGGGCATGAATTCTGGATCAAGATTTATATATATGAACTTTTGGAGAGACACATAACATGTAGCAATGCTTATATATTCATTATCTTTGGAGTAGTAAGTACTTTATAAAGCGTCTGGCTGAGAATATCTTCAAATGTTGAACATCAAAGTTGAGAAGAAAGGAGACAAACTAACAAAATAGGGCCTGTTCTACAGAATCTTGGAATGTTTTATTTCATTCTGACCCCTCTCTGTAAATGTAATGATTAATCTCGATTGTCAACTTGATGGGACCTAGAACTACCCCTGTGATGGGCTTCTGGGTAAGCCTGTGGGGGATAATCTTGACTAGGTTAATGAAAGTGAGATGTGTCCACTGTTAGGTGGCACCATTCCCTAGGCTAGGATTCTGGACTATATAAAAAGTATTCATTGTTTTCTGGTTTTGTTTGTTTTCTGTTTTTTACTCTAGCTGCTACACGATGAGCTACCTCAAGCTCCTGCTTCTATGACTGCCCCACAATGATAGAGACTCACAACCTTAATCTGTGAATCATAAAAAAGTTACTTTCTCCTTTCTCCCTGAAGTAACTTTCATCAAGATATTTTATCACAGAAACAGGAAAGGTAATTAATTGGGAAATCCATAACCATTTACATGGACTGAGGTTGAAGCTAAACTAGATAAAATAACTCATCCATATAAGTTTACTTTTCAACCTGTTTCTGACATGGTGGTGCTCATGTTCACCTTACGCATATAGTTTACTTTTCAACTCATTTAATTTAAGAAGTGAATGGTTTTGGTACTTAGTAAAATACTAAAATTCAGTGCCTCCCCCAAAAGAACTCCTTTAAGGAAATCAAAAGCCAATCAATCCTAATTATTTAGAGAAATCCTATTTTCTTTTTTTAAATTAAATTTCCTATATACTGATGTAATTCAGTTTACATTTGTTGGAAACAGCTTTATGGGTGAAATGAGAGATCAATGAAGGTTTTCTAACCAAACCACAAAACTGGCACCACCGTCCCGCCCTGGTGCCTAGGCTTTCCTACACAGCTGTCACTCTCTACAAATCAGAGTATTTAACAAGGTAAACATCTACAGATTTCAGTAACCGATGAAAACAGAGGGAGAAAGATGGGAATAATGCTGATAGAGAGGAGGATAATGAATCAGAGGTTTGAACTTCTGCCCTCAGCAAAGCCTGTAAGGAAGATGGCATTACAGCTTAGAGTCAAGTTTAGCTTTAGGTTCATTCAGTAGGGTGTTAGATAAGAGGGGACCAGAACTGAGAAAATGAATAGCCTTGTCTCTACAATAGGATGACTTCGTGTTGTTGGTAACACAGTGAATTTCCAGGGAGACAAAGTTCTTCATTAAAGCATGAGTTGAACAAAGACAAAATAGCTCCCCAATCAAGACAATGAGATTTTTTTTTTTGTGGTTGAGAATTCTCCAAAATATGCTGCCTGTCTTTTGACATGAGTAAAACATGCCAGTGAAAGGGATCAATGGCTTTGCATCAGGAAGCTTCGTAAAGTGTACCACAAATAATAAAAACCCAGAGAAAGATATTGGGGTTCAACCTGAAGGTCAAATAAGCAACGCAGCCAGCCACTGCAGAGCTCTTACCTCTATGAAATCTTTAAGTGGAAAGAGAGCGAGTTCCTATCTTTATACTCCTCCCTAGTGCTGGGATTAAAGGCATGCACCACCACCACCTGGCCTCTATGGCTGACTAGTGTGGATGCTGGAATTCAGATGTGTGCCACTACTGCCTGGGCTATATGGCTGACTAGTGTGGCTGTTTTGCATCCTGGTCTTCAGGCAAGTTTTATTAAAATACAAAAGAAGTATCAGTACAGGGAAGTGGACCCTCAAGTGCTGAGCAGACAATTTCTACTGCTGAGGGCCCAGGCACTGCAGCCCCTCGCCATTTGTCAGGCCTGCTTGTATTTATAGCTAAAAGAAGGTTAGGAATCAAGACCATGAAATAACCATAGGGGATTGTCCCTTTGTACTGGGTAGTGACATTTGAATAGCTAATGTGATTAATGTCAATGTTTGCACTGTTTGTTGAGACAATATTAATAGCTAATATTTACTGAGGACTTACTATCTATTGGGTGCTGCTCTAAGCACTTTACATGGCTTAGCTCATGTAATCCTTCCCAGCAACCCTTTGAGATAGGCGCTGTTATTATCCTTATTCAACACACGAAGAGAAAGGTACAGAATTCAACTTCCCAAGGTCATACACATTAACCAGAAAACATTTTCCTCACATAAACATGCAAAAAGTCACACCCGAAGTTACGATTAATAAAATCTCAGAGAGAGAAATTGGGATTTGACTTGAAGATTTGAAAAGCAAAGCAGCCCAACCACTGGCTCTTACCATGATCTCAATCTGAAATGGTGATCTTATCTCCAGGTATCTCAGAATGAGACTGAGACTGGGAGCTGTCTCCTCCCGTTTTATATTCCTCTCTAGGACTGGGAGTAAAGGCAGGTGCCACTGGGATTAAAGACAGGCACTGCCAGGTTTCTATGGCAAACTGGTGTGGCTACTGGAATCAAAGGTGTGTACTATTGTAACCTGCTCTGTAAGGCTGGCAAATGTGATTGTTTTACCCACTGGGATTAAAGACAGGCACTGCCAGGTTTCTGTGGCAAACTAGTGTGGCTCCTGGGATCAAAGGTGTGTACTATTGTAGCCTGCTCTGTAAGGCTGGCCAGTGTGATTGTTTCACTCTCTGAACTTCAGGTAAGCTTTATTTATTAAAATAAAAATGAAATTCCACTACAGATATCTTTACTATTTCAAGACACAGCCGAGAGTCCTCTTAACCTGATGCTCTCAACCATTCATTGTTATAACACCTTGTTCACAGACGTAACACCAAGGACTTATTCAGGATGAGGTAACTCCAACTACTTATTCAGTAGTTGGTCAATAAATGTTGACTTGCTTACTTAATTTTTTTTTTACATCTAAAACAATTTTAAGGGGTTTTTAAAAGCTGGCAAACTCTGTCTTCATTGTTAATGATAGCATCTATCACTTCTTAAACCCATTAATCTGTCTGCCTGCCAATCTCTCACTACTGTGATAAATGATACGTCTTTTATATTAACATTTTATCCAAGGACCTCGATATGTGCTGTGAGCCCAATCCTGCTCATATAAAAATATCCATGCGTTCTGGAGCGTGCATTCATTCCAGCAGATTCCGAGGCTTCACCCACAGCTGCAAACTAGCAGGCAGCTCTGAACCCCGCTGCAGATGTGTTTTGCTTGACTGGTAGCATTAAGAGTTCTGTTTGTTTGCTTGAATGTGTGTAGCAGGTCAGTCTTTCTTTGCAAATAAAGCTGATCTACACATTTAGCTATTTGTTTGATTCCCCCAGTGTTGTTTAAACCCATGATTCCTCTAGTGTGTAGGTGCTAAGGAACCGACTAGACTAAATGAAAATTTCTGAGTTTCTGGATTTCACAATGTATATAGCTAATTCTTTACAAAGGTAGTTGCCTTCCAGGCAGATAAGGGCTATTCTAAGTCTTTCCTTCTCTCTCTCTATAGATAGACAGACAGACAGACAGACAGACAGATAGATAGATAGAGATATGTAGATATAGATAGATATAGATATTTGTGAGTATGTGTGTAGGGGCAGTGTGTGTGTGTGTGTGTGTGTGTGTGTGTGTGTGTGTGTGTGTGTGTGTGTGTGTTGGAGTTCTGAAACAGTTTTAAAAGCCTCAAAAGGATAGGCAACCCTTCAGGTATCCAACAAAAGAAATGCTGTACGAAGTACTATGACTCTGACTTTCCTCACTTGGCCCATGTGTTCTCTGCTGAGTTTTTCATGCTTCATCTCTTGTAAAGAAATGATATTTGTTCAAAGCCTTAATGTTGCTTATTCTTAGAGTCTTCCCCAGCATGGATAGAAGGGAGGCAATCTGGAGGTGAGCCACAGCCATGTGCACCGGGTGCCTGCAATGAGAGGCTCAAACTTCTCTATGACAGCTGTCTTCTATCCATCCGATCTCTTGGATTCCACTTCTAGGTCAACGTGGCAGTCAGCAGCCAGATCTCTCTTATTGCCCTACTGTTATGTACGGCCTGGATTTGAACTATACCACAACGTTGGAGTTCAAATCAATATACCTTACAATAAGGACATGTATGTGCTATCGAGAATTTCTACTTCTCCCTGTGGCTCCATTGATGAGATTTCTATACTTAGGCTCATTAGAGAGCTCAACTGTGAAATTGTTAGAGAAGTAATGCCAGGCCTCATCACTGGTGGGGTAGTGAAGGTGGGGTAGCCCACCTTCCAGGCGGAAGATTTTTTTGTTGTTGTTGCTTTGAGGGGGTTGTTTTGTTGTCTTTGTTTTTTTTCTGTGTCTCCCCTCAGCACACTTCTTGTTTACTAAGACTGTTCTGGAGTTGGTTTGGGGGAGTCTGGAGCATTCGCTTAGGATTACAATGAGTAAACCTCAATGGATATAACTGATAAAGGGATTTACCCCTCAGAAACTTCTCTGCCTCAGAAGAGACTCATGCTTAGTTCTCACTTTAATGTAGAGTCACATCATCTTAGAAAAAGCTGAGCTCTTCTTTCTCCTATTGCTATCTTTGAGCCTGAATCATTTCAGATAAAGTATATTCTTGTGCAATATTAATTTAAGATATATTACATTTGTTTATGTTGTGGAACATTTGTTTAATGATGCAAAGATGTGTCACTTTGCCTGCCTAAAACACCTAGTTGGTCTAATAAAGAGTTGAAGAGCTGATAGCTTGGCAGGAGAGGGAGAGGTGGAGCTGAAAGGCAGAGAGAATAAATAGGAGAAGAAAAGAAGAGGGAAGAGCCAGAAAAGGAGAAGGAGGGGAGGACATCGGGGGCCAGCCATCCAGCTAGCTATGGAGTAAGAAGTAAAGAAAGGTATATAGAATAGAGAAAGGTATAAGCCCAGAGGCAAAAGGTAGATGGGAAAATTTAAGTTAAGAAAAGCTAACTAGAAACAAGCCAAACTACGGTCAGACATTAATAAGGAAGAATAAGTCTTTGTGTGTGTATACGGGAGATACCTGGCAGGCCCCCAAAGAACAAAACAAAAAAAAATGACGACAATATATATTAGCTTCAATCCTGACTATAAAGATTGGTCTTCCTAATGCCCGAGTGAGCCTGGACAATTCTTATCCACCCTGTTAGCTGAAGCATCCTTTATCCTCTGTGCGAAGGCTGAAATAAATATGGAGTCTTTCTACGGGCCCCTCCCCAAAAGCATGCAGCCCTGATTCCTGCACCTTGGCTCTTCAGATCCTACTCAGGGTTCCCCAAGAGCCAGTGCTGTCCCCACCCACACTTGCCCCTCTGGGCAGTGCCCCCCGCCCACATGTTCTCTTTCTCCAGTGCAACTCCTACTCCTTTGGGAGTTTGCTTTGTTTGGCTGTGAATGATGTTAATCTCTAGTGGTACCTGCTGAACTAACAATTTCACAGTTTGGTTTTCTTGATAGAAGAAATGTCTTGAGACAGCACCTTGCCCCAAAGGCAGACAAAGGAGAAAGCTATCTTGTACGTGGGTCATGTTGACACTGAGATCAGCCTACGCCTTCATTCCCACATTTGCAGTGCAGCTGCTCTGTTTTGCTCACCACACGGGCTGCTTCCTATAACATAAACTGACTCGACAGGAAAAGGGTTGGAGAGACTCCCAGCTGTACCTCTGCCTCCAAAGTTCCTTCTTGCCTCCTTTATACGTAAAATCAAGGAGAAGCCAACATCTCTCACCCAGAGAAAAGTGTAGTTTCTGAATAGTATCATTGTAATCTGATTTTAGGATGGAATTTTTTCCTTTTCTTTGACTTGGGCATTGAACGAAATACTAGCTAACCCCAAGGTGACATGCCAATACAATGAGCACCCTAAATCAATGGAGGATTTACTGTCTAGGGATACAGGAAAAGGAAAGGGGGGAGGGAATGGCACCCTAAGCTACAGAAAGGAAGGAGTGTGTGTGAGGGCAGGGGCATCTCTTTTACTTTGGAATACTGTATCATCAATCTCAGACTAACCTGAGTTTTGTTTTCTAACAACCCAGAATCAGGAATGATATAAGGAAAAGAAAAGAAAAAAAAAACCTTGGCACCTCAGCCAGCTCATCCCTGTAGCAGGATCTGGGGTAAGGTGCCAGCACTTTTTCTTCCCTCTTTGTGAACTGAAGAGGTGCTGTGAGGGCAAAACTCACTGAACCAAGGCAAACTGCAGTGGCTGGAAGTGTGTCCCTAAAATACCCCAAGCAAGAGGATGTATGTGAGGACATCAGCCTAAGACCAGCAAGAGCAACAAGGCCCCCTTGGGAGGAATAATCACCCTAGAGTCTTAGCTCTGTGGTTGAACACCCAGCCACAATGGCATCTGTTTCCAGCTGCCTCCAAAGTGATTTTTTTTTTTGCAAAGAACCCTACTTCTCAAGCAGGTAATAGATAAGAGAAACAGCAAAACTCCAGGGTGGGAAAGCTGTACTGCTTTAAAGAAAGCAAGTCCTTGACAGAAAGCAATAATGAGCTTTAAAAGGGGGAGAAAACGGGAAGGGAAGCTTTGCAAATAAGAGCTCTGGGATTAAACAGTAAAAAGTACTAGTGACACCCGCAGCTTTGGGGATGTGCTGAGATGAGAACAAACACCTGAATGTTTGGTTAGAAAGCTGGTCTCCCAGGAGCATGCCTGGTTATGTGTGTCATAACCTGCTTTTAATATCCTCTGAAGATGTAACTTGAGAGAAACTGAGGTTCATTACAGTCACGTGATTACGAAGAAGTGCCAGGGTGGCATCCACTCTGGATAGGTAAAAGGCACAGAACACATCAGAGAGAAGGGGACCCGCTCTGGTACTTTTCCATCAAGAACCAATCACAAGCAGGATTGATTTCCTCTTGTAGGACAGAAACAATGACAGTGCCCTATGTAGTATGCCTGCTTTTGTCATTGGGAGTATTTTTAGAATTGCCATTGCCTTTTATGACTCCCCTAGTAAGGCAGATTCTCTATACAGAGTGTGAAGCAAGTAAACAAACAAACAAAAACCTCAGTTTTCTTAAATGACTCATTCAAGGTCACAAATGAGCTAATATAAGAACTAAGAATTCCTCTAAGTTCAATGTTTTATTACAGCTTTTTACTCCTGCGGGATAAATCTTATATTGAGGGTATCTTATGAATAGAACTAATTTAGAAGGGTTTATCCTGATGTGGAATTGAGGAAAAGGTGCTATAGTAGAACGCTATGAAGACAGGGGCCTCCTCGACTTTCACAGAGAAGGTAAGATTGCTGAAAAGGATGAAAAGGGGGCAGGTGAGGAAAAGTCATGGGGTCGGGACTTTAAATGGAAAGTTCTTTAAGTAGCAAAACAAAGAGAAATCCAAGGGATAAAGTAAAGTAAACAATCATAAAACAATCAAAGGTGCAAATATGGATATAAATCTATTTCAACACAAACTTTTCAAAACTAAGCATTGGAGTATTTTGCTCCCACTCATTTCTGCTTCAACATTTCCCCCTTCAGATCAGCCCAAAAGATCTGAAGAAATATACTTCCTGTCCATTAAATGAATGTTAGAAACTAAACTTAAAATTTCATTAGAAAAAAAAACCATTTCCCTTAAGTATCCTCATCTTTCCTTAATATTTTCATTTAAAAAATAAACGAAGGCATTAGTCATGCATCCCTCAATTGCAGGTTGGCCTCTTGGTTTCATTCTCTGCAACGGGCTCATGCTAAACTTTCCCAAGCTTGCAGCCATCATCCGTTCTCTTCCTGAAGCTCAGAAGCTAAAAACTCTGGTCATCCCTGGTCATGAGCATTTGGGCCACAGCAAGATAAGAACCACGGCGCCCAGGTGCAAAAGCAGCTTTCCCAGCTCAACTTGATTACTTGGGAGAAAAGACCTTGATCCCTGCTCACACCCACCAGGATCATTTCACTGGGAAGAAGCAGATATTGTGTGCACTAGTTCACTGGTCCAGAATCAAACCCATTCTGAGAAAGAGACTGTGAAGGTGGGAAGCTCTGTGGTGACGTGGGGAGGCTGATTTTAATATCCACACTCATCCAGCAGTAGAACCCCTGACCAACGCTGCAGCAGTCCACGCCTGGGTGTCTAGGGTCTGCCTCTAACACTGCCTCCACTGTTCTCTCTTGCACCAAAAGCCTGTTTTTCACATCTTTCCTATTTGGCATCCTCAGCAGAAGTGTCTGACTTGATGAGCTGGGATGTAAACACAGAAAGCCTACAAGAGAAGCAAGCTAGAATCCACAAACCACCAGGGAAATGTTCACCAGTACTCCAGCCAGCATCCTTGAGTTCCAGAGGGGCAGAATTCACATCAGTGGTAGAACTCTAAGGCAAGGATCTATCTGAAGCACCATGATAGGACCGGAGCCATCCTTGACTTTCAGTCCAAATCCCTCTCCTTGTTCAAGTGCAGCTCCGGGGCAAACGAGAACAACTTGCCATAGATGGGGCTCAGCTCGGCATCCCATGACAAATCTTTAATAGAAATGGATGCCTACCTCACTCCACGTTCTGTTTTAATTCCCTGTATGATAGAATGAAGCTAACAAGGAGAGGTCTACGGTGTCACAGCAGGTGACAGCTCACAGCTTTTTCATAATTTTAAATGGCTACTGTAGTTTAGGGGTAAACAACTTCTCCCAGGTACTTTTGAAGCCAGTCACTCCGCCAACTGTCTGAAGACAGGGTAATTGTCACTCTTCTTCCCATAACTTCTTGTTTTCATATCAGTGGCTGGCAGGTTTATCTGCTTCGGAGCAGCTTCTGAGCCACATCAGTGACACTGGCTACGTCAGCAAGAGCAATTGGAAGGGAGGAGACTGTCACTGCCAACAGCAAGGGGAGAGAAAATTCTAGCCTTAAGGATAAGATGATTCTTCTGTCTTTCTCTCTGCGTAATAGGCATGGCTTCCAGGGACCTCAGACATTATGAAGTTTCATCACTCCTTCTTAAGGTTTGGGATACAAGGGCATTAAATTTCATTTCCAAACCCCTTGTTGTAGACCTGCGCTTACTTAAGAAGCAGTGGGTTTCAAATGTGTCAGAGTATAGAACACTCTAAGTATCTAAAGCTACACCAAGCACACCTAGACTGCCTTCTTGCTCAATTCAGGCCGTCAATAAGTCTAACTGCTTTCACTGCTGGCGCTAGTGTAATCCACATGACACCATAATCACCCACAATTTGATTAGGATCCGTGGCACAACGCTACTCCGTAGTTGATCTTTAAAGTAGATGTGAAAGCCTCTGCCCTCTGAGATAGCAGTTCTTTAAAGTTCACAGCTGCGGAAGGATGATTCTGTCCCATTGTCAAACAGTCACCTCTGGCCCAACACAATGTAAGGAGACAGACACATGGCCAGTATTGCTTTAGAAGATTCTGTTTGTGAGGAAGAAACAAAATGCTAATGCAGAAGGGAGTGAGTTCAAAACGAAACACCTTGCAGAGCACAAATATATATTCACAGGTGAAAACAGGACCCTGCCAGAAAAGCACAGTGATTCGTGACTCTCTGAAAAAAAAACGATAATGCCAAATTTTTGTGGAAAGATCCAGCTTATGATTTCCGAGTTCCTATAAGTTGTTTCATCTAATTCATAGCTAATGGTGGACAGAATCAAATTCAGAACGCTGTGGGGTTTCATCTGCATGGACTCCTGACATTCTAACCTCTGGAGCAAGCCCCACAGCCTCACTGAGAGTTCGGCTTCCCATTACATAATGCCAACGACCAGTAACTTGCTGGGCAGCCACAGCCAAGCCATTTGATTTCCTGCACCTCTCTCTGTTCTGAGTAGGAATACAATGAAGACCATAAGCTGCTTTGCAGGGCGAAGAACTAAGAACACGCCTAAAACAACACTTCGTATGATTACAGTGAAGAAAGAATTGACTTTTGTCATACTGAGTGCCATTCCCCCACGGGGTGACCTCAGTTCTCCCTTGAAGCTGTGCAGATGCTAAGCGATCTGTATCAGGGCTCTGGACCAGGGTGCTTGAACCTCACAAGGTCTAGAGCTTGCTTTAAAAGGTGTCCATACACTCCAGTCTCCAGGAGGCTGGAGACACAAAGCTTGAGAACCACTGCTATCCGAAGCCTTGGCTACAGGTGTTCTCTCATACAGCAACACTGCCCAGCACCGAAGCGAAGCCTGGGAAGACGGCTGCAGAAGCCAAGAACAGCGGCTTAGAGGAAACCTGAAGAAAGCCTCAGGTCCCTAACCTTAACTTCTTCAGTCACGGTCTTCAGGTTGCCCCAATCTGTCCAAGGGGGATTTCCTCGGTTATCAGTGCCTAGATTGTTCCCTAATAACAATAGTAACAATAACAACATGGACTGAGAAGGGCCCAGAGCTAGAAATGCCTGCTCTGTCAGCCATTCCATACTGAGGACACCTGTTGGAGGGGAAGCAGAAGGGTCCCACAGGACTCTGGGAAGGACAGATGGATAGCTTGCCTGGCAGACATTATTGTGTGTAGTGTACAAATGAACCGGGGAGGAGTGGAAGAGCTTCTGACCTTTCGGAAGTATTAGGAGGGTGGTGGATCCTTCCCAAACAAGACCCAAGACTGAGCCTTGACCAAGAAATTGTGCTTGAAAAAAAAACAGACATCAGAAGAGGGGGTGCGGAAAATAATCAGGACACTCTTCACAGAGGGAGGGAATGTTCCAAAAGATGGACATAAGTGAGGTTATCATCCTCTGTGACGAGGTCAGGAAGAAGCAGGGTGCTCTTAAAGAGGAGAGCGTGAGACGAGAATTTCATTCTCATTTTTCAGATCTAGGTAGCTCGCATGAAATCACTTAGCACTTATAAAGCATTCTGCAGTTTAAAAATATTATGGCATTCACAATCTCATTTCGTTCTCATCTGCCTGGAAATGCTAGTTCCGTTTTCTTCCATTTTACACAAGAGGAAACTGAGGCTGGGTAGAGAGGATTATGTGATCCGCTCAAGGTCACGTGGCTGAAATCAGCCCTAGGAAGCAACCAGGTGCCCCTCGCCCTTCAAGGTGGTCGTCCACCTTGAAGTGTTAACTCCTCAAGGAGAAAGCTGACATAGCTGCACTGGACTTCGCCCTGCTCGCGAAATTTGGGATGGAGCATTGCCCTCCAGTGCCAAGAAGGGGACCTGATGACGCGGAGCCACAGACCGGGATTTCCCTATTCTGCAGGGTTCTCTGGAGCCTGGAGCAGAAGCCTTGGCTCTCACACACCCGCGGGTGAGTCAAGTAAGGCTTACAGCAGTTTCTGGATAGAGATTTAAAGAGAGAGGAGAGGGACAGGACTGGGTGAATTCCCTTCTGAGCGGTCCCAGTACTGCCATCAAGAGCAGGCATAGGTTTCTGGACTGGGCTTCCCACTCTTGCCCCTACCCCACTGGCTTCTTTCTTGGCGGTCCCCTAGAGCCAGAAGGCAGCTCAAACGAGGAAAGGGACGGGGGAAAGTGTGGAGGTGACAGGAGGCCGGTCGTGTAGCACCTCTGATCTTCTGGGTCTGAGCAATCATGAGCCAAGCCCAGCTTGAAGTTTGGGCATCAAAGGTTTCAGACCAAGTAGCGAGTTGCCCCGAGAGCGAATCGTCCCGGGTGGGAGATCTGAGAGTGAGAGGTGGCGACCCGGAAAGAGGGGAAAGGCTGGAGAAGGTGCCGCTTCCCAAGCCCCTGGATAGGTGGCTGGTCCGCCTCTGCAGCCCGCGAGTGCGGAGAAAGCGCCCCGCACCGCGGCGCAGCGCAGCCCCTCCTCGCTGCGCCGCGCTCCTCCCCACCTGCCCGCCGCCTCGCCCGCCCGACCGCGGAGACTCACAGTCCGCAGGAACTGGATCTCATCCTCGCCTCCTTCTCCGGCTTCGGCCATGGCTCCCGGGGCGTGCGCGGCGCCCCAGCTTCGGGCGCCTCTGTTTCCCCCAGGCAGCGGCGTGCGCTGACTGCCGCTCTGCCGTTGCTCTTTCTCCTCCTCGTCGTCCTCCTCCTCCCGCACCTCGCTGAGCCTCGGCAGCGCCGAGCTAATCCCCGACCATATAGGGAGCTGGGCTAACACTTGACTGCACTGCAGAGCGCCAATGCCAGGCGAGCAGCCCGCCCACCCCTCTCCCCTCTCGCCCCAGCCAAGTGCGCGGCCGCCGCGGACTCCGCGGACAGCGCAGCGCGGCGCGCGCCAGGCGGGTGTGGGGCAGAGCCGGGGACCCGGGCCGGCGCGGTGGAGCCTCCCCCGCACCGCACCGCACCTCACATTCGGTGGAGACGCGCGCCCCGCGGCGACGGGAAGATGGCTCTTACACAAAGGCCAGTTGCTTAGATTCGCTGCCCCCAAATTGGGCACAAACCCTCTAGATTTGTCCACTTTGCGTGTGTGTGAGTGCGTGTGTGTGTGTGTTTGAGAGAGAGAGAGAGAGAGAGAGAGAGAGAGAGAGAGAGAGAGAGAGAGAGAGAGAGAGAGAGTTGATTTCCTATTTGAGTTGGAGTGCCCATCTAAATAGAAAATGGCGTTGACCCACCACCACCCGTGGAAGACTCGGTAGTTTGGGTGTACCTTGGTACATACAGCAAGGAGAGAAGGGTGCTATGACTGTTCATTCAAGGCAAAGTTTGTAACTCACCTTTAGAGAACCCCTTCACTCTTTAAAATTTGATAAGGGGGGAGCGATAATCAGAATGCACATTACACATGCGTGAAATTGTCAACTAATAAACTCAATAAACGTTTTTTTAATATATATATATGATAAGGACGGACACACTACACCTCCATTGAATAAAGATGCAGTAACCCCCAAGATGCTTCAGGGGGCTCCCATTTTGTCCTTGATTTGGAAGTTAGATGACATCAGAATCTTGTGAGCATCTCTACCCTTGTTTTGCTCTTTCAATCGCCAGTTCCGTGCACTCTGAGAATGAGCGTATACAATAGGTCTTAGAAGGCTAACACTCACCCACTCAGCCTTGCGTCGTTTATGTAGGATTTGGGAGCAGTCTTATTGGTCTTCTGCAGACTCAAGGTGCAGGATGCCCCTTCTGTGTGCTGGTCAAGAAGTTTCCTGGCAAAAAGAAATATTCAAAGGAAGAGCCTCGAGAAGGAATGCAGACAAGTGGCAGCTCTGGGGTTAAGCCTAGCAACTCCTCTAAAGTCTGCCTGGGACAAATCAAGCCGTCTCTACACTGTGGCATTTTACATTTTGGGAGCCCCCTGGCTGTGCTCACCTCTATGCCCTCTCTTTGGATAAAGATTCTTTTTGTCTCCATCACTGGGGACAGGAGTACATTTTGAAAGGCGAAAGGCCTCTTAGATTTCTAAATCCTCAGGAAAGCTATCAGCCATGGTTAGAACTTCAGCAGAACCCACAGGAAAAAAAAATGAAGTATTTTCGGGATGTTTGAATTGTTGAAAGTCAGCAAGGAAACCAAGAGCATTTGAATGGACAGGGACGGTGCAGCTGACATCACTGCAGCTGAGGGACAGCCGGTGCGGCCACATAAAAATGTTCGTTTTCATTCTTTCAGCTCTCATGGTTCACGAAGTTCTGAAAACACCACTGACTACTGAAGATACTCCTGTATTTATTTAATCCTGCTTACTTGCCACACATGAGGGACTCTTGGGTATGTTTTATCAATTAGAAAAATGAGGCTCTAACGGAATAGTGGAAAATGACCAAGGCATCATCATATAAATAAGCATCTCATGCGCTAAGGATTGTTATTCATGGTGGCCAAGTACTCAGATGGTGTTAATGGGGCCAGGGCTGTGTATTCAATCCCAGGAAGGCTGGTTAGTGCCACTCATTTGTGAGTTAAAGATGTAGCCCCCTCACTTTGTCTCAAAAGCCTCAAAAATCTTGGTTCATTTAGCAAAAAGGAAGGCAGTGTTGACTATAGTAACAAAACTATTCTTAAGGACATAGGAACTAAGAGGTCACATTTGATATTTTTTTTTGCCCATGTGGACCTATAAACTGTATGTAGTGTTAAGCTTGCCTTCAATGACATTTCAGCATCACCTCCAGTGATGACTAATCTTGGCTGTCAACCTATCATACCTGGGAAGATGGAACCTCAGTTGAGAAATTGCATCCATCAGATGGACCTGTAGCCAGGTCTGTGGGAATATTTTCTTGATTGTTAATTAATTGAGGAGGTCCCAGACCACTGTGGGGAGGTGTCACCTTTGAAGATGTGGTCCTTGTATAAGAAAGCTAGGTGAGCAAGTCAGTGAGCATCATTTCTCCAAGGTTTCTGCCTCAGGGTTCTACGTTGGTGTCTAATTAGGGTTTCTGTTACTGTGATGAAACACCATGACCACAGACAACTCGGGGAGGAAAGGGTTTATTTGGCTACCATGTCAGTTCATCACTGAAGAATTTCGCCAGCGGAACTCTAACGGGGCAGGAGCCTGGAGGCAGGGGCTGATGCAGAGGCCTTGGAGAGGTGCTGCTTACTTGCCCATGGCTTACTCAGCCTGCTTTATTGCTGAACCCAGGACCACCAGCCTATGGGTGGTCCCACCCACAACAGGCCCTCCCATACTAATCAATAATTAATAAATTAATTATATATGCCCTATAGGCTTGCCTGCAGCCCGTTCTTATAGAGGCATTTTCTCGATTGAGGATCCCTCTTCTCTTATGATTCTAGCTTGTGTCAAGTTGACATAAAACTGGCCAGCACAGTTGGCTCCCCGATGATGGACTACAATCTAAAAGCTAAAATGAACCCTTTCTTTCACAAATTGCCTTTGGTCATGATGCTCATCACAGCCAGAGAAACTACACTAGAAACATCATCTGTTTGCTGAAATGCATTTCTCGAGCTAATTACGCTTATGCTTGCTCTGTACTGACTCAGGTTCCACTTTGAGAAAGGATAAAGGCAATAATTTTAAGAGCTGAACAGTTGAGGAAGCTGATTCTGCTGGCACTGCTGAAGAATGCATGGGCAGCCCATATATGGCAATCTATTGAACTTGTAATACATAACCATAAATGTGAATCCTATCCATATATTGACTGAATATTTATTTTTCCATCAGCGAAAGGAAAAAAAATCTTTCTGTGTTTTTCACTTGGGTGTTTAAGTCATGAATCGCTTCTACATGTGATAGGACAAAAGGTATCTCTACTGCGGTGGCAAATTTCCATTGTCAACTTAGCTAGATTTAGAATCACCATGAAAACATTCTTCTGGGTCTGTCTATAAAGGAGTTTCCAGAAAGGTTTGACAGAGAAGGAAAAAAAAACCTACCCTGTATGTGAGCAGCGTTATAGCATGGGGGCCAGACTAAATTAAAAGAAGTGAACTGAGCACCAGTATTCCCCGACCGCCATGTGTGTGTGTGTGTGTGTGTGTGTGTGTCTGTCTGTCTGTCTGTCTGTCTGTCTGTCTGTCTTGTCTATGGACACAATATGACCAAAAACCTCAAGTCTCTGCCATGTCTTCCCCGCCACAATAGACAGTGCCCTCAAACTGTGAGACAAAATGAATTTCATCTTTAAGCTGTTTTGTGGCAGGCGTTTTGTCCCAGCAAGGAGACAAGTAACTACTTCATCCACCTGGAAGCTCATGAACAGAAATAACATAAAAGTACAGCACCCTTTGGTACCAATAGGCAGGATGGAAAACATATTTTACAGATATTTTCAATGTTTAGATGTGATATTATTCATTTCTAAGACATCTACAATAAGCAACTAAGGTGGTACCTTGATGGGGGAGAGTCTTCTGTTTTGTGTTAATTTCATTGGTTAAATAAAGAGACTGCCTTGGCCCTTTAATAGGACATAAAATTAGGTAGGCGGAGTAAACAGAACAAAATGCTGGGAGAAAGAAGCTGAGTCAAGGAGTCACCATGATTCTCCTACCGGACACAGACGCAGGTTAAGATCTTCCCTGGTAAGACACCTCGTGGTGTTACAGGGATATTAAAAATGGGTTAGATCGATATGTAAGAGCTAGCCAATAAGAGGCTGGAACGAATGAGCCAGGCAGTATTTAAAAGAATACAGTTTCCGTGTAATTATCTCGGGGCATAAGCTAGCCTTGCGGGCGGCTGGGTGCCAGGGACGCAGCCTCGCCGCTCTTATTACAACAGTACCTATCTGTTCTACTGACTTAGAAGCAGTTCTCTTCTTCACTGGAGAAGGGATAGGTGTGTGAAAATGCATTTCTTCTTCTGGAGATATCTGTTTCTCTCCCAGAAGAGCTACAAACATTAAAATGCTTCCCACAAACAAGGATCCACCATCACACATATCTTCGCCAAAGCTGAACACATGGAGTTCCCTCCTCTTTTTCTTTGTCCTTCCTCTTCCCCTCCCCTTTCCTTGCCTCTCCTTTTGTAATATCTCAAGATTGGAGAAGTATATTAAAAGGTCAGAGTTCACATACCCCTCGAGTGCAACACTCCTAAGACAATCAAAGAAGGGACTCTGTTCCCAGGGACACCCTATGTGTCACAGCAGAGATGGGAGTGAGATGAGCAGGCCTGCAAAGGCTTTCTCCATGTCCAGTCCATTGAACGTCTTTACCCTCAAGAACCTCCAACTGTGACCAGTTGCTAAAGCAGTAGTTGAAGCAACTGGCACCATCACAGTTTGTATGCATTTACTTCTGGGTCAGCCTGCATTTTTTCCTTTTTTTTTTATTGAGAAAGGGAGAAAAAAAAACAAGTTTTCACCTTCTCCCAGCCTCCCATTTCCCTCCCCCTCCTCCCACCCTTCTCCCCTTCCCCCCACTCCTTTCCCCCTCCCTCTCCAGTCCAAAGAGCAGTCAGGGTTCCCTGCCCTTTGGTAAGTCCTAGGTCCTCCCCCCTCCGTCCATGTCTAGGAAGGTGAACATCCAGACTGGCTAGGCTCCCACAAAGCCAGCACATTACGTAGGATCAAAACCCCGTGCCATTGTCCTTGGCGTCTCATCAGCCCTCATTGTTCGCCATGTTCAGAGAGTCCAGTTTTATCCCATGCTTTTTCAGTCACAGTCCAGCTGGCCTTGGTGAGCTCCCAATAGATCAGCTCCACTGTCTCAGTGGGTGGGTGCACCCCTCGTGGTCCCGACTTCTTTGCTCATGTTCTCCCTCCTTCTGCTCCTCATTGGGACCTTGGGAGCCACATTAGACACATTAGAGTACTACTCAGCGGTAAAAAACAATGACTTCTCAAATTTTGCATGCAAATGGATGGAAATAGAAAACACTATCCTGAGTGAGGTAACCCAGACCCAAAAAGATGAATATGGGATGTACTCACTCATAATTGGTTTCTAGCCATAAATAAGGGACACGGAGTCTACAATTGGTGATCATAAAGAAGCTAAGTAAGAAGGTGAACCAAAGGAAAAACATATAGTTATCCTCTTGGCTATGGGAAGTAGACAAAGTTGCCGGAGAGAAAATTGAGATCTTGGGGGTGGGGTGGGATGGGGGTAAGGGGAGATGGGGAGAGAAAAGGGAGAAGGGGAGGAAGGGGGGAACTTGGGGAAAAAGGAGGATTGGGATAAAGGAAGGTTGGATAGGGGAGCACGGAAGCACAATTCTTAGTTAAGGGAGCCACCTTAGGGTTGGCAAGAGTCTTGAACCTAGAGAGGCTCCCAGGTGCCCAAGCCGAGGTCCCCAGTTAGTTCCTTGGGCAGCTGAGGATAGGGAACCTGAAATGACCCTAGCCTATAGCAATACTGACAAATATCTCGCATATCATCATAGAACCTTCATCTGGTGATGGATGGAGATAGAGACAGAGACCCACACTGGAGCATCGGACTGAGCTCTCAGCCTGCATTTAACAAGAACCGAAGCTGTTGCACCTTGCATCCACATTTACATCATTGGTAAGAGGAGGGTTTGAGGCCCAGGTTAAACTGTACCATTTAAGGGCTGAATCTCTGAGCAAAGAGATCTGAATTCTTAGCGTCTGCTTCAGCTTCTGGGAAGTGGGAGTCAATATGCCTACTTCTTGGGGTTCCTGTAAGCAGAATTAAATGATTCGGTAGTTATAAAGTGTTTTTTCAGTACCACATGAAAGTGTTCGGTAGAGGGGCTGGAGAGATGGTTCAGCAGTGAGTACCACTGTTGAAGAGGACCTGAGTTTGTATCCCAGCGTTCACATTGGGTGCTTATAAGCACAGCTACAGGGCTTCCAATGCCTTTGGCCTCTTCAGGTACCTGCGCTCACATGCACATACCACCCCCCAAAACACCCACATTAAAAGAATAATTCTAAAAGTCTTTTTTAATGTGTTCCATATAAAAATCCCGAGATTTACAGCATCCGGGTCTGTCTCCACCTTTCTCCTGTGCTGAGGTTTCCACTGCCTGCCTTTCAGGTATGTGTGTGTTGCTTCAATTCTGTAAGTTCTCTTGGCATTTGATTTTAATGAGTTTTTATTCATATAGAAGGAACTTCTGGCTTCTGAAAATAATTTCCAATCACAATAAGAAAAAATATCCTGGATAGAGCTCATATGATACAAGTTAATGGTGAACCTCGCTACTGTTTCTTTTTCTTTTTTCCCCTGTGTTTGCTTCTAGGAGCATTTTTCTGAGCCGTATTGTGCCTTTATCTTTAATGAGAAATGTATTCTGTTGCTATGGCATATTGAAATGTATGGCTCCCCCCCAGGAGGAGGAATTGTCAGGACCAATCTCCTCCATTCAGGTTTCCCCCTGGGCTTGATGGGATTGAAATCCAGTGCCTCGTGGAACTATATTTAATCAGATAAGTCTCACTTACACTAACCTGGATGCCTTTGATTTTTTAACTTCTGCATTTTAATTCTTCCCACAGCTCCGTGGCACAGATATATTAGAGCGGCTGCCATCAACAATCCACCCTGACTCACTGCAGCTTGAATAGTCACTGCCGAAATAGGATAACACGCAGTGGGAAAGGAGACCGGTACAGTTTTATGTCATCTATTTCAGGTGGCAGGGCAAGACCCACATTTCAGGAGATAAAAAGAAATGTAGGTAAATGACTTTGATTCTGATCCCAGGGTAGTTTTTCTGTGCCAACCTCCGGGTTCAACCTGTCCCTACACCGTGTTCTCAACCGATCTCATTTCTAAGTTATTTGAGCTGGCAGAATTTCCTTTAAAATAACTCCCGCAATTTAACAAAGCAGATCTCCCTTCTCTCTGCATGACAAGGATGCATAATTTTCTGTTGGCATTCGGTGTGTCAGTGTCTTGGGATGCAAGCTTCGCTTTGAAATTTCCTTCTCGATACGTCCTCAGCACTGCCAGCAGGCATGGAACAATGTTGCTAGACCCTTCAGAAGAGCCTTGCAGGGCTGCTGAGTGGCTCCTGTTGCTCTGGTAGAAGTTCGAAATAAGAGGTAGACATTTTGAATTCTTCTCTACCACATACAACTGACCTAGAAGTTGAGAAGACAGAACCATTGTGGTCCAGTGCAGCTATAGTAAAATAGTTGGGTATATCATGGGTTCGTAAGCTTTCTATACTGCCATTAAGCACACTGAAATCCCACCGGTGATGGTTGTTTTTATTGTGCAAAAAAGTAGGCTTTTTTTTAACCGAAAACAGGAGAAAAGACAATTGTGACCTACAATAACTCACTGCACTATATCCTCCCTTTCTCTAAATGTATGCATATACTTGCAAGTGTGTGTGCATGCACACACACAAACACACATACACACGCTTCTCTAGGTTATCAGTGATCGATACTAATTTTGCGAACCCTGGTAAAAAGGTCATCTCACTGGCTGTGGAGACGTCTCAGTGGATAAGGTACATGCCATCTAGCATGACAGCTTGATTTTAGTCCCCAGAACCCATGTCATGGAAGGAAATAGCCAAATTCCTGCAAGGTGTCCTCTGGTCACCCTTCCTAACACATATGCTGCAGCATGAGTATGCCCATACAAAGTAAATTAGATAATTATAAGTCCAAAGAAAAGTGAGTTCTTCCATTGCTTGGGTAAACTGCACTGATAAAAGACTAGACTCCATAGGTAAAAGTTGGGACTGGGGCACCAATCTCCGAGCTCTTTGTTTAGTGTTTGTTTTCCATGTTTCTTTGTAAATGACCTTAGGATAATATCACAATGTGCACAAGATTTTGAGTGCACATTTAATTGCAGATAAAATAATTTTATCCTAAGTAAAGTGAATTTACTAAGCTCAAAAATCTTTGAAATGCAAAATACGCATGCTGAAATTTTCTCTGCGGTTGCTAGAGCCCATTACTTATGAAGCTATTTACTACTCTTTAAAACTAATACAAAGGACAAAAGGAACGAAAGACCAGGTTAAAGTTAATCTTAAGGACTCCTAATGTGAATACCTGTTACACACAATACAACATGCTCACCGATTGGGGGGACTGGAGGAATTACATTTTTAGGTGGTACTAGTGCAGCCTTCACAAAAGCAAAGCTTAGATTTATTAAATTATGTAACTCACATATCCTTTTTTCACATTTTCTGCATCCTGTTTAGTTTATACCTTGGCATTACAGTCTAGGACATCATATTATGAAACGTCAGAAATACATTGCATTCTGTTCCTTTCCATTTCACCTTTGTATTGTGTGGTCCTGCTAACAGCACTTTCTGAAATGAATCCCCATCTCAGAGCACCTTCTCTGGCACCATCCTGGTTCTCCTCCTTCAGTGACTGTCCCTTCTCTGTCCCTTCCGATGACCTCATTTCCTCCTCGCATGAGAAAGGAGCAGCACAGGACTCCTTCCTATATCCACCTCATCCTCTGAACAGAGAATTTGTGTCCCTTCCATTAACCATTCTTACCTCTGTGTTCACATGTTGATTGCCCAACTAATTTCCGAATTCAATCTTCTAGCTGCATGCTGGATACCTCAAGCTATATGTTATGTATCACTGGTTCTGCAATTTAAGACAGAATTTAAAACATCCCTTTCCATATCCAACAAAGCATTTTCCTCCTCCCAGTATCTCTGTACCCATTAGCATCCTTGGAGAACAATGACTGGAACAAGGCTGTAGCTCCCCTGCTATGTTGACACAGGAACCAGAAGAAATAACGTATTATTTAGGCATTTTGATAAGACTCACTGCATCCTCTTATTTCATTGCTCCTACTCTGGCTCCCATAATGGAATTTGGAGCAAAACTACCACCTCGAATATAGGTCACCTTCGAGTGGCAAACCAAGATCTTCTGAATTTGGAACATTTAAAATAAAAGCAAGATTCAGGAGCTAATGAGAGAAAAATAGCTTTGCTAAGGGATTTTGAGGACATTGTGATTTTTATCCAAAGGGCAGACTCTCTACCCCAATCCGCAAATTTCAAAGTTCTTTTATTTTAGAACATTAGTCTTTGGATATTAGCACCAACAATTATTAGGTTTGTAGGCTTGGGTTAAACGCATAACCTTTCCTTTCTTTGGTTTTCTTATTTGCAAGGGAAAGTGGAACTTTCAAAAATGTTAAGGTTGTAATTGGAGAACTGGAGAACATAAAGCCCTCAGAAGCATCTGGTGAGGAGCAGGTATCTAAGGATGTTGTCTGGTTTCTCCAAAAGCAGACCCAAGCAAAACATTTGCAAGATGATCCCAGACCTTTTGAAAGGACGGAAATGGAGAAAGTACCAGCTACAGGTGTGAGGAGCGGAACCTAATCTCTCTGGGACTAGAGACAAATATGCCTCTCAACGTCCCTCACAGGAAGACAAGGAAGTCGGGCTATTTTTAAAGTACTTCTGGTCAGTCCATGGGTGAAAGGTGCCCACAGAGGTGTTAATGCTCTAACACATTCAGGCTGTTCCAGCTGATTGAACAAGCCACTGGGCCATTGGAAACTGGACTGGAAAGGTACCCTATGATGGTATGGTCCTCAGAAACATGGTGTAAATAAATATGTCATGGTTTTCATTGTCATCCAAAGACAAGACATGAGAGCAGGAGCTTTGAAGGGAAGGAGTGGAGAAATGAACCCAGGAGGGGGCAATGAGCAGGACTGTGTATGGAGAGTTCAGTCCTCTCATCCCAGATGATGCCCTGAGTCTCCTGGACAAAATCCCAGGAATCTGGGAAATAATCTGTGGCAGAACACAGTTCATGGAATTAACTGTTTAGTAATTTGAAGAATAAGAAATCAATTTCTGCCTTGAAAAAAATGAAGCTTAGTTCTAAATTCCAGCTCATCGAGGGAGATACAGTGCAGTTAGCACTTGCAAGCTTGTTGAAACAGCGACATCACCACTGGGTAAGGCAGTCAAAATGGCCTCCACCACTGATGAAGATTAAGCACGGCCTTATAAGGTTATGTGTTTTCAGACAAGCAGAGATGATCAGGGAAGCAGCAATACATTGATGGAGCTCAAAAATGTCCAGGACTCATTCGTTGTTAAAGCTGAGAGTTTAGGGGCTGGGAGAGAGGCTTGATACATCAGTATCCTGGAATATGCAAAGTGCCTGACTCCAGAGTCCTTACCACAGAGTGGCTTCTCCAGAGCCAACCAAGGCTTTCAATCTCCCTACCCCATCCTCACTTCCCACACTGCACTTCACCTCTCACAGCATAACACCTATCAGCTACCCTGCAAGGTAGGCATTTTACCCGGTTTTACAGATGAGAGTGAAAGTTAGGGAACATGTACAAGGTTTCTCAGATAGCATGGGATTGGCATCCTGTCTGATTTCAAAGGGAAACCAAATCAGCACGGTTTGCTATCTCCAGTTGAAGCACATAGACAAAGGAATTCTTTGAAATTATTTGGAAACTAAGATAGTCAAATAATATCTTGAAAGTTGATACAAAGCACTTATATATTATAGGCAGTTTGGTCTTCCTCATTGCAACCCAGCTATGAAGACCATCCCTCTGGCTACCTCTAGCATAGTAGCTACTGCAAGATTATGGAAACAATTGAAAAAGCACAAGAAAGAATCGATTGAATCACACTTTGGTGACAGTCTCCTTGCCTTGGTCAACAGATGGTGCCTTTTTGTTTCTCTTGGATCTCTAAGGAGTGGAAAAATTCCTTGAGATCTAGGTTTAGCTCCATATTTACAAAACCAGGAATATTATTCAATTAGCACTTAACATTCCATCTGTTGCTTTTGGCATAATTTTTAAAAATCAAAAATACTTCTTACCTGAAGCTTTCTTTTACTAGAGCAGATGTGTTGGAGAAGCCTTCCCCCACCCCAGATGAGAATTCCAGGTTTCTCAAGTTTATGCCCTGCTGTCTTCCTCTACTTCAGGGTGAAGTGGTTCTTGATGATAGCCTCTTCAGATATTCCTGCCTGTTTGAACCATTAGCATTTGCCTCTTATTCTCATTCTCTATCTTCTTAGGGAACCACTGGCTAATACATGACTTTATTTCATTTTATTCACACTTGTTTTCCTGTCTCTGAGTCTTGTGAATTTCTGCCTCTTAATATAGGTTTGTTTAAAGGATGGTTAGCAGGAACATCTAATGTCTTAAGCCAAAGATTAATGGTGAAGTCCACAGGGAAAGTCAAGTACTTTGGGGGTTCTTGAAGCTCACTGCTCAGGTAGTTGTCATTGGACCAGGAGTTTTGTACATTTGCCAAGATAATCCATAGGCAGACATTAAACCATACAAGCTGCTAATACCAGAACTCCAAGAAGGTATGGATAAGAATCAACAACAATGAAAGTTTTGTTTGAAAATACCATAATGACATCAATATTGTATATGCTAATCCAAATGGTTTAAGAAAACCTAAAAAATATCCAAGTGTGTGAGAACACTGAGGTGCTCCTACAACACTTCAGGAAGTCTTCCAGGTTCCCCTTACAAAAGGGATATCTGTGCAAAGTATGCATTCCTCACAAACATCAATCAAAACAGCATAGCACAACATCATAAATGAAGAAACAGGTATGAGAATCATGGTACATTTCATTAAATCATTCATTAAAGACATATGAGAGTTGGAAAGATGCTTCATCAAACCTGGAGCTCTGAATTTAATCCCTGGAACCCACACAGTAGAAGGAGAGAGCCACGTCTAAAGATTGACTTATACATGTGTGTCATGCTTGTACATACACACATACACACATGCACACATATACACATGCATATATGCACACACTAAAATAAATAAATGTAAAAAGACACTTGAAAATGTGAAACAATTAGTCTCACTAGTGGGGGACTAATGTAGTCAAGTTTAAATAAAATGCCATATGGAATTAGTCTGTTACTATCACTTGAAAGTTGATTAATATTTTTAAATTATACTTATTGACTTCTAATATCATGAATATTATCAAGTACAGTTTACACCAAACATTTAAAGATCTAAGGGACCCTGGAGCAAAGATGGGTGACAAATCAACTCCAGATATCACTCTGCTCTTGCTGCAGGAGGAAGCAAAGTGTGTCCCTGGGGTTGGACAGGCAGGTATCAAGAGTGACCAGCTGGCTCTGGGGATTGGGAATCACTTAGGGTTGTCATAAAACCTTGAGCCTGATCTTTTTGTTAAACTCCAATTGAAAATCAAGGTCATCTTTCATATTCTTTCTTTCTCTTCTACAGAGTCCAAGCAGGGCCTTGAGCCTGTAGCACACAGTGTAACTGTGTGGATGTTGCTAGCCACTCATCTACAGCTGTACAAAGTATATTCAATTAGAACTTGACATGTAGCTGGAGCTGTTTCTGAGGCCAGTGCCTCTGTGCAAGCCTAGCAGGTGGGACATAGAACCAAAACCTGACCTGAGAAGTCCGGAGGTTTTCCTTGGCCCATGAGTTTGCAAAATTCATAGCGCATTTCCCTGTTATCACACCTGTTTTTACAACATAGACTCTTAAATGAAATGGACACTTGTGATTGGTGACATAGAGGCGAAATCACAGCACCTGGACACATGCCGTAGTTCAGTGCACTGTGTAAGCCTAGTCTAAAAGATCATTTCAAAGGCTAACTCAGAAATGGCCTGATGGCTTTGCCAGCTGTGAGAACGCGAGCAATTCTTATACTCTCCCAGTCTCGGTTTCTCTCTTCGTAAAGTGGAAATAATGATGATGATGATGATGATGATGATGATGATGATGATGATACCTACAAATCCTGTGATGAAAATCAAACAACAACAAAAATATGCCCAAACAAGATCAGCACAAGTGTGTGCCATAGTGAAAGGCCTGAAAACATGCCATTGCAGCTACTAGTGAATGCCTAACATTTATTTGTGTTGGAAAGAATAGGCGAACTGGGGAACGGGCTTCCTGTTCTTATTTCATAGTCAATATTTAATATGCTAAGCATTAGAGAGACCAATTACTGGTCACATTCCCTTTCGTGAATGAGAACAGATAAAACATAAAGCACTTTTCTTGATTCTGTTTTGTTCTCCTTCAACTGTTGAGGAAAAGAGAAATAATGGGGAAAAGAATCATTCATTTACTAAAGAAAACTCCCTGCCATGATGACCTTCTGTTGTGTGCATGAGTGGCTCTGCCCTTAAGCTCAGAACGTCCTGTTGATGTTTGGACTGGAGCCTTTATCCTTAGCGGGGAAAGGACACGGCATTGACCAACAGCAGGTTTGTTTGCTCAAGTTCCTGACATTGTTGGTGAAGTCTGTGGCAGAGCTGGCTCAGGCCTGCATCCCAAAAAACCCAGGCCTCAATGCCCACATATTTGCAGCATGACATATAATATAGCTCAGGAGTTTGGCACACAGACTGAAGAAGCCACCTGATTTGTGTCCCTGGAAAGATTGCATTCATGTGATATTATTAGAGATGAACTCCAAGTGAGAGGCACATCGCTGAGCCCGCAGGACCCAACTTCACGGGCTCCTCCACTCAGAAATCCCTGAATGCTGCTTTGTCACTGGTATTCGCCTGAGAAGTTGCCTTCAGTCACAAGGGGTCTGTGGCTTGCCCAGTAGCTAGGCTTTGGGAGGGCTGATTTAAGGAACCATTATCCTCGTTGGCAGAGCGTTGGGGCTGCTTCCATGTTTTCCTGCTGAAGGGATTAGAAGCAGCAAGCATTCATGGTGAACATGGGTCCTGGTATACATTGAGGTAAAGCCAAAGTAAGCAAGAAAGGGGCCATCATTTTATCTCACCAGTGACAATCAAACAGATTCCAACTTGGCACTGAGAGACAAGTCAACCCAATGGTTTGGAACAAAAGGTTAAAGAGAACAAAGCCAACTAAAATAAATGATTTCTGCTCTTCTTGTTGTTTAGAAAGAAGGCAGCAGCGGCATGTGATGTCAAAGAGAAGCTAACTGAAAAGCACACTGCGCAGCCAGAAGAGTAAAAGGCCAGAAAGGACATCACAGAGCCCTCCGCATAGGTAACAAGCTGTTTCCAAGAGTACCCAAAATAAACCAGGAGTGGGTTTCTGCATAGAGTTAGGAATTTGGGTTAGATCATGAGAACTCTGTGGCTATGGTAACAGTAGGGAAGGGACTGGGGAATTTATGGAATGAATGCATTCGGAGGGGTCCCTGTGTGTCTGCAGTGGCTCATGGAATCTTTCAATTTTAGGTAGGAAATTGGAAAGTGGTGACTCACACTATGTAATAGTCTCTCAGCCTTAATTCAAAGTTAATTTATGACCTCTAATAGCAATAGGCAACAGCTAGGATTAAACCAAATTAAAAATAACCAAGGCAAACAGTATCAAGCAGAGAAGAGTAATTATGTCCTCAATGAACAAACCAGAGCCAGAAGATTGTATGTGCTTGCACTTTGTATTTTTAACATCCTGTATGCATATTCTTGTTTGGAATATTTTTTTCTCCTGAAACATTTCAGGTTTACCCCCAGATTCTTGTGATTCTGGAAATCACACACCCTCATAATTACATTAGGCTGCCCTCTAGTGGCATGGTGTGACTCTAGTTTCTGATCAGTCATCTGAATTTGCTTTGATCTATCAGGTTTACCTCAAGGATTCTGACCGTTTTTACATGTGACAAATATAAACTCAAAATTTTCAGAATATGAACAAACAACACACAACTATAGTTCCTTTTCCATCCTTGCAAAGACTTTAGACAGTAGGGATCTGGAGAATATCAGCGGTAATTCGTTGTACTATTCTCTCTCTCTCTCTCTCTCTCTCTCTCTCTCTCTCTCTCTCTCTCTCTCTCAAAAAGCTATTAATAGGTGTTCTGTGTTGCTGACATTGATTGTGTATTCGATAGTGGGAAACAACACTCCAGTATGCAAAGAAACGACTCAATCAGGACATCTTCATAGACCCACTCCATATGGACTTAAACATAAAAAGGTCAATAACCATTGAAAATATCCAGGGAGCAAAAACAACCAAATAATTGTCTTTGAAAGATTGTCTAAGCAACAGAGATAGATTCTTATCCAGTACTGTCATTGTCTAGCTCTGTGTTTGTGGGTGTCATCGTGTATCCCACTACCCTAAGAAAATTTTTCTACTTTCCTTAAACTGTCTCCAGCATTACCAGTGACTCAGTGAATAAACACTCTCCAAGAGACTGCAGTCAACATAGACCAAAAAATACATGTTATAATTAGGAATAGCAAATGCACAAGACACCTTCTGCTGGTTATTTGAAAGGATTTGGGGGTGTGACATCAAATTGATAGGTTACAACCACAGTTTCCAGAAGACAACTTGGCATTCATTCTTAAACTTGGATTTAGGGAGGATGGGTGTTGGATGGACCTAGCTTTGCTTAGGAGCTTTCTGGATTTATATAACTGAAGGTGTGAATAAGGCAAAAGGGGTGGAATTAGTATCTGGGGAAGACAGCAGAGTAACTGTGAACTGAAGGGGTCAATGCCTACCCACCCCAAAAAAGAAAAGTTGCTTGTTTGAGCCCCGATAAGCATTTTGCATGCTGTTCCTGCTTTTGCTGTTGATAATTAATGGTGAAGTACATAATTTTTATTTAACACATTGCATTTAGGTAGTATAACTAAGGCCATATTATTTAGTTAATGTATTCTAACCCATGCCACAAAAGATTTTATGGCTCTGTAAAGATTTCTTACAAAGAATATGACATAGTAAAAAAATTAATCTCATGAATAAAAATGCATGTAAACCTTAAATGACTGCTATAAAACTCGCTAATACGAAAAGTGTCAAAGTTTTAATACAGGAATTTAAAACACAAAGTTTTAATGCAGAAATTTAAAACATTAAAATTTAAGGTCAAACAAAAAAGATTCTCAAAATATGCATTTCCTAATATATTTACGTTTCCAATGCCTTTAAAGGCATGTATAACCACTTCTTCTAATATTTCAGATAGGAGAATGAATAATTTCCATTTTATTAATCAGGAAAAAGTTGGAGGATTCCTCAAAACTCAGAGAATAATTCCCAGAATAGTAAGAGTCCATGTTTGTTTGATCCATCCATCTATCCATCCCCTCATTCTTCAGCTCATTTATGTACAGATACTTACTGAGGAGTCTGTATGGTGGATACATCCTTCTTATAAGGATGGCGAAGTTGAACTGGATACAAAGATCCCATATTCATTCACCAGGTTTGCAAGATGGCATGTTGAAGTGTAACTATGTGCACAGCTGTAGAGAATGGGCTGAAAGGAATGTTTTAGTAGTTTATAAAGCTGGAAATTGTAGAAGCTAAAGACAACTTAGAATGTAATTATTTCAACTTCTCGCACAACACACAAGTACCATAAAAAATGTCCGATACTCGGGGTTTTCAGAATATTCTTTATTTTATTGATTTGTGTTGTTATTTTTAATTGTGTGTGTGTGTGTGTGTGTGTGTGTGTGTGTGTGTGCATGTGAAAGCAAGTGCATGCACAAGAAACCAGAAGTGTCAATTCTCTAGCTGGAGTTATAGGTAATTGTGAGCTCCATAATGCCTGTGCTGGCAACCAAAGCTGTGTTCTCAGGAAGAGCACTCAGCACTCTGACCCTGTGAGACACCTAACCATCCCTTTCCTTGTATTATTAAACTATATTTATGAAGACAAAATACTTATTATACAAATACAGAAATTATATTAAAATGTAGAAATTAAATATATTTCTAGATAATAAAATGTATAGTGTATTGCACATTTATATACTACTGAACTGCCTGAAACCTGTGAAAACACCCCGGTTTGCATTTAAATAGTTCTTAGAGGAAATTTCTTCCAATATTCATCAAGAAAGGCTTCACTTGGAAAGTTTTGCTATTCTTTTTCATTGTGCTTGGCTTTTTGAGGTGTATTAATTTTTCTGGTTAATTTTTGTCAACCAGACACAAACTTATACACATGTAGGCAGAAGGAATTCTGTTGAGGTGTTTCCTCCACCAGATTATCCTGTGTGCATGTCTGTAGGGCCTTTTCTTGGTTAACGGTTGATGACTGATGTGGGACAGCCCAGACCACTGTGACTGGTGCCACCCCCAGGGCAGATGGTCCTCGGTAGTATAAGAAAGCAAGCCAAGTCTAGAAGCAGGGCTTCTCAAGGCTTCTGCTTCAATTCCTGCCTTTAGGTTCTTGCCTTGAGACCCTACCCTGCCTTCCCTCAATCATGGGGCCATGATGTTGACATGTAAACCAAATAAACCCTTTCCTCTCCACGTTGCTTTTGGATACAGAGTTTATCACAGCAACAGAGAGAAAACTAGGACACAGCTGTGCTATAGCTCAGGCCAATCTCAAATTTGCATTTCTCCTACCTCTACTTCCTATGAGTTGAGATTACAAGTATGTGATACCGTACTATTTAACACAGTATTTCAATTTTTTTCCATGATGGCCTTTCTGTTATTGAATCTATATACCCACAAATCACCTGTTTTCCAGGACAGGGCTGGGAATCCTGAATGCTAGTTTGCCTCCTTTGAAGAAATTCAATTTCTATTGTGCTTGGAGGTGACATCTTGATTGGTTTGTCTAGTCAGAATGTAATAAGGCATTTTGTTCATGGTATCTGTTGCCTTTCTGCTAATGAATTAAACAAAAGCATTGCTTTAATAGACACTCTGTCATGTTGACAGCTTGTCTTACACCTGATGTCAACTAAAGCCCAGAGCTTGCTACCCCAGTCCTCACCCAGGGCCAGTGGAAGACAAGGAGGGACAAGAGGGGACAGCAGAACAGTGGTAAAGAAAATGACTTTTACGTACGCTGGTTCTCAGGGTAGAAGCTGGGCTTGTAGATGGAGACATGACCAAGGCTGGCCCTCATTACAGGTTTGGGGACGCAGCAATGAAATAAAATGAGGGGTTGAAGGTGAATGTAGGCCCCCAAGGCAAGGACAAAATTGGAAATACTAAGTTATCAAGGAGAGTAAGTCAAGGTAAGAATCACCTCCCAAGAAAGTGTTATGGTTTCAACAATGAGCAGGCAACAGCATCAACTGTGGCCAGACAAAGGTAAAATGGTAAGCCTCCAAAAATTCAGAAGCAAGCCCATGAAAGACGAGGAAATTAGTAAAGAATCTTGTTTGTTTCAGCATTTTCAGACACTTAGCCAACATTTAGTGTGTCATGATCTGGCAAAGAATTATAGAGAAGGCAGGTAAAAGAGCAAACAAGGCCCAGCATCCCTGTCTCAGAGACCTCTTAGATGCCTTTGGGAATTGAAAGTAAGTCTTCTACTTCCTATATGTGATGTGTTTGGTACAACAAACAGGAACCCACCGGGCAACAGAAGAGAAGCAAAGAGCACAGTAAGGCTCTGAAGAGGCAATCATCTGAATCATGGAGGAAGAAGATGAAAGGAGGCAACAGGAAAAAAGAAAGATCTTCTAGATGGAAAAAGTCAACTCAAAGGCAGTCAGCACAGCATACAAAAGAACTGTTTACAGCTTGGTATTGCTGGACAGTCAAATAAATGAGATTTTCCCCTCTTTTCCATTGTTTGGTAAGTTAAGTTCTGAAGCTAAAGAAAGGTCTTTTTTTTTTTTTTTGGTCTTTCAAGACAGGGTTTCTCTGTAGCTTTGGAGCCTGTCCTGGAACTCCCTTTGTAGACCAGGCTGGCCTCGAACTCACAGAGATCCGCCTGCCTCTGCCTCCCGAGTGCTGGGATTACAGGTGTGCGCCACCACCACCTGGCCAATATGTATTGACTTCAGGACATGTTTATTTTCCAATTTCATTGTAGTCTTAGCTTAGAATATATAGTATTGGAAGACTATCTTTATGATTTCTCTGAGCTACAGATACTTTGATATTTGACATTCCTTCTTTAGCTTTCTTCTAGTCCTTGGTTTAAAAACAAAAGGACTCCAAGCTGAAAGCCCTTCGGTATCCTCTAGCCATCTCTGACAAGTTGACACTGATTGAACAACCTGCAGCCAGCCCATATGGTTGTTTAATTAACTAACACTTTGCAGTAATGAGAGGTAGTTTGGCTACTTATGGCCAGAAGTGGCAGGTTACGACGACTTGGAAAGGGTCCAGATATGAAAGCAATCCTGCTACATGGGAGAGCCAGAAGACAGATGATGATAACCCAGTCCAGATGCAGCCAGGATCTAGGAATTGCGGTTTCAGACAACAAAAACATAGTGACCTGGAATAGGCAGAAAATAAAGCTCATGTACTTTGTGTGTGGTGTGTGTATGTGTGTGTGTGTGTGTGTGTGTGTGTGTGTGTGTGTGTGTGTGTCTGTATTTCCTCTATAATGTGTGGACAACAAAGTTATAGGGAATATAAGGAAGGGATGGTGTTTAGGGAACCAAGGGGATATTCAGTATTATGAAAACAGTCCATATCTTGTAGAACCCCAGTGGTTAGTCAAACTCATGGCTAGTAGTCTCATTCTCAAGGAGAAATATATTAAGATCAAAGTATAGTCCTGGAGCTAAAAGACCAGGAAGTTAATAGAGATAAATACAAGGGATAGAAGATGATAAGAACTGAAGGCAGCCTCTGGAACTTGGACACCAAGCAGAGACTGGGTTTCAAGAACAGCAAAGCACACTAGAAATGGTGTGTGACTGTCTACAAGTAGGGCCTGGGCTGTATGATTTTACAGCTTCTTATCTGAAGCCAGAGTGATCATGAGCCTGCAAATGAGAGATGAGTAGTCTTGGTGGAAGAGATCTGCCTGGTAAACATGACAACCAGCTTACATCTCTATATTGAGTACACAGTGCACACTTGCTTTGCTCAATTGGAGATATTTTCTATTTCCCTTGTCCTTGAGTCTTACAGTATAACAAACAGCAATGATATTGGATTAATCTAGCTGCCTGACTATGGGAATCTGGCTACTAAAGATAAATACTTGTTTAAAGTATTTGTAGCTTTGTGTTTTACATCTAACTCTAATTTTGACAGTGATCAAACATGAACTTTAAACAAAGTCAACAAGTCTTCAGTAAAGGGAGAAGATGATTCCATGTAGGGAGAATAAGCACAAGTAATTTCAGGTTGCTATGCAAAGTGAATTTAAACATACATGACAACTGAAAGAAGCATGTGATCTGGAGTGTTAGCCATGAGGACACCATCGGGATAACTGGAGAACACCGAATAAGATCTATACATTAGAAAAATGTATTGTTGGCATAATTTTCAATTTTAATAATTACTATTATTACTAAGCAAGATAAAGTTCTTATCTGCAGATAATGTATACTGAAGCATTTAGGAATAAAAAACATGTCTAAAATTGTCTTATGGTACAGAAATAAAGGAGTGTATATGTGTGTATAATGAGAGACACAATGCACATATGTGTTTATATACATATAAGTATGATACAGATACTATACACATATGTGTGTGGTGCATGTTGGAAAGAATGAAAAGTGAAAATATATTAGTATTGAGCTTATTATGGAATTCATTTTACTCTCAAAATTCTTCAGAACATCTAAAATTATGTCAAAATAAAAGTTAAACAATAAAACACACAGTATCATAATAAAGGGTAGAATTATGAATGACTATGAAACTCCCAAGAGGCTAGTAAAATTATGTGTATAGGTGGCAATAAAGGGCATATTATGGAGAAAGCAAAGGACAGTTCACAGGTAAAGTCACAGGAGAGAAGATGCAGACCCTCGGGGATGCTGGGGTTTCCAGGTAAAGAGATTCTCAAGAATTGGGATCAATGTCACAGCTGGAACCATTGGCTTTCTGATCAGAGCAAAGAGTTACTGATGACATTTGAAAATATAAACTGTAATTTTAGGGAGGATGGGTGACAGAGTAATGTGGGCTAACACTAAAATCACTGAGCACTTAATAGGTAAGTTGAACAAGTTCTGCTGTTCAAGTATCCAATTAAATTTAATTGTGGCCCAGCTGTTAAAATTTTATTTGTGCAACCAGCCAGAAAGGAATTACATCAATCCCCAATTAACATGAAAAGCATGCCGAATGTAGGCAGGGCAGCCAGCCCGACTACTGAAGATGAATATTCTAAGGGTTATAGGTGCTTGGGGGGGGCTAAATTGGGGTGCCTGTTATTCTCCCAGGCGGAGAACTCTTACAGTCTAGTGTCCAGACAATGCAGTTTTCTTTTAAATCAGGGAATTCATGTGATGAGGATTTCCCCCATAAGAGGTCTCACTCAAAATAGACGTGTTTTATGCAACATGTGTTATATTCGTCATCATCATTATTATCAAGGTCTTTCAGACAGTTCCGTAGCTTGCCATGTAACCAGGACTGGCCTTGAACTCATTCCCCTGCCTATTCCTGAGCAGTGCTGGGATTGCAATTATGCATAGCCATGTGTAACTTACATAGACTTTTAACAAATGATTTTTCTCAATAGACTTATTCTCTTATTGACTGTATCAAAATGGATTGTTTGTTCTTAATTCTTGTTTCCTGTTCTTGCTCACCAAGTATCTATCCCCTTCTACTGACTACATGTGAGAAAAAAATGACAGTTACAAGTCCTGATTCCATTTTCTCTCTAGCACTTGTATCCCATCAGAGGAACCATACATTATGGCTACAGGACTTCTCCTTTAGCTTTAGTAGCTTTTCCTTTAGTCTATGAAGCTCTAAAATTAAATTAAAGCCAAGTCTACATATTTCAGACAAGCTAAGAAGAGTCATGTCCAACTTGACAGATAAACCACTAAAGAACAAATGTTCAATCACTGAGTTTGGGGGTTGTTTACTTTATGGTGTTCTCTCTGTGATTCTCTCTCTCTCTCATACACACACACACACACACACACACACACACACACACACACAAGATTAATGACTAGTAATCTCTTGTCTGTTTGATTTATATCTGATTTGGATATTTGTTCTTGAAACTAAGTTCTGTCTTTTCTTGCTTCTGTGGCCTGCTCTATAATCCTGCCTCAATGAGGGGATGGATGAAACAGTCATAGCTGACTTCCCAGGGGAGGCCTTTACCTCTCTGAGGAGCAGATGAGAGGTAGGGGAAGGGGAGGGGAAGGAGGGGAGAGCAGGAGGAGAGGAGAGGGGGAAAAACTGGGATTGGTATATAAAAAATTAATAATAATGTAAGTAAATAAATAATCATGTTAAAAATTAATAGTAAATTTATAAAAAAACAGTCACAGTACTTTAGTAAGGAACAAAAGAGCTCTCAAGTTGGTGGCATTTAAATGTTGGTGTTAAGTTTAAATTCTGGTTAATAGGAATCCATCACCATTGATATAATAGGCTAATCAAACCAAATCAATAAACCCAGGTTTATTCTGAGCACAGCATTCCTGGGTGGCCCCAGGAGAAGTTGAGGAGACCATGAGGAGAAACCATGAGGTTGGGGACTTTTAATATCTTCAGGGATTGAGTCATCCATGGGTGGGTTTCCTTGAGGGCAGAGAAATGCCCCCTTGAGGGTGGAGCCATCTATGGGGGACTTTTTTTCAGGGGCAGAGACTTGGGCTGAAACCCCACCCAAACATCCCAGACTCTTTAGATACATGGATGTCGCTTCATGGTTGGCTGCTTCCTGTGGACAGGGGACAATGTGGGGGAGGGGAGAGTTGGGAGCTGGTGGGCTCACACTCAGTGAGAGGTGTGGCTGGAGGGGCATCCGGTTAACTGCCATCCTGGATACCTCAGGCATCTGTTCATTGAGAGAGCTGAGAAGGCAGGTTGTTGAGCCTGAAGGGGTGGTACCAATGGTGAAGCCCCAGGAGTTGGTGCCGGTTCTGGTTTTTTTTCTGGATAGCTCTCTGTAGGTTGGTCTTGGCACAGGCAAAAGGACCAAACCTGCAAAACACGTTCAAAAATTGGTGGGGTCAAAATAGGCTCTGGAGACTGTTAGTTTTTATCAGAACAATTTTTTTTAATACAGCAGAACTTCTCCCACGAATTTGCAGATATCTATAAGACAGCTAAAACAGATTTACATATGGCTTTAGGATAAAAGGCATGAACATTTTAGAAGACAATGAAAGGAAATTAAAACCTCTGAACCTCTGAAGACACATCTGAAACCTATTAATTCCACAATGCCTGTGAAAGTGGTACACCTGTCTGTACTTTCAGCAGGAGACTTAACTAATGTGGTAATGAGCTACCAGTATGTTAAGTCATCAAATGCCTTCAGACAGATCTAAGAGGGATAAGTAACTGAGCAGAAGTGAGACAGCTTTTCCAGCTACCCAGGCAATCCCAAGTCTCTCCATGGTCTTTGGCAAACATCAGTCTTAGAAGCAGTACTTGCCTTTAGCTGCTAATTCCAGGAGGCCTGACAGATTTTCCTGCGGCCGTAGTGTTCAGTCTACCTGTCTTGGCAGGATGAAACAATCGATCCTCTGGAGTAGTGCCATCCCTTCCAGGCAGGGTCCAGGAAGCTGATGAGATAAAAGGCAGTTTTTCACTGTGTGGATGGCTTTGCCATATCCAAAGGCAAGCCTCCAGGAGGAAGTTGTGAAGCCATGCATCTTCTTGAAGAAGCGATAGGAGGCTGCAGGAACTGGCATGTCTCTCTTTTGCAAGGAGCTCTTTTGTTAAATGCCATATTCTCAGATGTGTAAAGGCACTTGAGAATCAGTGTACCATTATCTGTTAAGTATATCTAAATTTGCAAATATAGTAACCCAATCAGTTACAGGCAAGAATCATATGACCTCTGTCTCTGACCATAGCTGAAATGGTGCCTGTCCATGTGTTATAAGGTACTGGCAGACCATGTGATGTTTTAAGAGCAGTTGTAATCTGGAAATATAAGTTTTAAGATTTTAAAACAACCACACATACACATACAGGCATAAACAAGCATACCGTGGGCACATTATTTGTACATTTTTATCCATACATAAGGAATAGAAAGACTTTTAACAGAAACAAAACTTCAACAAAAACTTTTCCAGGGAATCCATAAGAATGCAAGGCATTTTGGGGCATTAAAGTAGCTCTTACCAAATTTGGGCAGCCACTGCCCAGAGCATGGAGAAGGCACTGCAGGAAATCACAAAGAGTAGCCGAGGGGGGAGGAGTCATGTGGAGGCCCTTTGCAGCTTAAGCTGTGTAGGTCTCCCAGGTTGTTGGGGAATGGGGGCTAGGAGCCATGTGCTGGGCATGAATCCCAGTGTGGCTGGGATGCACAGGCAAAGTTAGAGTGGACATTTAAGAAAGAAAATTGGGAAAACTGGAAGAATTTAGATGGAAGCATGAAATACAGACAGGCAGAGAAGCAAGGAGATCGCTTGCAGGCAAAAGCTGGGAGCAGAGAGAAAGGCTAGGGACAGTAGGAGGAGAGGGAGCAGGGATGCAAGGCTCATAAACCTGGCCAGGGTAGCTCAGCCCCAGCTTGGATAAATTTTATAGGGTGTTTGGGGAGCAAACTTGAACCCGAAAGTATCCATTCACAAGCTATTAGCCGGAGACCGAAGACTAAGACAGAGCATCCTCCAAAATAACCTGGGGTCAAAACAGCAGGAGGTTTGGGGTCCCCCTGTGCAGGACATCTCCCAAACAAGGGCCCCAAAAGGTAGAGACTGTCTCTACCCCAGAACAGAGCAGCCCACATGGTACCACAGAGTCTTGGCAGGCCCACTGGAAGGCGAAAGGGATCCTGGAACCCTTTAGAGGCCGTGGCTTAAAATTGGATAACTCATGGAGCAAGTCTGTCTGACTGCAAATGAAGAGTGATTTTCCATGGCCACATGGTAGTGGGAAAATTCAACTATACTCAGGTTCAGCACCAAATGTTAAGTCTAAATTCTGGGTAATGGAAATCTGCCACCACTAATGTAATAGGTCAATCAAACTGAATCAATAAATCCAGGTTTCTTCTGAGCACAGCATTCCTGGGTGGCCTCAGGGAAAGTTGAGGAAACCATGAGGGGAAACCATGAACTGGGAGCTTTTCATACTTTTGGGGGTGGAGCCAGCGATGCCGACTTTCTCAGGGGCAGAGGTTTGGGCTGGAGCTCCAACCTGAGCATCCCAGATAAATAGATGGCAGGGGCTGGAGTGAAGCTTTCACCCAAACAGTTGGTACTAGGCTGAGCTTAAATGAAAACTAGCAGATATTAGAATTGAAGTGGTGTTTAGCTGCACATCTGCTAAATAACAAACACTGTATGTTTTATTTTGGTGTTTAAGTGGGTGGGTCCAGAGGCAGCCCAGAGTACGTGTGTGAAACCAAAAGTAGCTTGCCTGCAGCTTGGTTTAATGAAGTGATAGAAACCAGTTATGATCAACTTTCATAGGCATGTGCTATTCTTTTTATTCTAGTACCTCTCTCCCTCTGCCTCTCTCTGCCTCTCTCTGTCTCTCTGTCTCTGTCTCTGTCTCTCTCTCTCTCTCTCTGTCACACACACACACACACACATGCACACACCTTCAAACATTGTGGCTTCTAAAGACAACTCCTCTTATCCTCATTTTCATCCTCTAGAAAGTCTCTCTTAAGTGCAGTCTCTCTTAATTTGGGCGTTAAGCACTCCTTAGTTTCTGGTACTGACACTGGGCCCTCTTCTATCCGGCTTACCACTCCTATTGCGTTTTCCTAGTAAGATGACTTTTTACCATATCAGTCTGATGCATCACTGGTCCCTTTATGCCTGACCATTTACCAATGGCTAGTATTCATTTGTTAGAGGGATTATGCTTCCACCCAAGTGGCTAGCTACATTGAGAAAGCTGCATTGAAACAATGATAGTAATATGAAAATATTCTGTCAAAAAGAACACTGCACTACATTACACCAGGTGGCTGGCAGTTTTTGATAATGAAATCTGAGTTTTAGGACAAATTCCAGAATGCTACAATGCTTAGTTTCTTTCTCATTCATGACACTGGGCCCAGGAAGAGTCTTCGTACCAACGGCGGAGCTTCTTTCTTGTGTGTTGAGGAAACAGAATGGTTCTGAGCTAGAAAAGGGAAGATAATTGCATAGTATCTGTCAGAAAGAGGCTGTGTGTGAACAGAATTTACAGTAAGCCTAGAGAGATTAGGAGAGGATTAATATATTGGTACAAAAATGCTCCCTCAAAGACAGATGTATGAAGAAGAATTTTCTTTCAGATTCCTATCAATGAGAACTTTGAGGGATCTATCCAAATTATACTGTTAAGTCGGCGAGAGGTCTCACCTATGGCTCCTATGGCAATACACTATGAAAAAAAAGTCTTTCCCATTCCAAGAGACTGAAATTTTTGCTAGGCCTGACAGCCAGAGTTAATAATATACCTTGGGGTCCCTTAAGTCTGCTATCCTGCTGCATACTCAGCCTGATTGCCCAACCCACCTTTAAGAAAACAATTTAACATCCAATTTTGCTTGCCTTAGATTTTCCATGTAATCCATTTTTATAATCTAGGCTAATGCATAATTATAATCCTAAAATATGTACCCTTCTATGGCCCTGGTACATGAGTAACACTTCTATTTTTATGTGTGTTATGGTAATCATTTGATGAAAGAGGAAAATATAGTTTGAAAACAATCTTATAAAATGAATACCTATGAATGTTGGAAACAACACAAGAACACTGTTTGACAAACAATGATGTTTACAGTCCTGTTTGCTATCTGTTGGGGTCAGTCAGAGACAGTAACATCATCCCTTCTAAAACTCTGTCAAAAACTTCTGTAAATTACCCGCCATTCCTTCCCCATTGATATATATATATATTTTGCTGTTCCATATTGGAGAGAGGAAATCCCTTTGTTAGGGACACTCACACACAGAGGGGCAGACAGATTCATATGAAAGCACTCATGTAGGCAAAGATTTAACAAATATAGCAGACATGAATAACTAAGATACAGGGATAGCTAAGTAGAGAATTCAAATCTTGGGTCACTCTTGAAATGACACCAAGGGCAAGTGCTTTGGTTCCTCTCCCTAATGTGGCACTGATGTATTATTGGGGACTCTGAGTTTAGTATTAATGTGCTCACACTCGAGCCTAATGTGAGGAATTTTTAGTGTCTTAAATCTATGCTGTTTCAAGTTTTATAAAAGATCAAAACATTTGAGGAGACAAGTCAGATCTACTTGTTATATGGGAAAATAGGAGCCTCCAGGTGATCTGGACTCTAGTCCAACATTGGCTTTTAATTAATTTCTGTCTTCATTTAACAGAGTTATAAAAATTTCATGGCTCATATTTTTTCATCTGCAAACAACAAAGGGAGTATCTAGTAATACTTCCATTGTGATGATTAAGGACAGTGAAGAGTTATCAAGGAAAAAGTTTATATTATAGAGAAATAATCACATAAGGGAATGTCTGTTTCTGTGTTTTAAATCATAAAAGTGATTTACAGAATGGTTTGTGTTTTATTAGTCATTGTGTACAAACACACGCATGTGTGTGTATTGTAGGAAACTTCTGTGCATATTTGTAGTGGTGGCATTAAACATTCTGCTATTTTATTCTTGGAGAGGCTTTACAATTTACAATCTTTTAGTAAAATACCAACTTTACATTTCTAAGAGTAAAAATATGTTTTAGCATCACTTGCACTTCATCATAAGTTAGTATATGTATAATTGTGGCTCAGCCTCCTGAAAAATGTGAGGACAATCATGTCTCTTTCATGTAATAATATTGTATTTGCACAGATCCTATGTATACCCATTGTCTATATAAATCATCTCTAGATTATCGATAATACTATTTCTACATGAATGCTGTGCAAAATAGTTTATTGTTCAGAGAATAATGACAAGGAAAACCTATACATATTTAGTATAGATGTGTGTTGCTGGGAGAGAAAAATAATTTTTTTATTCTTTGAAAATTTCAGACACGTATATAATAAAATTTACCTCCATTATAATGGAGGTAATAAAATTCCCCTCCATTATCCTGTCTCATCCCCCTCCCTCTCCCACTGAACAACTTCTTCCTAACTTGTCCTCCACCCATACTTTTGTGTCTTATTTTTAGTGATGCCCTGATGCATACATCAGCAGGACTGAATATTACTGACTGGAGTATTACTTACTGGTCAGTGTCCACACTAATGAAGAAAATAATACTCCCTCTTCCAGACATCACTAATTGCCCATAGTCCCCAAGGGAAGGGTGGGGCCTCATGAGCTTCCATCTCCCATCCATGGTAGGATGCTGGTTCTATCTTGTGTGGGTCTTGTGCAGGTAACTGGTTGCTGTGAGTTGATGAATGCAACAGTCATGTCATGTGCAGAAGGCATCCTTGGCATGAACTCCTCCCATGCTCTGACTATCACATTCTATCTGCCCCATTTTCTAGGATATCTCCTGCAGCTTGAAAGGGGTAGCATAGCTCTCTCATTAAGAGCTGAAGACTCTGCAGTTATTTATTCTCAGCATTTTGACTAGTCGTGGGTCTGCATAAATCGCCACCATAGCAAACAAAAGCTTCTTCAAGCAGACTGAGAGCAGCATCAATCTATGGGTATAAATATGAGGGTTCGAAAGTCAGTTTGACAACACTTCCATTTAGCAAAACAGCACTAGTAGGTTCTGGGGGCGTAATTATTACTTTGAGTTGATTGAATCCACTGTGAATGCAGAACCCAGAGGTATATAGCCCAGTGTACTAAACACTAAGGATCACAGAAGAACCTGGAGATACATTGCAGACCTACTCATCAGAATTAAAATGATAGTTACTTATCAGTGATTATATTGGAACTTTGTAATGACAGAATGAGCTATAAAGGGTGTAAACTACCCTACGAACCCCGCAGGTCGCTCCAGCCAGGGAAGCAGGTAGTCTAACTGCAGATCTTTACCTCCCCCTCCTCTCCTCCAAATCAAATGGCCCAGTCTTATTCCCAGCTCTGCAGTAGACTATCTTCTTCAGCCTCCCTTCTCCCTTGGCCCCATCTCCAGTCCATCACACAGATCTTCCCCTCCTAACTTCTACCCCTCACTCATTGCTTTATCCAGAAGGCATTTCCTGGGAACCCACAGGCCCCTCTGGCCAGGGAAGCAGGTAGGCTAACTGCAGGTCTTCACCTTTCCCTCCATATCCCCCAGTCTCATTCCCAGCTCTGAAGCAGTCCATCAGCTGCAGCCGTCCCTTCCTCTCTGCTACCATATCCAGTGAATCAACGATAATGCAGACCCTTTCTTCCAACCTTCCTTCCTGGAAATGAAAGCAGAATCAGTGAAGAAAATGAAAACTCAAGGAAATTTAGAAATGAAAATTTTAGGAACATGTACAGGAACCACAAAGGGAAGCTTCACCAACAGAACACAAGAGAGGCAAGAGAGAATTTTAGGCATTGAAGACATGATAGAAGAAATGGATACGTTAGTCAAAGCAAATCTTAAATCTAAAAAACTCCTGACACTTAACATCCAGGAAATGTAAAACACTATGAAAAGACAAAATCTAAGATTAGGAATAAAGAAAGGAGAAGAAACATAGGTCAAAGGCAAAGAAAATATTTTCAAAAAAATCATAGAAGAAGATTCCCCTAACCTAAAGAAGGAGATTCCTATCGAGGTACAAAATGTATACAGAACACCAAATAAGTTGGGCCAGAAAAATCAAGTTCCTTGGCACATAATAATCAAATATTAAATGTACAGAACAAAAAAGGAAAAAGACCAAGTAACATATAAGGGCATGTGACTCCCATGTACTGGGATTAAAGGTATGAACCAACACCACCTGGCTCTGTTTCTCTTTGAGACTGGATCATTCTAGTGTAGCCCAGGGTGGCCTTGAACTCACAGAGATCCATCTGCCTCTGTCTTCAATGTCCTGGGATTAAAGGTATGTGTCACTACTGCCTGGCTTCTAGTGGCTTAGCTCTCTACTCTGATTGTCAGGCAAACTTTATTTGTTAAAACACAAAGTATCGGGACAGATACCACATTTATTAAATAAAATTATTTTATTGAATAAAATTAGTTTGTCTTTTAGAATTCCTTCCTCTTATCAATGCATGGCTAAGAACAGATTAGAGAAAACGTTTTGCAAATGACATCAGGAAAACCTGAGGGCTCGTAGGAAACACGGGACAAATTGGTACCACTTCTTCAGGATATCATGTGACTATTAGAATTGCAGCAATATACTAGTCATGTTCAAAACACTACCAGTGACAACAAGGAAGATGGAACAAAAACGAGAACGTAGGTACCCTTGCTGAGCCACCATACCAACACTTACAAAACCTACATTTCCTTGTTCATTTAGCCACTGTGAGGGGGAGGAAGAGGTTCAGAGACAGAGTCATTAAGTCCGAGGAGAGAAGAGAACATCTCCAGGGCATAATCTAAAAGAACAGAAAGATCCCTGTGTCCACGGACAAAACAGGGATGAGTTAGATAGACTGCACCCACCCACTCAGGCCCTTAGCTACCTCCATGCCGTTTATGGTCATAGCACTTTCCTGGGAGCTGCAGGTGTGTTTATTCAGCCAGAGCACCAGGGGAACAAATAACTCAGCCTCTATACTTAAGCATATGAACATGTAGTTAATTTTCTACAAGCCTCCAGTCTCACGAAGTACCAGAGAAACTCGCTAATTAGCTTCCTAATTAAAGTTTCTGTCTCTTAGGATTTAACCAATCTCCTTTTGGTTAAGTAATAAGATTATTCGCTGTTCAATTTCCTTCTGGGCCTAGTAGGAATGGTACATTTTAGGTAAGGTCTCAACCTTTCGCGGTGCTGACCTTCCCTTTTTTTTTCCTTCTTAGGTGATCTATCAGGCATCTTATAGTGGTCCTGCTGTGGGTATCCTCTGGGGCTTTCCTGATCTCTATGGTTTTTTTTTCTTTTTAAACTGCAACCTCTTGTGATAATTACTATGGTGCAGTCAATAACATGTGGATCTCTCGTGTCATGTTCAGTAACTTATTCCTGATGCCTGTGTCACAGCCACCTGAGCCTTTATAAAGATGCCTTTCCTTGGAGCATCTTCCTGCTGGTACCCTAAGTCTCCTGGCACTTCCCATCTCTTCAGCAGGGTGCTTGGGTAATCTGTTCAGACAAGATGCTCCAATAGCAAATAAAGGGCACTGCTACAGACTCCCCTGTCCACCCAGGTTCCTCTTCTGTCATTCTGATGCTATGACAATCAGGGAGCAAAGAGAGAGCCAGGGTTCCCAGAAGGTCTGCAGCATCCTTCATCTGTGCCAGGGTTGCAGTTCAGAACCCTAGCACTCTGGTACCTCGGCACCTCCTACGTTCTCATCCATTGAAGGCAGAGGCTACATAAGGAGAGAGGAAAGTCTTGGCTTATGGAACTTATCTCCCATTCTACACCCCTCACAAAACTGAAAATGTTAAAAAAGATCAGACTTAGCACCTCTATTTTTGAGAGACAGGGTTTCTCTGTGTAACAGTCCTAACTGTCCTGGAACTAGCTCTTGCGGACCAGGCTGGCCTCGAACTCACAGAGATCTGCCTGTCTCTTCTTCCTGAGTGCTGTGATTAAAGGAGTGTGCCACCACCACTTGGGTACCACTTGTATTTTCTGAGGGTTTTATCTCAACTCTTAAAGGACAAGACCACTTCGATTTGATCTATTGAAGAAAAGAGCTTTGAAAGTTAGGAATTATAACACTGTCCCTATAAAGATTGTCATTTAAGATTTTTGAACTTACTAAATTGATTAAACAGCTTTTCTATGTAGTATAATGTTTTCTTTTTTTTTGTTTTTTGTTTTTTGTTTTTCGAGACAGGGTTTCTCTGTGGTTTTGGAGCCTGTCCTGGAACTACCTCTTGTAGACCAGGCTGGTCTCGAACTCACAGAGATCCGCCTGCCTCTGCCTCCCGAGTGCTGGGATTAAAGGCGTGCGCCACCACCGCCCGGCTATGTTTTCTTGTATGCTTACAAGACCACTGAATATATAGAAAATAGTGATGAGTTAGTTGTATCTATCTGTAATATATCAATATCATATCTAATACTATATAAGCATTTGTGTATTATATAAATTAGCCACACTACAAAAATAGTGTTAAGAGGGAATGGAAGAAAACATGGGGGTTTGCCACTAGCTATCCAGTAAGACAGGGGACACTGCCAATTCTCTACCATTGTCAGTAGCCTGTTGTTAAGATGAGACCTGCAGGTTATCTGTCCTTTGCATCAGCTATGGCCCCTTCTTGAGTGATTTGATGAATAATTATGACTTATCTTGCTGCTTTTTCTCTCCGCTGTTAGATTGGGGAATTACATTTATAATGTTCTAAGACAGTCTTTGAATGAATACTAGATGAATAGAGGTCTGCAATGTTGTCTAATTAAACTTTTCTACTTTCTGGCATGGTTTCAATGAAATACTTGATCTTCTGCAATAACTCCAATAGTGGGGTACTAACTAACATTCAGACCACTCCTCGGTACCAGATGAGCAGCGAGGTCTGTGTCCTCTCTGGGACATGTGAGGACAAACACATTAGGCAGACTGAATAGGATTTAGAATGAGGTGACTTTGAGAGTAGATTGTTCTCAGAATCTGAAAAACAAAATCCATTACCTTCAGCCGAATACAGAAAGCAAATAACTACTTTCTAATGATAAAAATATTAACCACCAGGAGAATAGATGCTTGTATTCACTGAGTGTACCGCCCCCCTGTGGATGATTGTCGTAGCGTGGTGAATTATCATTGCAACATTATTGGGCATGTCACTACAATAAGAGGGACTAGGGAAATTTACTATGAGATGTTGAGATGTACCCATTTTAGCCCCCTTTTAGGGATAGAGTTGATCTTCTGTCAGGAGGTTCTGCGTCTGGGGCGGAGAATTTTCAAGGAACTAAGAGCTAGACAGATCCCCGGAAGTCAGACAGATAGGGAAAGGGATCACAGACTTTTGGCTTCTTCCTTACCTGTAGTTTTTGCTGGTTTGTTGCTGCTGCCTGTGTGCAGTCCCCATAGGAGGGGACAGGAAATGCAAAGTCAATGGTACAGACTCCAGAAGATTCCAATACAGAAGCTCTTTGTTGAAAACAGGTTAGAGGTTTTTATAGAGTTAGGGAAATTAAGCTGCTGCAGGAACATTTCTGGTTGGTCCTTTTGAAACTGGTGGTCACGGCTGGTGTGTTGTGATTGGCTAAAAGCATGCATCATTAGTTATGTGCTTTTGGTCCGCTGAAGGTTGTCTTAGCCAGTTTTGTCTACTCACCGTGAGTTTGCATGTGCTTGCTTGTATTAGTGCTGTTGCCCTGCCTCACCTGCCCTTCTGACCTGAGATGAAACCTGGAAGATTTCTTCTCCCATCGCTGTCACTCCCTTCCGACTGACCAGTCCAAATTGGTCAGATGTGTTCAAGGTTACAGGTTCTGTTTTACCTAAATCTGTGACCTATCAGATCTACTTCCCTCTTTTTTAAAGCTCATCAACCAAAAATGAGGGGGAGGGGACCCATCCTAGGCCACCACAAACATAAAATCCCCAGACATATAGGGGAAGATGGACTTGTCTCTTTTTACTCTGATTGTAATCTCTCTCTCTCTCTCTCTCTCTCTCTCTCTCTCTCTCTCTCTCTCTCTCTCTTTCTCTCTCTCGCAGAAGAGAAAGTCAGTCCACACAAGACAAGACCCCTAGATAGCAACACTTTCTTCATAGTCATTTTGGAGAATCACCGCTGGTATAAGAATTCATGACTCTGAGTGTTTTCTCCCTTGATTATATTAAGAAACTTAAAGATTTTTGATTATTTATTGAAACAGCAAATTCAGGTAAAGCACAGATATTCAAAACAAAAATATTCCCCCAGAGACAACCAACCAACATTAGCATCTCAAAGATTCTTCCATACTTTTCTAGTTTGATCACTGTTGTTCTGATCTTCTTTGAGTTCAGCCTGCCTAGACTGCATACCCAGCCTGGGAAAGGCCCAATAACTGAGAACGAGGAAGAGATGTTGGCAGAGGACACAGTTCAGTCCTACTGTGGCAGAATAAGCAGTGCCAAGCGTGGTGGAGCAGTTTGAACAATCAGTGTTGTGGTCCACAGAACACAACAGTAGCTACTTTGAGAGTATTTTTGTTTGTGTTCCCTTTTAAATAAAATTTTCATACAATTTTTATGCATTAGATGAATTAATATTTAAACTTTCTTCTATTCCAAAAAGCTATCTACAGATTTAAGGAAATTTTTATCCAAATTCCAATAACTCTAGAAACTTAGGACAAACAACCCTACAATATTATTTTAGAAAACTAGGGATGACAGTTGATAGTCAAAATCATCTTGAACAAGAAAAAAACTGCATCATCTTTCTTTCTTAATTTAAAGTACATTGTAAAAATTAGTGTAACCAAAAAGTATGATCTTCGCATGAAAGCAAATGTACAGACCCACAGAAACATTGTAGAGGACCCAAAAATAAACCCATGCACATACAAACCTATTTCTTCCCTGTGGTGATATAAAGTGCTTACATTCACATTATAAAGGTTGAAGGATAAAACAAAGTATGGATTGAAAATTCAGCCTGGAGAACTCGTTGTACTTATTCAGAGACCATGGGTGAAGGGTTGCTTAGAGGAGCATAGGTGACCCCAAAGCAGCTATGCCTGGAATGTCATCACCCAGCCTTACAGCTGAAGCCTCCTACTCAACATTCCCCCACCTATATACTTCCGCACCTCCTGAGGCCCTAAGGCCACATGAATTTTGTGTATAATTGTATACAAATGAATGGGTTGAGCTGCTAGAATCTCAGGTAAGTCCAGTGGCCCTTTCTATTCCTCTTTTCGTGACAGAATACCAACTGCTCTCAGGTTAGATCAGAATATCTTCTTGTATATAGACATAGCTAATCTGATTAATATAGAGGCAGGTATTTTTTTATTTTTTGGAAATAGTGCTCTACAACACCAGTCATCTTTGATGAACACCAAAGAAAATACGCACACACGCACATGCACACATAAGCGAACACATACACACACAATTAACAAGGGATAGTTTCTTCAGAAAACAGTATCAGAATGGTTTCTACATGTGAAAGAATAAAATCTGACCCTCATCTTCAACCATACTTGAAATATAAAAAACTTAAACATTTCACTGGCCAAGGAAAAAATCCTAGAAGAGTAAAGGAAAATCTACACAACATTGTTCTAGATCATGATTTCCTGAGAATGACACCAAAACCAGAGGCAACAAAAGCAAAGGGGTAAGCAGAATTCCACCAAACTAGAAACACTTCTTACAACAAGGGAAACTGTCAACCAAATGAAGAGGAAACTCTCCCAGAATATCGAGATAAGATCCTTTTGTTAAAGACACCACACAATTCAGTCACAAGACTTGGAAAAATCAAACTGGTATTGACTTGTAAGCCCTCTCCCTGACAGGGAGTCAGGAAGTTCTATGCAAACTGACAAAGGAGTAAAAAGTTATCAAATTCTTACCCAATCATAAAGATTGAATGACAACAATGACAGAGCCTGCAAGGCAAGTTATCTTCAGTGGTGTGATAATGGGATTTGTACCTTGGAGTTAATTAACAACTCTCTATTTAGAACTGAAGTATGCTCAATTGCCGGAAAGTGAAAACTCTTAACCATAAACCAAGAATCCGTGGCTAGAGAAGTCATGAATTCCCAAAGAGAACCTACTGCTACCATATTACTAAAGTTTTCAAGTGCCTTCAAATTATCCACTCACTGTGCTGATGAGTTTTATGTCTACTTGACATAAACTAGAGTCACTGGAGAGGAAGGAGCCTCAGTTGAGAAAATTCTTCCATAAGATTGGATCTTTAGGCAAGCCTAGAAGAGCATTTTTATAATTAAGAATTAGGGGAAGAAAGCCTAGCCCATTGTGGGTGGGACCATCCCTAGACTGGTGGTCCTGGATTCTCTAAGAAAGCAGGCTTAGTAAGTCATAAGCAGGTAAGCAACTCTCTTCCATAGCCTCTGTATCAGCCCCTTCTTCCACATTCCAACCATGTTTGAGTTCCTGTCCTGAGTTCCTTCAATGACAGACAATGATGTGGAAGTGTAAGCCAAATAAACTTTTTCCTCCTTGCCAAGGCCCACAGATGTGAGTCTGTTCCACCTTGACTAAAGGTCAGAGAATTTGAACTTACTCTTGCTCTTTCAAAGTTGTTGACAAAGAGATCCTGACCTAGGATGTGGTTAATTTGTATTTTGACTACAGAGGTGAATCCATTCCATCTTGACCAAAGGTCAGAGAATTCAAGTCTATTCCTGCTCCTTCAAAGGAGATTGGCAGGAGGTTCCAGGGAGTGGCTGCCTGCAGGATACCTGATCTAAATGTGCGTGCGGTCATTACATACCCTGTGCAAACAACAGAGTGCTTGCCTGAGGATGCTCTGTTTATTCCTTTTATCATTTTGATGAAGTCTGTTGCCTCCCCCTCCCCTTTTGGAGTAGACTATATAATCATGTGGAAAATAAATGCAGGCGATTTCAGTATTCACTGCATTTTCCTGCTGGTGCTGTTCTGCGTTTCTGTTTCTTATTTCTCATATCTCTGTTCTTTTTGCTTACTAATTCTAATCCTCATGCTCCTACCCTGGAAGGTCTGAACTCCATTGAGGCTGGACCCTGAAACCTCCCCAACTTGCTTTTGGTCTTGTCCTTATATCGCAACAATAGTAACCCTAATTAAGACACCCAACCTTATATATTACATAGATGCAGCTCTCACACACATTTTATCAAGGAAGCTTCTCTTCTGCAGCAGATGAAAACTAGGAAAGAAGTCTACAGCTTATCAAAATGCAGACAATAAATGACAAGCCTCAAATAAAACTTCTAAAATATAACCCCTATACTTCAGGCTCAAAGAAAATCTTGGAAAAGGGGCACAAAGATTGTTAAGAGCCTGAGATCCAAGTCAACTGCTGTGTGTTAGTTTCTTCTAGACAGGACAGAGATGTTGCACCCATAAACTCTCATCAGGCTGCCTACACAAGATATGCAAAGACCTTACCAGTTGGTATACCAACACTGATGAAGGAAAGTTCACAAGGCTTGCCCCTAGATGAAAAACTGTAAGCAGTTGATGACTACTAATGAAGAGTGAACCGATGTTGTCTGTTTATCTGGTTGGTTAGTTGACTATTTATTTTGGTTTAGCGGGATGTTTTGTTTTAGTTCAAGGTCAAGACCCTAACTCTAAGTGGTCAGCCCTAAGTATGTACAAATAAGGATAACACTAATTGGACACAGGTGTATGTGTGTGTTTGTGTGTGTCTGTGTGTGTGTGTCTGTGTATGTGCAACAAAAATAAATATAGAAGACAAGGTCATAAACTTGAAAGAAGTTGGTTATCGGGGCATGGGAGGAGTTCAAATGGGTGGAAATGAGGCAAACACAATATCCTCATGTATAAAAATACTCAAGAAAAAGAAAGCTCACAGAGAAGTAGCTAATATGATGGGATCAAATCTTTTATAAAACATCTGATGAAGAGTTAACATCAAAAGTAAGTAAATCCTACTACTGGATAGGAGATAGGTAAAAATCTAATTTTTAAACAGGCAAGAGAATTGCTAAGTAGAGTTTTTTTTAACATATGTAAAAGTCAACATATCTGTTTGATGATCTCAATATTGCTAAGCATCAAATAATTCCATGTCCAAACCACAATGAGCTATTATTTCACATCTGGTTAGATGGCTACTACATAAGAATGATAATAAATGTTAATGAGGATATGAAGAGGAAGCCTTTGTGAACTGTTTTGGGGGATATAAATTTGTATGGTCTCTATAAAGAATGGTATGAACATAAAATTAGAACTACTAATTTGACCTATCGGGATTCTTTAGAGACACGTGCAAACCCATGTTTATTTCAACATTACTCATAATTGAGAAAGCATTAAAGCAACTTATTTGTCCATTAGATAGATGAATGAATAACAAAAATGTGATTTTTAATTAAAATCTGAAAACAAGCTACATCCTTTCTCAGTGGATCAGAAAGAATCCATATTTGTCTACATCCAATAGATTGTGACTTTTTGTGTTTTTGTGTTTTTGATATATGTGTTATGCATATGTGTATGTGTGTGTGCATGTGAGCATATGTTTGTGTGTGTGCAAGTTTGCACATATGGGTGGGTGTGTGAGTGAATGAGTATACATGTGCAGGTAGAGGCCTGAAGTTGGCATTGGGATTTATCCTGGGTCACTCTTTCACCATATTCAACAAAGCAAGTCTCTTAATCAATACAGAGCTCTCTGCTATGGGTAGTCTACCTAGGCCTGCAACAAATTATAAGCCTTCCTGTCTCTTATTATAAGCCTGGTTAGACTGCTCACAGCCAGCACACTGTGTTTCTAACCCAAGAAGAGCTTAGCGTCTTGAATCATGACAAACAGGGTCTCTTGAAGACTGGAAACTTCCATAAAAAATGAAATTGGGTATTTTAAACATTTTTGGAGCATTAGGGTGGTTAGCATTTTGGTTCTTTAAGATGGTTCAGTTTGCACACACCACTTCTCTAATGCCAGGAAGCAGTTTGTGGCAGATTCCAGTTTGACGATTAATAAGTGTCTTCCTGATTGTCATCATTCAATACGTATTGTCTAGCATAGTGTTACACTTTTACCTTGGCATGTTAATATAAAGTGTGACAACTACTGATTGTGCAGGCATTCAATATTGTTCCAGAAGCCTCAATCAAAAATATAATAACTATGCATATCTTCAAAAATCTTAATTAAAACCATTTCCTTCCACCTTTTTCATTTGAAGTGGTAATTAGCATTGGCATCTGTCTTTATCAGACAAGGAAATGATCTGATTTGCTTGTTTTCAGAGAAGTAAGGAAGGGCTGTAATAAGTAGCTTAAAGCAGCCTCACTGAAGTCTAGCACATTAGAGACCCTTAGATTGTCTGGCCCCGAGAAGGAAACCGGAAACTACCTCAGCACAGCTTGGAAAAGTTTTATCTGGCTCACTTTTTGGCATAGAGAGAGAAAGATGTTTTCAGTGTAAGGCTTCTCTATGAACCCAGTGGCCCCTGGGAAATAATGTTCACACAAGGAGGGAAAGGCCCCCTCCGTTCTCTTTGTGGCTGTCTTTTTTCTGCTGAATGGAAAGAGAAACTATCACTGAGAGATAGGTGGCCCCATTTTATATATATATATATATATGCTCAGTGGATGCAGATTTATTTTAATTTTTAGACACACCATTGCTGTTTTAAAGGAAAACTCACATAAGTTATTGTGTATGACGTGATACACATAAACACACACAAAGCTCAGTTTTATTTAGTCAATTTTATTGTTATTTCTGCAATGCAATATAGAATGATTGACCCAACAATTACATCGATTAAATAAAACTAAGGACAGCCTTATAACATTGAAGTGCTTTGTTTTTTGAATTTAAGTGAAGAAACTATGGCCATCCTTTTTCTACTTTTTCGTCCAACAAACATTTATTAATTGCCTCTATGTCTCTGTCATTATAGTATTAATGGCAATAGTTTTAAGCAAAAGGGGGAAGCTGGTCAGGAGCAGAGTCCTCAAGAGAACATAGACACGGGTACTAAGCAGTACCCTCAGTATTAGGAAGGACCACCCAGGGTAGGCACCAGCATTCACAACCAGAATTCTGAAGGACCATGAGAGGTGTTACCAGCATCTGTGGTCACCTTGCAGAGGTTTACTTACTGATGAACTCGGAATCTGTGAGCCTACTTCTCAAAGGACCACACAGAGGTGAGAACAGCATTCACAACTGAGCCACTGCATCACTTTCCAGTAGTGTGGCCAGCATCTGTAACTAAACTTACAAAGGACCACTCAGGGGTGTGACAGATATCTGGAACTTTGGAAGAGACACTTAGAGAGCTGAGACTGGAATCAGAAAGCAGATGAGACTGCATTCACACTCCTTACCCCAATGATGTCTCTCCCCTTCGTGTTTGTTCTTTTTTTTCTGAATACCCAATGCCAATTTAGTGAGCTGGGCCTGTCATGTCCTGCTCATCTTCTCTCTCCTTTTGTCCCTTAACTTTACAAATATTGTATGTGACAAACCTATAATCACCGTTGTAATAAAACTAAAAGTGCATTTACTATAATCAGAAATAAGACACTCTTATTTAATACAAGGTTTGAAGTCATATCTATAAAATAAGAGAAGGAAATAAAATGGATCTAAATCGGAAAGGAAGAAGTCATAATATCCTTATTTGCAGGGGGTATGATTCCATACACAAGAAACCCTACAGCTGCTGTCAGAAAACTTTTAGATCTGGAAATTACTTTCAGGAAAGCATCAGGATACAAAACCTACATACAAAAATAAGGTTCCTTTGTCTCAGTAACTGAGAAAGAAGTCATGCAAACAATTCCATTTGAAGTTGCCTCAAAAGAAGCGTCCAGCCAGGACAGCCAACGGCAGTAACTGCAAAGACTCAGACCGCTTGAAGTGCTGAGAGTGAGTGACACTGAGTGTTCCGACCTAAAAAGGGCATTTGGACATCTTCCCCTTAGACATGGGAAAAACCATGAAGAAGGAGCAGGAAGAGTGTAGGCGCTGGGAGACGAAGGACTGTGAAATGTTACCTTCAGCAAACATGTTCTCTCAGCTGCTCTGGTTACCTGTACTGAGCGCTACAAGACTGGGCTTGTCGGTGGTCATGCATGGATGGAGAAGGGTATCAGAAGGTCCTAAACCTCCCTGATGAGCTACTGGCTACTGGTATCATTATCTTCAGTTATGCACCCAAGGTAAGACCATCAGGCTCCACTGGGTAGTTCCAAACCCATAATGACGCAGACAGCATTTGCTAAAATCCGTCGTCAAAATACAAAAGAAAGAGACATGAAATTTTGGAAATCAACCTTTAGAGTGGGGAAGGGATGACGGGTATGAAAGGTAGATAAGAGGGCATCATATGAGAATTATCTGAATGTATGTTATAGTTATTATAGTGTGGATGAAATCATTAAGGATAGGATGCATTTAATCAATAAAATAGGATATTCTTGGAAAATAACCAAAGAAGTAAAAGCATTCTGTGCTAAAAACTTTAAGACACTGAATAAAACAATGAAAAGAACTCCAATGTTTATGGCTTGGAAAAATTAATATTGTTAAAGTTTCTAGACTAAAACAAAAGCAATCTACATATTCAATCAAAGCTTCAGTGTCATCTCCATGTAATTATAAAAATCATAAAATTAATATGGAAGCAGAATAGATCTAATCCAAAGTGATCCAAAGAATGCTCCCCCTCCATACATAAACACACATGAAAAGCTGGAAGTAGTCTCCCCATACCTGATCTCAAGTTATATTACAAAGCCATGGTAACAAAGACAGCATGTTGCAGGCACAAAAACAAACATGTAGATCAATTATATGAAATCAAAGACCTAGATATAAATCTACACAGCTAAAGCCAGCTGATTTTCTACAAAGATGCCAAAAACTATGCATTGGTGAAAAGATAGAAACAACTGAGTCTGAGAAAATTTGATATTTGCATAGAGTAAAATTCATCTAGGCCCCCCTGAAAACTCAACTGCCAATGGATCAAAGTCCTTAATAGAAGATATGAACTCTTGAGACCAGAGTGATATACAAAGCAAGTTCCAGGATAGCCAGGGCTCCTACACAGAGAAACTCTGTCTCGAAAAACCAGAAAAAAAATATGAAACTCTAAAACTTTTAGAAAAAATAGAAAAAGAAAATAAGATACAATCATAGGCAAGGGCTTCGTGAATTGGACGTCACTCACTGGAGAAATCATGCCAACAATAAACAAATGGGACCTCATGAAAATAAGAACTTCTGAACAGAAAAGAAACAGTGAATGAGTAAAGAGACAGTCTACAGAATGGGAGAAAAACATTTCTAAGTACACATGTAACAGAGGACTAATAAAATATACAACGAACTTCAGAAATGAGAACTCAAATGATCCCACCAATCGGTGAACTGCTGAAATAACATACTCTTCTCAAATGATGACGTATAAGTGGGCAATCAGCATGAAAAAGTGTTCAGCCCCACAACCAATCAGAGAAATACGCACGTTAAGACTACCCTGGGGTTCTGTCTCACCTTGGCCAGAATGGTACTCATTAAGAACGCAAATGACAGCAAATGTTCCTGAAGACGTGGACAGACGTCCTTCTAGCTGGGGCGGTCAGACTGTGAAGCCACTCTGGAAACTAGTGTCAAGTTTTCTCCAGAAGCTAAAGTAAACCTGACTTATGACCTACCTACAGCGTTCCTAGGCATTTACCTGGAAGAGTCCAAGGAAACATAGCACAGGGAGACTTCACAATAGCTAAGTAATAGAACCATCCTGTGTTTCTAATCACAGAGGAATGGACAATGGAAATATGATGCATACACATATGGGATTTTTTTCATCCATAAGGGTGAACAAAGTTGTATCATTTGCAGAAGAATGGATACAGCTGGAAAGAATCGTATAAAGTGTACTAAACCACTCTCAGAAAGCCTGATGCCAAGGTTTCTCTCATTTACGGTTTCTAGGTCTCAAATGGATGCATAAAGTCGTGTGTGTATATGGCATGAAAGTAGAAGTGAATACTGGGGAGACGCCTTCATCAGTAACATACTTGCCACATAAGCATGAGGACCCAAGTTCTGTTCTCAGCACCTATCAAATTTTTCACTGACTAGTTGATATTTGGGGCATTTTAACCATTTTTTAAAAATTGGAGGAAATACACTTGAGTAACACTAACATAAAGAGTATTCTATCAAATATCACTTATTTTGAGTAAGCAGGTATTAATATCACTATCTTTCAAGTTGTCTTTTAGCCAAAATAATCTTTGTCCCATATTTCCCATATCATTAAGATTATGTTTTTTTCCAGATCCATGTTTTGTGAGAAGCTATAATATTGATTTTGAGAATTGCTTTCTCTTAAACATAGTGATAATAATTGAAAATGAGCTGAGGAACATCTTTATTTATCTGAATGAGAGTTCACTAAATGTATTTTCTTTTTATAATGAGGCTTTAAAATGATAATTTGCCTAACTTTTTTTCATTTCTATGGAAAGCTTTTCATCACTGTTCTGGTTTCTCTCCTAATAAGTAAAAATGGAAATGGAAATCCATTAATTAAATTCTCTAATAAGATTCTGTAGCTATTGGCTGCAAACTCTAGGGAAAGCATAAGCTTCTAATTACAGCTTATCAATTGCAATTAACTCTTCAAACTATTCCCTAGATGTACTTGAGGAAAAGAAAGAGTTGCTAATAAATTTTAAAGGAGATTGAGAGCTCTTTCCGTGGTAATCAAGGGCCACTGTCAATCAATGGTGAAAAAAGTCCAATCTTTATTTGGTAAATCTAACAAATGATAACATTTCATTCCTGAGACAGACTTGGGAGTTCGGATTTGAGCAGTTGGGTTGATATTGGACATGATGGTGATGACTACTTTTGTCAATTTTTGGTTGGCATCATGGAAGCTGCTGCTAAGTGTTTTGCATTTTTGAGCCCAGGTTTTAAGGACAGAGAGTGGACTGGGAGACTGAGACTAAAATCTAAGAAGCAGAACAAACACAAGATAATGGCTGTGACAAGAAACATCACATTTAGCATCAAGTATAAAAGCAGTCTCCATAGCCAGCTTTGATTCTAGAATGGTAGCATTTAAGCAGGAGCCCTTCAGCTGTGACTTCTGTTCTTGTTGATATGGCCTAGAGGTGTCACTCACATCTGTCTCCTTCCCTTATGGAACCCTTGAACAGGCTGCTTGTTATTGGAAATGTCTTGAGCACCTCACTCCTAGTTTTTTGTCTATTGCTCATGTGACACTTATATATTAGACATCATCTTGGTGACCTGAAGCTATGTAGCAAGACATTACACCCAAGAGTAAAAGACTGAAGGCAAATGCAACTGCCTGCAAACAGCTTAGGCAGAACTCGGAGAAATGCCATCTCTTCTCCACAGAGCTATCTGGCTGGAGATTGGGACTCACTACAAGGTCAGTCCTGGCTACTACAGAGATTCTTGCTTTCTTTTCTTGGTCTTCTTGGACTTTCTCGAAGCATGAGTCTGAAGTGAAGGAGGCTGAAGCTGAGAGCTGTTTCTCATCTAGTCTCCACAGTCTCTCAGGATTACTTCTGGCGCAGTTTACTTATGCACACAGACACGAGTTTGTTCAAAGTCAAGGGAGAGGGATTGGGCTCCTCATCTGGATAAGAGTGATGGGTTATACAATAGCCACAACTGGGGCCATTTTTGGAGAATGTACCTGCCAAAAGAGAGAATTTGTTCATAACTTACAAGTCATGTTGTGTTCTTGTAAGGCTTGCCCAGTCCGCCTGTTTCTGATTGCATCATGAAAGGACTGCTTGCTTTGCTTTCTGGGTGCACTCCAGCCAGCAGAAATAAACCCTTTCTTCTCCAAGGTACTTCTCATAGTGTTTATCACAGAAATGGAAACCCTAAGACACCGAGAGCACATTTGGAGTCTCTCTCTCTCTCTCTCTCTCTCTCTCTCTCTCTCTCTCTCTCTCTCTCTCTCTCATCATCATCATCATCATCATCATTATCATCATTTTTCCTCTTTCTTTGTTGGTGTTAAGAAAAGGGTTATATATAAACCACATTACATGCCAGGAGGCCAGGAGGAATAGTCTGTGTGACAACTCACTTATCATCTTCAAAACCCTTAGTATCTATGAAAAGGAGACTAAAGTCGTGACAGCTAAGTGTAACAGGGCTGTGTATATAAGAGAAATACTACAAAACCACACTGCTCAACTAGCAAAAATTCAAGCCTTATACAAATAAACGTATGCAAATTGATGTTAAATTTGAATGAGTTATGTTTGAATCCCAGCATGAGTGAGGGAAGAGCAATCATAAACATCAAGCCTGGCTGGAGAGGAGGATTGGAGGGATGGTTCAGCAGTTAAGAGTTCTTATTGCTCTTGCAGCAGACTCAGGCTGGGTTTATAGCACCAGCTTGGTGACTCGTACCTGACTGTAATTCCGGTTCCGGAGAGTCTGATGCTCTTTTCTGGCCTCTCGGTTCAGTGCGCACTCATGTAACACAGACATTTTTCCCTGAAAAAAATACCCAGGCATGGAAAATTAAACTAAATAAGTCTTTTAAAATAAGAGGTAATACGGGGGGCAGCGAGATGGCTCAGTAAGTAAAGGTGCTTACAGTCAAGCATGATGACCTGAATCTGTACCCAGAATGTGCCCAGTCGAGGGAGAAAACCGACTCCCGTAAGCTGTCCTCTGACTTCCATGTGCTCACTTGGCAAGAATACACAAGCATATACACACACTAAATAAATAAGATGTAGTATTAAACTGCTAGCTCTTCATGGTGTACTATTATGCACATAAATCAATGTATCTCTTAGCTGCCGTCTGAGAAAGTTCTGTTTGCAGCAGAGAGAAGAACGCAATGACCCACAGCTGCTTAAGACGCATAGCATAATAGGCTGCAGAATGCTTGTCACCCTCTCAAGCCTCAGGGATTATGGGAGAGAAGGTAGACGACATAGGTAAGGTAAGAGGCAAAGGTGGATGAAACTACCCGAAGCATGATCTCTGAACACAGCAGGGCAGCTGCACCTATGAAAACACAGCAGTTGCTGTGATGAGTATAGCAATCTGTGCAACTCCAAGCCAGACAGAATCCCTGCACAGAGAGGCTGGATACACAATCCCATTCTTAGTTGTGAAGCTATTGGAAGGGGAGAGACCATTTTCTCTGAGAATGCAGCCCCTGCTGGGTCAGTCAATTTCCAGGGGAAGACCACACCGCCAAGAATATTTGACCAGCACAAGTTGTTCTTAAAGGATTTAATTGTTCTAAGTCATATGTGTTATATTTTTCCTTTTCTGTTTTTTTGTTTAGAGGGGAAGCCTTGTATAGTTCAAGCTGGTCTCACTATGATTCTCCTCCTCTAGCCTTTGAGTGCTGGGATTTGAAGCATGGGCCACTATGCTAAGCTTAAATTGAATATTTTAGTATGAAATTCCATAATAAGATAATATAATGTGTATGCATAGCATTGAGGAAAGAGTGATTAAGCAACACTCATATACCAAGGCCTGAATATGAAATATATTCTAAAAGTCCTCTTTCCTACCCTGATTTCATTCCCTCTCTTTTCTAGAATAATAATCACTGTGAATATTATAATTATTCCCTCATTTCTATTTTCAGACTTAACACACACACATATATATAATGTATATATATATTATATTATATTATATTATATTATATATATTATCCTAGACCAATACGTTTAGTTTTGTGGGGTTTTTACTTTATGTATATTGAATCAAAGCACACACATTTTTTTGTGCTCTGCCTATTTGGATCAGGATTATGATCACAAAGTTCATATATATTATCCAAATTGTTTCTGCTTCTATGATGTCACAAATTATTTCTCTATTCTGCAGCTTACTACACTGAGGTTTCTGTCAGTTGTGTAGCTGTTATGAACAGAACTGTGTGAAAAGGATTGTGCATTTTCTTCAGTGTAAAAGTTCACGTACATTTTCAGGTAAGATATGCAATGAGATTTTTATCTGTGGGGTCGAGTATCTGTTCTATTTTGCCGCTTACAACTTTCTAGAAGTGTACCCACCAGAGCAGCTGTTGTCTCCAAATATGTGGGTACCATTTTTATTCCAGTCCACATCCTGTAAGTAGACTATGTGACTTTATGCTGCCTCACATGAATTATTAGGTTATGCCTAGCGTTGTCCAGTGACAGTTCAAGTTCAAATCCTATTGAGAAAGCAAGGTGGCAGCTATGATGTCCTTAATAAACACTATTATAGGTGGAATACAAAGAAGAAATCAGATTTGGAGGTCTCCAAGATTCTAATGGTAGCATTTTTCTGAATGAGCCCAGCGTCTTAAGAGTTATTCTGGGATCCATCGAATTTAGTGTTGTCTGAGAGACGAGCAATACTAGAGTAAAAGCATTTTATCATGATGGTTTAGAGGATATGATTTTTGTATGACGACATCTGTTTTATTTCCATTCAGACAACATAGATGCTAATTAAATATTGTGCAGTTAGACTATTGCCCCAGGGAAACTCTCTTAATAATACAGAAATTTTTATTTAATTCTGTTAGCTTTGATTGACAACTCAGTCTTAATGCTTTGAAAATCTATATAAGATACAAAAGAATTCGGTCTCTTCTAAACCACGAAATATTCTTTTCTTCAAATATTTGCATATGAAACAGGGAACACAAGATCTTTGGAACATGTATTATGTCCATCCTTTTAATCATTTTTCAGAACATAATCTAACAATTGAAAATTGCCTCTTCACACTTGGAAGACAGAGTTAATTCCTAACACCATAACGATTTGTCTCATCACGGTGTGATATTTGTGGAGAGCTAAAATAGCATGACAATACAAACCCTTCTGGCTTAATGGGATTTCGAATGTAAAGGTTGAAACTTTACTCTGGACCCACACAAATTAGCATAGCGCTCCACCGCTGCCTCGCTCCTGGGGCAAAACAGCAGTTCTCAGTAAGATAAACAGTGGTGAACACAAAACCATAATGGAAAGAGAAAACAGGAAAGTCCATTTTGCTTTTCTAAGTCACAGAAGCCCAGAGTGCCCTGATGCATCTTCATAGATGCGCAACTCGGTAAAGACGGGTTCACAGACGCCCGAGGGATTCAGGATTAGGCTCATCTGATAATGAAAATGTTTTAAGGTCTGTGTCACGGGGATACAGATGATACCATGGTATCTGTTTGCTTACAGGGTAGAAAGAAAACAGCAGAGTAAGAACTTAATGCTCATGTATGTGAGTTGGTCATGGATTGCCCACTGTAGAGATAAGCCAGGAAAAAAAGACCCAAAGCCATCCTGAAAAGGTTTGGCCTTTGCTGATGGCATGGGAGTGAAAATATATGTAAATGTGCCTTAGAAAGATCCAGATATATCTTACTAATTCGTTGTGCATATACACTAGCTAAGGGCTACTGAAGCTATTGGCATGTAGAACTATAAAACTCGTAAGAGAAAAATCTTTAGGAGTATGGGCGTACAGAAGAATTTTAGGGATGGAGCTAAAAGCATCATCCACAAAAGAAAATTCATGTAAATTGGATATAGAAACACTAGAAATTTGCTTTGTGGGGTCTCTGTTTAGAGGATGAAAGGACAGAGGTGGGAGGTGGCTCAGATGGGAAATCGCTTGCCACACAAACATGAAAACATGAAATCCCAGCGCTGCAGAAGTAGAGAAAGATGGATTCTTGAAGCTTGCTGGCCAGGCAGTCTAGCCGAATCTGTGGGCTCCAGTTAAATGAGAGTCCTTGTCTCAAAAGCTAATGTTGAGACTGAGTGACAAAAATACCCAGTAATAGCCTGTTGCCTACACATAGGAAAAGATGTGCTGGTACTATCTCTCTCTGTCTCTGTCTCTATCTCTGTCTCTCTCTCTCTAACACACACATACACACAGCACGCATGCACGCAAGCACCAAACAAGAGAAGATGAAAAAACAAACTAAGTTATAGGATGGGAAAGAATACCTCTAAGTCATGTTTGACAATCAGTTTGTGTGTAGATATATGGGTAACATCACTACCTGTAGGGAAGTTCAACTTAAGATGCTACTATTCTGTGACTGTAAAACTGTCAGAGAAAATGAAGTCATTCAGTAACAACACCAAATGCTAGTGGTGATGTTGAAGAAATGGAGCTGTGATGCATTTGGTGATGGAAGTGTAAAACGATGCTGCCTTTTGAAAGTACTCAGGTAGTTTCAAAACCCAATTATATATTTATCATACAGCCCAACAGTCGTTCTCATGGACATTCAATGTGTGTGTGTGTGTGTGTGTGTGTGTGTGTGTGTGTGTGTGTGTGTGTGGAGGCCAGAGTTCCCCATTAGGTGTCTTACATTATTGCTGTTCACCTTACGTTTTGAGAAATGGTCTGTAACTGAGCATTGAACTTACCGGTTCAGTGAGACCAGCTAGCCAGTTCTAAAGGCAAATATTCCTGGCGCTGGGATTATAGGTGCAAGCAGCCACACCCTGCTTTTTATATGTATGAGAGAGTTAGGAGCACGGGTCATCGTGCTGGTGCTGCAATCACTTTCTTGATAATTGAGTTATCTCTCCAACCTATAAGTTCCTGTTTCTTTCCATAAAAGTCCCATTTTGTTTTTCTTCCCAAGTTAGATACTAAGTAGTCTTAGGGTTCTAGTGCTGTCATAAACATCATGACTAACTGCATCTTGGAGAGGAAAGTGTTTATTTTATCTTATAGTTGTAGTCTTTGAAGGAAAATCAGGGAGGAAACTCAGCACGGAACCTGGAGGTAGAAACAGAAACTGTGGAAGAACGCAGTGTACAGGCTTCTTCCTCATAGCTTGCTCTATCTGTTTTCTTCTGCAACCCAGGAACACCTGCCCAGGGGTGACATCATCCACAATAGAGTGAGCCTTCCCATATCAATTGTTAATCAAGAAAATGCCCTACAGAGTTGCCTATATGCAGCCTCGGACAGAGGCATGCTCTCAGTTAAGATTCCTTTTTTGTCTAGGTATGTCTCGGTTTGTATCAAGTGCACAAAGTCCAACTGGGACATGAGTAAATGGGTCTCTACCCCATCCTCTGGAGCACAGTCAATTTCGTCTCATTATATTATCTACTGTGGTAGCTGTCACACCTCTTAATGGTCATAAAAGACATGAAGCATCTTCTAGTCCTTGTGTACATTCTAAATAGAGAGACCTTCAAGATGACTCGACATTTAAGGGCATTTGTATAATAAGCATGAAAACTTAAATTCAATCCCCAGATCTCACAGAGGAGAGAATGAATCACAGCAGTAAACATTTGGAGCTTCGTGTGTGGCTTTGAGCTTCTTGGTTTCAAAGGAAAATATGTTCTCTCACAAAATATACATGATTTCTTTGAGGTAATGAGCTAAGAATAATTCATTATGGAAGGTTTCCTAGAGAACGTGAATTTGTAGTGTCTTTAAAGAGAAGATGCAGGTTAGTGGGAAAAAAATATTTCCATTGCAGCTTGTCAACCGCTGGTGCCTAGAAGATGTGGCTGTCTGGTGAGGATTCTGCCATGGCACACTATTTATAAGGAACATGCACTCATGTGGCTGTATGGGTGAGCCTGTCTTGGGTGTGTTAGAAGGAGAAGGAGCCAAAGAATCCTGTTCTTTTGTTTTAGATAACAGGAATGATGTAACTCATTTATTCATCCATTTATTCTTAAAATGTTTCTGCCATGTTGAATTTTGTCTGAACAGAACCCTGAAGTCCGCCTAGGCGGGGATGGAAAAATGAATGCTTAAAACATACTCAAGGGGCCAGCCTTTGGCCCAGCTGTAGGATGGAAACGAGGCTGAAAATAATGCAAAATGACAAAACAGGAGAACCGAGTGAAGGGCTTAATTCTGCTGGGACTGGTTGTTTGGTGTCTGGGAGCATGCCCATGTAGCCGTGTGTAAGCTGACTGGAAAGGGGGTGATGAGGTAACAGAGGCCACTGCTTGAGGGGCATCTTCCTGGACAGAGTGATGTCACAGACCTTTCCAAGGCCTGGAAGTTGCTGCAATTTGTCTCTAATAGGTTTGATTTGATCATGGAGAGCAGCATAGGTGGGACTTGGTTTACAGGAGCATGCCTAGCTTATACTCTATTGCTATCTCTACATTTCTTTATCCTGCCTGTCTTAGTCTAGAGAAGACTCCTAGGATGCTTGCCAAGGTGACACTGATATGTTTGTTAAACTCTATCTACTCTTGCAATAATTTAAGACCTCAAAAAATAATAAAGAGGGAATTCTGCAGAAGTACACAGAGGAGTTGGGGCTCTGGACAGAACTCTCCTCTTTTTCCCTTCCTGCTTTGCCTTCTCATTTTCTTGTATTTCTGCCACCACAAGAACATCTCACTCTTTTTTCCCCATGAGATAGAGGACCAGTTCGGGGGTGGGAGGATAAGTTTTATAGCTCCAAAAGCCCCATGTGGTAAGAACAAAGGATCAGACACCATTCAGATTCTTCTGGCCTACTATCTGACTTTCCTACCTCATACCCTTCGACAAACTCAGTGGAGATGCCCATTTTGAGTTTAACTGCAATAACTTGTGAGCGTGCCCCACGGAGATCAGGAAGAGAGATGAGAGTGATCATAACCACTGTTGGCTCTAGAGATTTGGGATGTGAATGTTTGCCATAGTGCAGAAGAGGTTTGAGCTGTGCCCAGGCTTGTGCTCTAGGACCTCGTCTGGTTTCATAAGGCACCCGAACTGCCCTGCAGTGCTGGACTCTCTCACTTTGCTGCTGGCATGACAAGACGATGTCACTATCCCACTATGACATGCTGCCCCACCCAGCCAGAGTAACCATCTCAGTTAGATGTGAAGACTCAGTCAGCAAGGCAACCCCTTGAGTGACAGTCCTGGCATTTAGCTGGAAAGAGAATCTGTTTGAAACGGAACTCTCTGTTGAAAACAGAAAGTTGTGTTTAAAAAGGTAATAGCACAGCTTGGGACTTCTTGTGGGTGGAGAGATTTCTGGAGGAAAAGGAAAATGGAGCAGAAATGATTAAAAGAAAGGAAAGGTGGGAACTTCAAAGTGTATTTAAAATGAAGAGCTTCAAAGCAAAGGTGGAAGGTGAGGGGAGAGGGGCATTTAGTAATAGGCTAATAGAAACCAGGCAGCTGATCTCTCCATTTGTCTCCATTCTTTCTTTTGTTTAGTTTGGGGGTTTTGTTTATTCTGTTTTGTTTCCTGAGGGTTTGAGCTAGAAATAAATTATTTTTGTAGTTGTCAATAGGCATACATGAGTCTATCACATGTCTCTGAAATTTTTACCTACTAGAGTAAGTACAGGCAAGAAAGGGAAAGGATCAGAATGGAAGAAATTTTAAAGATTTCTACATCCAATGTGATTGGTTCTGAGATCCCAAAATCAAGCTATGCTCTAGTTTGCTGAAAATTTAGTTTGTGTAAAATGTTGAACCTGAGTGTGGAAAAGTGAGATCATACAGAAGGGCTACAACTTGACTCTGTCTTGCCCAAAGAGTGTCTGATTTTTGCCAGCTCCTTTCTGGGTAATGACATGCTGGATAGTAGGACCTTCATTTTTGTGACAGATGTCTGCATTCACATCTAGGAAGCCAATGATGGAAGACATTGGACAGAACCCATTGGATAATGGGTAAGTAATACAATAGTGAGCCAGAAGGATGACTGCTCTAGAAGTTTCCTGCGATCCAGACCACAGTTGTGAAGGATGTTCCTCCTCAAGCCTGAGAGAGTCTGAGTAACAATTTCAGTTCCATTTTCCCTTCATCAGTCTGACATGGTGGGACTTTCTGCAAAAGCTACCCAGTCTCCCAGCACACTAGCCTGGTGTAGGGGAAAGGTCTAGCCACTTCCCTTATTTCCTCCCACCCGAGGCTTCTGACAGACTAAACAGAAAGTATTCAAGTTTGTGACAAAAGACTTAAGAAATTTCTTTCATTTTCTAATCTGTAAATGCCTTATAGGTGTCGCTACGATTCCATATCTTCGTGTAAAATTTTGGAAGGGAACAAGTTAGAGTACAACCATATGTGTGTGTGTGTGTGTGTGTGTGTGTGTGTGTGTGTGTGGTTTTTCCTTTTGCTCACAAAACATTTGCATTCTAGTATCACTCATAATACTTAAAATTAAAATGTGACATGACATACATACACACTTAGAAATTGGTTTATTATGAACTAACTAGCCACATAAACAGCAGGAGACAGAAGAATGAGAAGTCAGGGGTGTTGATCCGAGTTCAGTTCTGAAGGCACTTTTCCTATAGGCATGGGATAACAGAAATACCGACTTTAGAAGCCACAAAACAGCATCTCAACTACCTGAACTTCAACCTTGAAAAGGATCTGCAGCGACTGGACGAGGCCAATCAGCTTCTTCTCAGAAAGATTCAAAAGAAAGAGAAATCTATTCAAAGGTCAGGCTTTTGCCCTTGGTGAAGGTGAAGCCCCTCAAGTCATGTTCATAGGTTAGAGGGAAGTGCAGTGGGTGCTGTGGGAAGTTCAGTTCCCTCAGGGAAAACTCAGTGTGTTATTTAAATCCTGAAACACAAACTGTGATGTCCTCAAAAGGCTTGGCACAGATCTTTGCGTTCAATTTTTTCATTTAGTTGACATTTTATTGCAACTGTCAACCCAAGATGTTGGTAGTGTGGTTTTGGCTTCCTAAGGACTGAGCCACACCTGAGTTAACTGTTTTTCAGTCTTGAAAGAGAAATTGCTTTGTCCACTGAGAGAGTCCCAGAGACGGATGAGTTCAATGAGATCGCAATACAAAAGGAGAACGCCCTGAAGGACCTGGAGCTGGAGACAGCAAAGCTGGTGAGATTTCTAAAAGAGACCCTTAGATGGCTTCTGCGCTCATCCTTCTTTTCTTTCTCCAAGAGGCTCCGCATAGGCACTGCCTCTGTGTCTACAGAAGTCACAGCTGCTTGGGCGAGTGCTATGGCAGAGGCACTAGTCATGGGGACAAGACCTTGGCTCTCTCCCAGATGCCCCATCTTGGGCCAGGGTGTACTTTTTCATTTAACTTGACCCATTGATCCCTACATATTATTTATGTTACCTTGGTAAGAGAAAAGGTTGAGAGCAGAATCCGTTTGTTTCCTTAATTTCCTTCTTCCTACAGGAGGAAAAGAACAAGACCCTAAGTGAGAAAATCATGCAACTTCAGGATAGGGTAAGGAGATCCCCCAGGGTGTAAGGTACCCCATTTCCTACAACATTGTCATTACAAAAAAAAAAAGGCTGGTGGAGTGGGCAGGAGATATAAGAGATGAGTTCTGGGAGGATAGTCAGATATATACTTTATATATATGTACATATATATCTTTATTAATTATATGTAACCATATAAAATATAAATGATATACTGCACACAAATGAAGGAATTTTTCAAACACTCAGACTCCATCCTTGAAATGTGACTGTTTTCACTTCTGCTAGTGAAGATTCCAATCTAACTTTATCCTAGCTCATAATAGAATCCTAATAGAGTTGTTATTGTCCTAAATCCTCTAGTCAGAAAAACAAGGAGAAGGCAGTAAAATTTCTGTGCTCACAACCCCAGTCACCTTCAGAGACTTCGAACAGACACCAATACACCAGCCTTTGTCCTCTGATGAGGGCAGACCATGGGGGGGAGGACAAACTACAAAGCGAATGATGATTTACCACTCCTCCCCCGCTCCTACCACTGTGTCCATTCCCCTCACCTTGCTGAGAAGCTATGATGGTCTTGGGGACAGAAAAGGATGTCCACTCAAGGCTTAGTGGTTAAAAGCACATACTCAGGCAGAGAGCCTGAGTTCTGTTCCCAGTGCCCAGGTCAAGTGGTTCACAACTGCTTCTATGTCAAGCTCCAAGAGATTTGACATCCCCTTCTGGATGCCAAAGACAGTTGCACTCACATGCACATACCTACACACACATGCACACACAAACACATGCACAAGTACAAATAAATACGAATTTAAAGGAATAAAAGTCTGTCCACTTAGTATGGAGTTAGGCAGCTTCCACGGGGCTAAGGAGATGCTTCAGTACCCAAACTGGTACCCACACTGGTCTGCTAGTGAAGACCCCAGGCTAACTTTATCCTAGCTCACCTGTTTGCCTTGATCAGTTCAGTTATTGGAATGATGTTTCAGATTTCAACAGAACTTAAGACTCCTAGCCCTGATCCAGAAACCCTGAAAAAGAAAATAGCAGAATTGAAGGTGAGTAGAATAGCACGCTGGGGAAGATTGTGACACATATATCAGTTTTGGGATCTGGGAGACTGTTTCCATAGTCTCTCCCGGGTGTGACCCAGGCATGTCCATTTGTGCCTTAGAGAAGAGCTGGCGTCCTTTATTACCATGGGGCATCTTTCCATTCCATGCTAGAAGCAGAGGGGCCTACCTTGCCTTCGGGTAGAGGGAAGGGCTCAAACGTCTCATCAGTTAATGAAACACCTTCCAAAAATGTACCGGGGACTTCCCTGAAGAAGTTTATAACTAAATGAGGACAACACAAATACAGACATTCAAGTAGGAAAAAAAATGCTAGTTTCCACAGTTATATAAGGATGCATCAATGATCTTAGAAGGTTCGCCAAGCTGTGGCTCATTGAGTACGTCTTATTTTCAGATTTTTATTCTGTCTTTTTCCTCTACTAGAAAGTATAGCAACTGAGAATATTAGTTGGTAAAACTATATCATTTGCACCCCAATGTCTAGAACATTTTAGCACATAGCCGATGTCTAATGGTATTTGTTAATGGACAAATGGAATGAACTCAAATTGGGGGTAAAAGTTACTGAGAAGCTCTTTGCAGTTTTAGGGGGCAGGTGTGCCATTTGGCTGAGCCCACTGTCAAAGCCCCAATTGTCTGCTTTTCTCTGAAAAAGTACTACCTCCTATGACCCTCCTGTGATTTAGACAGCATGCGTGTACCATCCTGAAAGAGCGGGAGAAAGGGGTTGATGGGCTTCCGCCAGTAGGAGGAAGGAGAATGGCCAGACTCACTAGAGAGTCTGCCCACCAAGGCTTAAATGTGAGATCTGCCATTCTGAGATGTGGTTGTGCATGTAGCTTATCTTTGCCTTTGTTTTCTCATCTACGAAACGGGTAATGGCCACATCCTCACTTACTTGTCATTTGTCCTCAATACACCATAGGCGCTCTGAGTTTGTTTTCTGCTACCTTGCGTTGTCCTTGCACAAAGGAATGCTGTTCACTTTCTGCTGCTACCATCTTCCCTAGGTGAAACTACGGAAGTCAACCAAGTCCTGTGCACAACAAGAGAAGGAAATAGCCAAGGTTTGATTAGATCGGCGCCTTTTCCACTGAGTGTCTACCTAGGGCATAAACACAAGGGAAAGCCCGAGGGTCTTAGAAAGCTTTCAGGGTATGGAAAGGGTGGAGCAGGAAAACCTGGCAAGTGAATTTCTGACTCACAAGATAGGTGGAAAAAACATTTTCATTAAATCCTAGCCTTAACATTTTTTAAAACACTCATCTGCCCCAGCTACCTTGTAGCATCTCAAATCTAAAAGTCATATTACATTCCCTCTTGTTTCCCAGAGAGGCACAGGGCAACATGGGCGCAGTTTTCCCCCTTCCCCACTCAAAACTGGGCTTTATGCCTGAATGATGAGGTCACCTTTTGCAAGGTGGTTGTTTCCCTTCAAGTAAGGAGTTGCTAAGTAACGGACCACATGTCCAATGTACAAGGCAGGTTCCCAGGGAAACAGCCAAAACTTGGTACTGACTGAATTCATGAGGTTCGTTTACTTTCTTCTTCTTTTTTTATTAATTTATTTATTATGTATGCAATATTCTGTCTGTGTGTATGTCTGCAGGCCAGAAGAGGGCACCAGACCTCATTACAGATGGTTGTGAGTTACCATGTTGTTGCTGAGAATTGAACTCAGGACCTCTGGAAGAGCAAGCAATGCTCTTAACCTCTGAGCCATCTCTCCAGCCCCCTTTCTTCTTTTTTCTAGATGCAAAGTGACTACCAGTCTGTACATGAGCTCTGTGAAGACCAGGCCCACTACATAAAGGTACAGTGTTACTGGGGAAGTCAGAATGGAGACAGATCTCCCAGACTCAGGAGAAAGCCATTATTATTATTATTATTATTATTCTCCATCTGCCATGAGAAAATGCCTTTTATTCAACAGAATGGCCACCAAAGATGAGTGCTCTTAGACAATGTGCCGAACCCTGCTATGCAAAGCTCTTTGACCAATTGGTTTCGTGTTTTAGTATTTCCCTCAACCCATTTGTCTAGTAAGGCTGAGGAGTTCTGGGAGGACACCGAGGCTTCAGGGAGCGAGGTTACATGCTCTGGGAACTTCGTTAGTCCAGGTCAGATCTGGGATTTGAGTACAAGCAAGGCCTCCAAGAGGAACTTTGGCTCTAGAAGCCCATCCTGTCACTAACACCTCTGATTTTTTTTTTTTACGCCCCTTACTTTATACACCCTGATGTGAGAGAGGTATTTGGAATGTTAGGAATTCATTTTAGTGAGAGATTCCTGTCAGTGACTTTGAAATAAAAACACAAATTCTCTTTATGATGCCCCTCGCCCCACGGGAAGAAATACCAAGAAATTCTGAGGGAGATGGAGAAGGAACAAGAAGTAACACTGCTGGAAAAAGAAATGTAAGTCTGGGAAATGGCGCCCCCTGGTGGACTGCAGTGCCTGCCCCGGGCAGTTCCCTGCAGGGCAGAGCTTGGGAACAATTGGTGTCACTGAGTAAAGGGCCTACAGCAGGTCATCCTTGGCAGCCTCTGCTGAGACTGAACAGTCATCAGCATTCAGACTGGTCTCCTACCCAGTAACTGGGACCTGAAATGCTTTGATACCTGCTCTTTTCCTATATCCTTGGTTGAACAGTGTCCTCAACACTACTCAAGCTAGATTCAGAGATGAAAAATTATAGCAAAGAGATGCTACGTGCAAGGTACAGATATTACTGGCATCTGTGTGTGTCACAACGTTTCCTAGGAGATTGACGCCATAGAATGACCAGAAATCTGTAGATGTAGTTCACAGAACTTGACCCCCTTTCTTCTTGCTTATACTTCTTAGTTGTATCACATATTATACAATATGCATAGGCTGCATACATCTTAAAGATGTAGCTGATAGTTTCTTTTATATATCAGCACACTAGGACCACTTAGATCTCCATATAGACTATCATAAGCCCCAGAAGTTCCTCAGACCCTCTACCCCCTCAACACCCCTGGCAAAGGTAACTACTTAGGCTGACCATTTAAAATTCTAGCCTTGATTTTTCTAATAATTCAGTCTATCTTCTCTGAGTCCGGCTTTCACTGAGGCTTAGCTCTGCTGCATCATGTGACCTGCTCTTTATAATATTCCATTATATGAATATGACTCAATATCTATCACTGAGGAACACTTTGGCTATTTCAACTTTTGGGATATTAAAGTCTGCTAGAAAACATCCTCATGTATGCCTTTTGGTAGATGTATCCTTCCATTTTTGAGGGGTCATTGGGTACACATATCTTTGTTGTACTATGTGAAATCATTTTCTTTCGTGTTTGTATCAATATCTTCACCCATGACAACAGCATAAGAATGCTGGGCGGAAAGATGGCTCAGGGGGTAAAGGTGCCATTCCTATTGGCTTGTTGTTTTCCTCGGGCCTTGAGCTCAGTTCTCAGGAGAATGACTCGTTCAGGATTTCCCCCAGACATTTATTGTTTCTACTTGTACTCTTCTGAAATCCGTCCTTCCTGTGTCCAGCCACCCCTGCACAGTCTTTAAACTTCCACGTGTTTAAAACTTTTAAGTCTAAAGGGAGGCTCTATTTGCCCCGCACCTGGTGGTTTTCTCGATTGGTAGACCTTATGCCTGTGAGCCCCTTTTTACATGCTTTATTCTATACACTTAATCTGTGTCTCTGTCCTTTTTCCTAGACTCAACTGTCTTAATTATTATAGCTTTCTAGTTAGCCTTGATATAGGGTAGATGCAGCCTACAAGGGTTTCACTCTTATTTTTGGACCTATGAGCTTCAGTACAAATATTTTGTCAGTTTCAATTTCTACCAAAACCACAAACATCAAAAAACAACTTACTGAGGTTTAGATGGCAATTATTGGGATCTGTGAATAAAACTTGGAGGTTAATTAACGTCTAGCTAACAGCTGTTCCAACTTTATCCATCCATTGATTTAGATCTTTACCTCTCCTTTGGCGTATTGTCTTTCTGTGCAGTATTCCTATACCTCTTTAGTCATGCTGATAGTTTTTGCTATTGTAAGTGTTCTGCTCGTTTGGTTTTATGGCTGATAACTGCTACAGTGCAGAGCTGCATAGGCTCTGATAAACTGAATTGTATCCATTAGCGCTGCTGATTACTTTTGAGTCTTGATTACACACGGATCACTAGGGGCCAGCTCCCACATTACCAGGCAAGCCCATTGAGATGTTTGCTTTGACAGCCTTGACCTCTGCACTCTGCCTCCTCAGCCAGTTGATGTCGCTGTCACCGCTGTCTGCTTGGACCACAAGGAAAGCCTTGGTGAAGAGGAGCTCCCCTGGGTTTCTCTTGACTTGAGGGCTTGCTTCCCTTTGACCCCTGACTGCCGTCTCCGATAGAGTCGGTGGTGCATTTTTCCCAGTTTTATAGTTACTTTTGGAAGTGGGCTCCTCTGACACAAACCACGTCATCATGGAAGAGCCAGGAGCCTGTGCCGATTCTCCTTTTACACCCTGATTGATTACTATAAGAGGAGATACCCATGAAAGTGCTGGATAAGTTTACTGTATTAATTCTGTAACCGGAAACCACTCTAAGTAAAACAAATAAACTAACAATGACCAGAAGGGTTTGAAGAGAGAAGAAAAGCAGGCAGATATTAGAGAAGAGTTGGCAGCTGAAGAGGAGAATGGCAGGAAGTTGTTCCCTCCAATGTGGTGCCTTGTGGCCTGAGGTCAAGCCAAACATTGTGTGTATTGTGTGGATGGAATAGTTTAAACTTGGAGGGAAAAATAGAAATTAGGCTACTAGGAAGAAAAAGATCCAGACATCAGTAGTTTCTGGATATCATTTATGGTAGGTTAGACCCACACAGTCTGTTTCTGGTGATCGCTCACATTTGGGTCTTTTGTTTTGTTTTTGTTTTTGTTTGTTTGTTTGTTTTTTGAGACAGGGTTTCTTTGTAGCTTTGGAGCCTGTCCTGAAACTAACTCTTATAGACCAGGCTGGCCTGGAACTCACAGAGATCCACCTGCCTCTGACTCCTGAGTTCTGCGATTAAAGGCGTGCGCCACCACCACCCAACTTCCAGTTGGGTCTTATAACCTCAGTGGGGCTGTTCACCGACTGCTCTGAGAAGTTCAGTTTGAAAGTCAGCCAAAGATTTAGGCCAAGTTTAGGTATAGATTATCTTTCTCTTAAGAATGGAGTGTGGGCTGGTTAGTTTTATGTCAACTTGACACAAGCTGGAGTAACTGGAGAGGAGGGAACCCAAATGAGAAGATGCCTCCATAACATCAGGCTGTAGGCAAATCTTAGGGCATTTTCTTAATGAGTGATTGATGGTAGAGAACTCAGCCCATTTTGGGTGGTGCCATCCTTTGGTTGGTGGTCCTGGGTTCTATTAGAAAGCAGGCTGAACAAGCCTAGAGGGGCAAGCCATAAGCAGCACTCCTCTATGGCCTCAGCATCAGCTCCTGCCCTGTTTGAGTTCCTGTCTTGACTTCCTTCAGTAACGATCAGTGATGTGGACATATATTATTCCTCAAGTCACTTTTGGTCATTACAGCAACAGAAACTCTGACCAGGACAGAATGGGGCTGGGATGTAGCTTAATGGTAGAATATTTGCCTAGAACATGAAAGGTCCTTGCTTCACTTTTCACTATACCCCTACCAAAATAAATAAATAAATAAATAAATAAATAAATAAATAAATAAATAAATAAATAAATAAATGGATATGTGTGACTTGGAGGCAGAAGTTGGAGATCCTTGTGGGAGAAAGGGAATTAATCAGAGAGGAAGGAAGAGGCACCAAGAAGTCATGTGGAAAGGGGAAAAAATTGGAAGAAAGCATAATAAATCATGTGTGAGAAAAAGCCATCCAATTGCATGGTAAATTTGAAAATAATTGGAAAAGAATGTTTCCCAATGTCTTTGTATGATTTTTCAGGCATGTCACAGATATTTCATGACTTAGGAAAGCTCTTGCAGCAGTTCCTTGGGTTGTCTCAAATGATAACTGGCTTTGATCTTTTGTGTTGTTTTAAATTCAGGTCCAAAGCCCAGAATGACTCTTCCCAAAAAGTGAAACCTGGGGCAACTCTGGTAGAGACCATTCAGAGCAACATGGTGAGTCCTGCCTGTCCACGCTTGGGCTTTTCCCTAGTCCTTCTTCTTCCTGGGACATCTCTCTCACGCCCCTCCTCCTCTTAAAACTTCCTAGAGCTAGAAAGTGAGTTTCTGTTGCCTGGCACTACACCACGGCATCTGGGAAAAGGTGGAGCCAGAATACAAAGATGGCCGACCGAACTGTGAAGTCTCTCCTTGTAGCATCCCTCTCCCATCCCCACCCTTTGCGCCACTTCTCTTTGAGATTCCGGCTACCATGTTCATTACTTTCCACAGGAGAAGAACATCATTAAGAAAGAGAAGAAAAAGTTTTTGGTTAGGTAAGTGGCAGAATTGTGCCCCTGACCTAGTTGGTCCAGGCCACATTCGCTGTGCAGTTGACTTGATACAGGCCAGAAGAATGAGTATTAGCATCAGACAGATAGTCATGCAGTCTGAGTTCCCTGAGCAGAGTTTCTATCTACAGAGTTAGGACAGCAGACTTGCATGGCTCTAAATAGCTGGAGGAATTAGTGGCTCCTTCCGAGAAACTCGGGATGAAAGCCATAGGTTACATTTCATTTCGATTCCTCTATGTCCCCCCAGTGTGCTCCCTTTTGGCTTTTCAGATGCTGGCATCCCAAACCTTTGCTACCTTTATTGAAAAAGGAGGACAGGGTGCATTAACTTTCGTTGCTGTTTTACTGCGGGCTGAGAAATTATAGGGGGGAAAATCACTTGCATTCTGTCTTGTCTCTTCTCAAATTTTTTAAAATAAGGAGACTTACCTTCAGTTTTCTAGAATTACTTGCTATAGGAGACATAAAGAGCACCATGATCATGAGGTTCACAATCTTGAACTTTTACAGTTAACCTCCAAAAGGCCTGCCCCATGGAGAGTACCAGAAGGTCATCTATTCCTTTGGAAATGTTCAATACCTGACCACTAAATTGCAGGTTTTCTGTTATCTGCGTTCACCATCTCTACCCCCTACCCCCTAAGAACCCTGGACAGTTTTGTCAAAAGCAGCAACCCACCATCCATACAAGTTCATTCCCCATTGCTTGACGGTAAGCTGTTCTGTTCCTGGATGTTCATGATGAGTTTCTCTCTGCAGACACTTCCACTACCTCTTCTTCATGATTGTGGTCTTCCTTCGGATATTGGGTTGTGTGGCCTTCCACCTGCAGTACATAAACCCGGACTTCCTCGTGGACACTCTACCCATGCTGATGAGCAGAAGCACGTTGAAGTGGCTGAGGGACATACTGTTCCCCTTCCTTACGCTAGAGGTGGAAGACGTTCTACCACACTAGCGGCAGGCGATCCGCCAGGCCTCACATTGCACCTTCAATGTTGGGGCTGGGGCTGGGGCCCTGCGTTGGTGATGGGGGGCAAGAAGGAAATGGCTATGACTCAGGGCCTCTATGTGACAGCTGAGTTTTATATGTTAAGTCTCTCCTAGAGTGTCTCTCTGCGAATAGAGAATGCGTTTGATCAAAATTCACTGTGTTGGTCTGTGCATCCTGGGGCCTTTCTTATGTAGTCACAAAGTCTCTGTTCTCTTCAGACAAAGTAAAAAGAAAAACTCCCCTGGGACTTCCACTTTCTGCTTCATTTTATTAAATAAAAAAATAAAATCACATGTAAATTTTCTAGATTCTCAGTCCTTTAGGGAGGCACGCATGAGGACATCCATGGAACTAGACTTCGTGGAAGACTTTAAGCCTTACATTAACAACATACTCTCTCCCTATGGCTCTTTGTGCCACCTTAAAAGAGTGGGGTTCTGACAAATATGGCCTTTTTCTTATACATAGGTAACTACTCATTCTTAAATAATTCAAAAAAGCAAATTCAAGTGTTAATAGAAGTAAAATTGATAAAATACTTGTAAATACAGGCAAAAAGAAATGTGTACTTTTAGATACAGCTAAGCAAATATTTTTATTATCAAATCCTACCCTCTGATTCCTTCTAACTGGAGACGGCCATTCCCACCTTCCACCAAAAGCTTCTAGAACCTTCTCTGGGTTTCCTGTAGTCCCCCCTGTCTTATATCCTCTGTCGCCGTTCCTAAGTGCTCTGACCTTGAGACAGGTGTCATCTTTATTTCTGACCAGACGTCACACAGTCACTTACCAAAGTGACATTACAAAGCGGGACTTAGGAAGAGGATGAGTGACCCTTTTCCAGCACATCTAGGGGCAACAACTTAAAACCATGAGGCTAGGACCTGGCGTTACAAGAGTGGGTACTTTGAGGAGCGCCGAGGAAGCGCTGGTGCGACAGAAGGAAGGCGGGGAGGGACACAGGCGAAAACAGGTCACCTCTTCAGCTGGCGGAATTGCTATTGTTACAGAAGCTCCCACAGCACAGGAGCCTCTTTTTGGCGCTATCTTTCGGCACATTCCAAAAACTCTTGCTTCCTGGGGCGGCGGGGGGGGGGGGGGGGGGGGGGGGACTGTTCTCTTTTAGGACTCACTCTTGATAGAGATTTTAACGGTTTTATTCGACCACATTGGAGTAAAGGCAGAAACATTGTTTTTTTTTGTTGTTTGTTTGTTGTTTTTTTTCGTTTGTTTGTTTTTTGGTTGCAGACATGATCCTATCTCAGGTTTCCTTTCTGGGGCCTAAAAAAGTATGAGTAGTCTCTGAATTTTGAGTATGGCACGCACAAACTTTAAAACAAAACAAAAACTGACCAGCAGCGCCCTCTTGTGACCAAATGAAATGAAAACGTTGTGCCACTTCATCGGTCTTCATCCAACTAGCAAGTTGAAGAAGGGATGATTCTTAATCTCTGCTTTCTAATAATTTGATTATTCATTACTCATGAATTCGGTCAATAACTTGAAAAAATCATCGAACAACATTCTTGGGCTAGCCAGTATTCTAAAAAATTTAATTAGGATAGAAGAAAAGAGACCAAATTCTTCCCAAATCATAGCTGGTAGGCAGACAATTTGATATACAAAGATCAGATGCTGTTGAGATAGAACCAAGTTAGGTAGCTGAAGCAGGGGAACTGGGCAGGAGTGTTCGCTGACAAGGTGGCATTATAAGAGAGAATTGGAGGGGGTGAAGGAACTGTCTAGATGCCAAGGGGAGCGGTACACAGAGATTCAGAAGGCCTTCTGAGGATTCCCTGCACAGCCCCATTAAGACAAGTCTGTTATGGGAATCCCAAGTTTCTTCTGGTTCCTTCCAGGACAGGGTCCAGGCCTGAGACCTTCTATGCTGCAGCTTCAGCATTTGGGGCTTGGGTTGGCAGTTGTGTGTCAGCTTGACCCATGAGCTAGAGTCATTGGCAAGAAAGTAGTCATAACTGAGAAAATCCCTTATGAGGCTGGGCTGTAGGAAAGCCTGTCGGGCATTTCCTTAAATAGTGATTGATGTGGGAGGGCCCAGGCCATTGTGCCTGGTGCCATCCCTGGGCTAGTGAGCCTGAGCTCTGTAAGTGAGCAGACTGAGCAGCCCATGGGAAGAAAGCCAGTGGGCAGCACTCTTCCATGGCCTCTGTATCAGCTCCTGCCTCTAGGTTCCCACCCTACTTGAGTTCCTACCCTCTGTGCTGCTGCTGCTGAACTGTCCTATGGAAGTGCGAGTGAAATAAACCTTCTCTCCTCGTGTTGCTCTTCGTCATGGTGTTCCAGCGCAGCAATTGTCTGTCCTGAGAAAGTTCTTCGTGTGGTCTGCTCTGTCAGTATTTTGTATATGCTTACTAGCTTTTATTTGCATGTTTTCCTGATCATATTTTTCTGAATGCAAACGATCTTCCTTGGATCGTGACTTTCTTTGTTACATTCGTGTGTAAAAGCCCACTGAAACCCAAGTAACGTTGTCTACAGCAGTAGCTTGCACTCTGTCAGTTCTTTCAGGTCCTCAAAGCCCAGGTCTTACAGACAGATCTGCACAGGTCTGTGAAAGTCATACAGGTGGGTAATATTGACAGAAGCAATGCTCAGAATAATGGGGATTTAGGTGAGGTCTGGCTTCACAGAAGAGCAAAGATTACCCGGTTATTAACATCCATTCCCAGCCTTCTTGGTAGAAAGAAGATGCACACCCTTTCTGCTGAAAGGAAAAGCCTGTGTGCTTAACATTCCTGGTTTCTCCAATGCTTGTCTGTGAGCGTGTGGCCCTCTGCACATGTCTCCACGCTTCCTCTTCCCACCTGAATCGCAGAGTTATCCTCACGTTCTGAACTTGCTGGTTCCTTGATTTGGATTGCCCAGACTCTAAAAACCATTGTCTGCTGGTTCTAACCTACTAGGCCTGTGGAATACCGGGATTTTCTTTGGGGCCGCCAACTAGCTTCCAAACCAAGACCTGGAGACTTCTCGTTAGTTATGAATGCTCGGCCTTTCTTACGCTTGTTCCACTAGCTCTTATACCGTATCCTGTTTCTCTTCATCTAGGTTTTGCCTCCGGGCTTTTTGTCTTTCTTTCCTTCCGTTTCTCGTACTTTCACTGCTTCTCGTGTCTGGCTGACTGATAGCTGCCAGGCTTCTGGTCCCATGGGGCGTCTCCCACTTTCTCCCGTGTTCTCTCTTCCTTCTTCTCAAGCCTAAACTGTTCCTCCTATTTATTCTCTCTGCCCACCAGCCCAGCCTATTCCTCTCCTGCCTAGTTATTGACTGTTCAGCTTTTTATTAGACCAATCAGGTGCCTTAGGCAGACAAAGTAAACCATCTTTTCACAATTAAACAGACGCAGCATAAACAAATGTATCATATCTTTCCATCATTAACAAAGACAGCAGTAACAAACGTAACACATCTTTGTCTAGCTAAAATAATATTCCACACCACTATGGTATTTTGCAATAACAAGTCATAGAGATTTTGGCTCCTTTAAGAATAATAGCCACTGGTTTGAGATTGCTTTAGAGACCTAAATGGTACATTTGCAAGTTAATTCGGAGGAATATACAGTGCATTTTGTTCCTTAGATTCTTCTTGGATATAATTTTGTGCCTCCTGGGCCAAACGTTTACATTCAATTAGAAGGCGTATTTTTTTCTTGTTGGATGTCAGAACATAGCTATAGAACCCAGCCTGATGAAAAGATATTCTGAATGCTGTCCTTAGTGTACCTGAATCTGCATATGGTTTTCACGCTTTCCCGGATAGAGTCTATGTGCTGGGCAATTGTGCTTAAATTGGTCTGTCCTGAGAAAGTTCTGAGAAAGGGCTGCTGTGTTAACATTTAGTATGTGTTCGTGTGTGTGTGTGTGTGTGTGTGTGTGTGTGTGTGTGTGTGATGTTAAAGCAGAGGGTTTGAAATGGCTAAGCCAGCCTGTTATTGAGTCTCTGCCACCATAAAGCATGAGTGTGACGTGCAAAGAGAGATGCACGCGTGACTGGGGCAGTTAATCTTAAATCATAGATAGATCATTTGCCCAAGAGGAAAATGGGGAGGCCTTGATATAGAGAACTAGACAATATGAAGATCCCCAAATGACTCTAAAATCAAGGACTAAAACTACATTCTCTCCAATCAGACAGTCTCAAGATCTCTTGGGACCTGCTTTGATGTACAGACACATTAAAAACTTTAAAATCTAACGTCTAGCTTCCGCCAATTGGATTTTTCTCCTATCTTAAAACGATGACAGTGGTCTTATATGTTCTACTCTTAAGTACGGGGTGTGTCTCCCCTGTGCTTTTTTTCCTGCCCTTCACTCACTGATGTCAAAACTTCATGAGACTAAGGAGTCATTTCCAGTCAGAGAGAAAGAGTTTGGCGTATAATTGAATTTTCAATGAAGTCATTATTCTCTGTGTGCTCTGATGTTAATCTTAATTGAGGGGCTATTTTCTCAGGCTCTCTAGATGAGAACATCCGTTCTTAGGGTTCTGGAAAATGTTTCTGTAACCCAGTCGGATAATCTCACCTCCAATCCTTACTCCAAATACATATTCGGTGTCTAAGATGTAGTTTGTTCTCTAATTACTGGTCCATAGTTACTTGGAATCTGGTTGTTGTGTTTGTTTTTCTTTTTCCTAAAATTGAAAGAAATTTAAAAAGATTAAGATCACCCACTAAACTTACAAAAAGAAGTTTACAAGTGTCGCCACACCAAAAAAAAAAAACAAAAAAAAAAAACTGTAGCACAAGTGCCCCGTTCAACCTAAAAGTGTCATGAGTCACCCCACCGCCACCACTACCAAGGGACTTTATTCTGCACTAAGAGACTTTATTCATGCGTTATGCTCCATATTCAGGATCTCCTTTGTGAAGGTTTGGGGAAGCTGGCTGAGAGTTCGCCTGGAAGGTCAGTAGAATGGGAAAACCCCTGGGCCTCCAATACAAGGCTGCATCCTCCAGCTCTGACTCCCTGCAGAACCCAGGTTCCTGAATGCTGAAAGACCAGCGTTCTCTATTTTGACACCTTATTTGTATATTTTGTTCATGCACACTTACATATGTAATATATATATGAATGTACAGAATGTGTGTTATGTATGTACATGTGTGTTTGTGAATGTGTGCATCTATTTGTACAGAATAAAAAAGGAGGAGGTCAGGTTTCTTATTCTATCACCCTCCCCCCTTTTCCTTTAAAACAGTTTCTTTCAGAAAACCTGAAGTCAGACTAGTTGCCAGCAAGGCCCACAATCCTCCAGCTTTTGCCCCTTACAGCGCTAGGGCTACATGTGTGCACCAAGCCATGCTCATGTGGCTGTGATTGGCTAATTGGCTGGTCTTGCATGGATTATGAGAATTTGAACTTGGGTCCTCAGGGATATGCAGAAGCTGCTTTTACTCGGCCTTTCGCTCAGCCCTATCTTAAATGAGGCTTCATATATGAACTTACACATCTTGGTGTACACATGGGTAAACAGAATTTCCACTCACTGTATTTCTAGAATTGTATTTATGCCTGGTGATGGTATGTAAAATTATTATAGGAAGAGGATGACAAGGGTAAGGATGGAAATGGTGTGAGAATGCATAGACTCTCCCAAGAATTTATTTTCATAAAATATGTATCAGTTACATGAACACAATGATTAATGGAAGGAACACCGTGGGGAAGACCTCAGTAGCCATGACTAGAGAATAGTATGTGCAGATTAAAGAGACATAGAGACATAGAAATCAGACAACTGATTCACACACAGAGACAAGCTTTTATTAAGTGATATTTTTCCAGACTGAATTGTAGGGAAACAAAGTCTTCGTTAAGCAGTAAAAATATACACAAAAGGAAAATATATGTGTCCATATAGTGATTCTGATGTATTATGCCTCACAGAAAGTTAAGTGCTCTGCCATATTATAATTATAAATTTAGAAAGCAAAGTCAAACTATAATGTAGGCATAGATGAGGAAATTGAAGCTCTTAAAAGACTATATCACAGAAGTCATACTGTTAGTAACACGAGAACTATGACATAAACCTTTCTTGTTTCAAGCACATTCTCCTAACCATACACTATACTATTAATCACCTAAAGTTCAAATATTTTCAGTTGGGAAACAATGTTTTTAGTAACAGGACATGCCTAGGTCCTACTACAAAATGTGTGGAGTGCCGTGCAAAGTGCGAATGTGAAGTCCATTGCTCAGAAATAATTTAGAACTTCAAACTATCAAAGACAAACATTAACCAAATTATCATGTCCTTCTGTACTTGGGCCCTTTGTGACTGAGCAGGAAAGATGTCCACAGAAGCCATATTTGGCTCTGCTACCTCAATATGACATTGAAGCCCATACAGTGTCAGACAAAAGAAGATAATTCTAGGGTAGACCCGAAGACAGGGTAGTGCCACCATCTTGTCTAGTGAGCTGAAACCGGAAACTTAAGCAAGATGAATGCTTTATTGTACTGTGGTCCAAATCAATTATATAGAGAAGAAGCATGTGAGGCTTAGTGGTTGATGAGTGGGCGTTCAGTCTTTCTGAATTGCTGAGTCATAAGGTTCTCCAGTTACCATCACTCCAGTGTGGGTGCAGCAGATTCTGGACTGGGTCTCTTCTGACCATCACTGTCAAGATTCTCATGTCCATATGGATAAAATTAGGTAGTTCTCCTTTTCTACGTCTACAACTCATCCCTCTCAACAGATGTAACTTCTGTGAGCCCTCATATGTGATCTTATTCCCAGAGGAAGCTAAATATCCATAACATATGCATAAGCCCTTACATCAAGCACACACCTTCTGTCACAGAGCTGATTTCAGATACCGAAATCTGTCATACGGAATAGACGCAAGGATAGACAGGAAGCCAGAGAGTCTTCACACAAGATAAGCCAAAGTGAGCACAGCTCTCCATAAACAGGCTGGGGAAGCTGTCAAGTTTGGAACCAAGCTACTTCCCCAACTTTCCCTGGGTTCCTTCTTGGCACAAGCTGTAGGTCCATCACCCCTTACTTTTTTAACCTTAGCCCCTCTCCTGTCAAGTACAGAGAAGTCATTTTTTATTTATTTATTTATTTTTATTTATTTATTTATTTTGGTTTTTCGAGACAGGGTTTCTCTGTGGTTTTGGAGCCTGTCCTGGAACTAGCTCTTGTAGACCAGGCTGGTCTCGAACTCACAGAGATCCACCTGCCTCTGCCTCCCAAGTGCTGGGATTAAAGGTGTGTGCCACCACCACCCGCCTAGAAGTCGTTTTTTTAAAAAATTTCAAACACTCTTAGAAAACTTTTCTCTTTTTCTGAGTTCTTTCCCTGTGTCATCTTGAACTTGAAGTATGATTAATTAAAAACTCAGAGAGAGATATTGGGTTTCAACTTGAAGGTCAGAAAAGCAAAAGACTGGCTCTTATGTCTACCTCAGTTCAAAATGGTGATCCTGCCTCCAAGAATCTCAGAATGAGACTGAGACTGAGAGCTGTCTCTTCCCATTTTAGAATCCTCTCTAGGGCTGGGATTAAAGGCATGCACCACCTGTGTAACTAGTGTGGCTCCTAGGATTAAAGTGTGTGTTACCCCTGCCAGGTCTATAAGCCTGACCAGTGGGGCTGTTTTACTTTCTGATCTTTAGGCAAGCTTTGTTTATTAAAATACAAATGAAATGCCATGAATTAAATACATGAATTAAAGCTAGCACCTAACACTGATCTGATTGATTGCTTCATATATCAATGCCATTTTTCAGGAATGAGTAGGAAGGAAGTAAACATTCTATAGACTGAATGTCTAGGTAGAATACTTTCAACAGAGCTAGTCTTCAGCTACTTGAATTCACATGTCAACTATATTGTTTATTGTTCATTAAGTGGGAAGTCTCTTCTGTGAAGTGACCCAAAACGAAGCAAGATGGACAAGTTGTACTGAGAAAAGTTACCAAGCCACGTGGCAAAGTGTATATTTTTAAAAAGGGCTAATTTAAAATGTAAGAGTTAGCTAGTAATAAGCCTGAGCTACTGGCTGAGTATTTGTAATTAATATTGAGTCTCCATGTCAGTTATTTGGAGACTGACAGGTGGAAAAGAAAAGTCCTCCTACAGCTGAATGATTTCCTGAGAAAAATTAGAAAATAGTTATATGCATGTATCCACATGTATTAACATGTGAGTCCAATATGCGTACACATAAATACACACATACACAAACACGGATAGCTGAAGGACTTAGATGAAAGTTAACAGTGTCCTATATACTCTGGCTCCGCCCACCTCTCTAGTCCCTTGTGCACATCCCCTTTGTGCTCTATTCACACTGGCTTTTCTCTGTTCTTCAATACACCAGGTTCTCTCCTGGACCTCACAAAGCCAAGGGGCTTCATGCATGCTATTCTTTCTGCCTGGCTGGTTCTCCACCCCTCTTTTGACTGATCAGTTCCTCCAATCTCTGTTTAAGGGTCACCCCCCTCCCCAAAGCCTTCCTCAGACTCTATCCCCACCAGTTGAGTCTGACCAGGTTCTCTCCTATTCTGCTTTGAGAGAACACGTTCTCTTCTCTCTGGTGCCCAGCCTAGAAAGTGATAACCTTCTCGTCTGTGCGATCATTCACCTCTGTTCCCTCTAGGACAGTTTAAGTTCAAAGAGAGCTGCTTAGTGACCTTCCCATCACCATGATCTAAAAACAGCTTGGTACTTAGAAGTGGCTCAAAGAATATTTGCTGACTCAATGCTGGTTTATCATGAATTTTTACTTGTTCCTTGCATGTTTCAAACCACATTTGTGTGGTAGCATTATCATAAAAGGGGATTTAAAATGCTTTTCCTTTCTGTTGGGGGCTGCAGCTGTCCTCTGCAGAGCTTGCTAGTCTGGGCTCTGACTCCTCATTTACACCATGGAGCATGGCTAGACTGTATTGTCTGTGACGCTACTGCAGTCTCTGTGGGAGGTATTTTCCCCTTCCCGCCATCTTTGAGTTGTTCACCACAAAGCAGATGCTTTTTCTCCCCTGCCCCCAGGGGTGTAGCCTTATGGATTTTGTGACTAAGAAATGACTGTTTGAAAAAGCAACCTGCCAGGCCACCCTTGTCAGCTAATGACAGGCTGGTATACTGAACAGAAATCCTGATGTCATTGCTTAGTATATGTCTCTTGGCATGACTCCCTTACAATTCTGTCTGTTCTTCTCACCTATAGTCAAGAGAGCTATAATCACTATGATGTGTCCTGTGAAATCAAAGCTAAGTTCTTTCAGGGAATTACTGGGTAGCTTCCTGTTTTCAGCTTAAGGTGTAGGTTTTTATTCCTTTGAACAAATGGTAACATAAATACAGTAGCTTTGGAGCTTCATGAGAGTAATTTCTCCATATGGTACCTCTGGTAGCACCGAAGATATTTTTTTTAAGATGTCTTTGGGCTAGTTTAAAAAAGATCTTGTCAGTCGGCAAACATTTTACTGGCCTCCACAATAGCTCACCTACACATCACAATGTTACAAGGGTAATTTGTCAGTTAAATCCTCTTCAGAATGTGTGGAGAATAAACAAACCTGGCGACACAGCAGGAGAGAAGAAGCCCGGCAGCTTCACAGCCCAGCGTACCTTGCCACCACTATGGATCCACATGAAGCAACAGTGCAGTAGCACAATGTCTTGTTTTTTGTGTCTAGAATCCTTAGACACATTGGCAAGGTGGTCATTTTCATGCATGTCCAGGGAATTCAGAGATGATGAGAGATATTGGCCCACAAGACAGTATCTATACTATGGTGAACCCACAGCAAGTGAGTTGCATTTATCTGGTGTGGAGACAAAAAGCCGATTATACAGTTGAGGGCAAAGGAGGAGAAAGCTTCTTGGAGATTAGCTGTTCCATCAGTGTCTTACATTTCAGAAGGATGTAATCATTGGTTTCATGATTAATAATCATCATGGATGGCCTTTATCTCCCATCCATAGTTTATCTGGAGATTGAAATAAATGCAAAATCAATCTTGCAGAATGTCACATATCTTGTTGTTCCTAGTCAGTGATAGATACAAAATCAGGTTAAGATTGACTGAGCAATTTGAGCTGGACCATACTACTAGTCAGAGGGATAAACTGTTGAGCTCTTTCTAGAATGATCTACTATGGTGTCATCCCTGACAAAGGAAATGAACAAATCTAATTTTTTTCCAGAAGAGCGGCTTAGTAGTCCATTGCCTTAAACATAGATCTAATCTACATGGGAAGTAGAAAAAGACAAGATCTCCTAAGTAAATTGGAAGCATGGGGACCTTGGGGGAGTGTCAAAGGGGAGGGGAGAGACAGGGAGGGGAGCAGAGAAAAATGTAGAGCTCAATCTGATCCTACTGCACGCACTGGCTTTGTGGGAGCCTAGGCAGTTTGGATGCTCAACTTACTAGACCTGGATGGGGGTGGGGGTTCCTGGGACTTCCCACAGGACAGGGAACCCTGATTGCTTTTTGGGCTGGGGGGGAGACTTAATTGGGGGAGGGGGAGGGAAATGGGAGGCGGTGGCGGGGAAGAGACAGAAAACTTTAATAAATAAATAAATTAAAAAAAAATCACACCTATAAAAAAAAAAAAAAAAAGAGCTGTTTGACGCTGTTCCTATTTCTCTTCATACCTCTTAGCAGTCTCTGCCAGTACTTCACTCCTGCTGGTCCCTTACATCCAGACTCCATTTCTACAGAGTCACTTCCTGACAAACCTTGTTTCTGATTGGTCACAACTGTCAAGGTGGGACCTGGCAATCACAGAGCATGTTCCCAGGTATTTCTCATCTTTGTGCTTCCCTGCCGGGTTTAGAGTCCTTTGGGATAAGAGCATCAATGTTCCTGTTCTTCTCTGTGCATCTTATTTCTCTGCTTCTTTCATTAGTCAGCCCTTCTAAGTCACACCTTGAAGTCACCTACCCACCTCAGGGAAAAAATGATCCAACTGCGCAATGTAAGTCACTCCTAATATACACAAGGACTTATGAGAGATACGATGACAAACTGTAGACAGTGAATTCCTGAGGAAGAAATGGTTTGTTTCACTCAAAGTGTTTAATGCAGTATGGCCTGTGGGGTGGGTACTATGCTGTTGGACATAATGAAAGGGCATATGTGGAGGAAGCAACTAGATTAGCAGCCCCTCATGAGGACGGTGGGGTAAGTACAATCAATATGATAGGGAACTGGAGATTTACAGGGGAAGGCTTCACAGAGAAAACAGCATTCGAGTGACTTGGACTGTTTACCTCATTCTTTAAAAAGAGAACCCTTAGTTGTTTAGCCAAATACCTACATCCTTGAGTTTTGTTTACTATAGAGGAATGGAGACCGAGCTCAGCAGTTAAGAATACTAGCTGCTCTTCCAGAGGACCTTTGTTCCAATCTCAGTACTAACGTCAGGTGGTTTACAACGACTTCTAACTCCAGCTCCAGGGGATCCGATGGCCTCTTCTGTCCTCTTTGGGCACTCACACACATGACACATATGTACATACACATACATTTCAAAAATTAAAATTAATCTTAAAATGCTATTTAAAAGGTGTACTAGGGCAGAGAAACTTGTATGCTATGGATACAAATGGGTATACAACCTGGCTTAAGCTTCTCCTTCTCTCTTTCCTATAGGAAGGGGATGGTGTCTTTTCCAAATGGAATTAACCCATCATGATTTGTGGGCAGTAGTTTTGCTTGCTGTTGGTGATAATAAAAGGATCACACGGGTATTTGTGCATTGCAGACTTTCCTCTCCCTTTTGTTCTGATAATATATATATTAATTAATATATAATTATATATTAATTACACATATAGTGTGTAAGAGCGTTTTGCCTGCATCTATGGGTGTGTACCATGTGCTGGAACCCCAGGAATTGGAGTGGATGTGCATGGGCTGTGCTGGGAACTGAACCCTGGTTTTCTGCAAGAGCACTGAGTGCTCCTAAGAGCTGAGTCATCACTCTAGCCCTGTCTATTCCGAGATTTTTTTGTCACAGTAACAGACATGTGTTAAACCATCTCCTCCCTCATTCTGCCTTCCTCAGGTAAGAACAACATTCATGGCTTGATTAAAGGTCAAATTAGGGTTTATTTCTTTAGAATTTGTTGAAACAATACTGGGTGAAGAGTTTTGGTTATTAGATTCCTTTTTTTATTTCCTTCCTCGGACTAAATTCTCATAAGCAAATAACTATTTTGTTAGAATACTTTAAATAATTATTTTCCTACATCAATTAACAACTAGATGGGGTCAAGCCCTGGAAAAATGTACTTCTTTCCCATTTATATCAAATCACAGCCTCTCCCATGAGCAAGCTGGCTTACAAATGCTCCTAACACATTCCGAGGTGATGCTTGGGTGGAAGTGCTTTGAAGATTGCAGTTTGAAGGAGTTGGTCATAGAGGAACTAAGTTCCTGTAGAATACTTTTCAGGGAAAAAGAAAGTATTTCCGAGAAAAGAAAAGTGTTAATGCATTTTATTCTTCTAACTGGTGTTAATTACTGAGAATTATTGATTTAATATAAACTCTAGCTAGACAATTACAAACCTCTATAAGCCTAAATTTCCATATCTGTATGTGGAATTCACTTTGGATAAATGCGAGGACTGAAGAGGAATATTAATATCTCCATCTGTCTGTCTGTCTGTCTATCTGTCTGTCTGTCTATCTATCTGGCACCTATTGGCATTTAGCTACTATTTTAAGAATGCATCAGAGTTCTAACAATTTATTTCTAGAAAATGTTCAAAGGAAAAACCACTTTATACCTTCTCAAATATTTTCGTACTTTTCATTTTATACTATTCAGGATAGAACTCTATTTTTAAATAGCAGATGGTGGGCTTTGTACTTACGTGGGAGCGGATTAAAGGCTGCCCTTTCCTGCCTACCTACTTGGAAAAGATCCCCAAATCACATCCCACATCTCAATGTCATTAAGACCTCTAATCCTCTTACGAAAGCTTTCCTGGTTTGAGCCTTCATCATCAGTGATTAGATCTTTATTTGGAACAAAACAGCATCTCTGGGTATCAAGGTCTGAACTGGGTTACCAGCACTGCAACAGTGCTGCAAAGAGCTTCAACTTTGCAAGATTCACACAAGCAGGCTCGCTGCCCTGCAAGACCCAGGCTCCTTGACACCCCGACTCAGTCCCCCTTCTGTTCATCACCGAAGTCTGAACATTTTTCTTTGAAATCGATTTAGATTTTGGGTCGTTTACAGGAAGAGCAGTTTGGAGAGGCTGGAAGGTTGGGCAGAGACCCGCTAGAGAAGTAACATAAAGGTCTGGTTTATTGAGTTTTCCATATATATATTACACACACACACACACACACACACACACACACACACACACACACATATATATATATATGCCAATTTTAGATTATAACAGAATGAAATAAGAGGCTCTGGCACCAGGCCTGGCCATGTCTCTATAGCTAGGGAACCTTGGTAAAGCTGAGGCCACCAGCTCCCCTCCCCCATCACTTGCAGCCAGTCGGCAGCACGCACCCTGGAAGGGTAGCAAACAAGGGGGCTGGTCCCCGGGAACAGGTTGTCACCTTCACCATTCACTTAGGCCTTGCTTTAAAAACCACCGCGTTCCACCCAGCAGGCAGGTCCCAGGCCAGGCCAGAGAGGGTTCAGCAAGGTCAGTTAACTTGGCGCTGCGGCTTTCTGCCCGCCTTCCCATCCTTAGCACAGCAGCCGCTAGACATTTCTATTGGTCAGCATGGCTGTCTATCAGTCCATCGCGCACCTCCCCCAAACAGCCTGTCAGGTAGGCGCGTGCTAGCGAGGCGGAGCTTGCGCCTAAGGGGCGGGGCCTCGGCTGTGGAAGGCGCAGCGGCCGCTTCACGGCTCTGACTCTGGACTGGAGCGCGCAGGCATCCTCGCAGCCGCTGCTACTCCTGCTGTAGCTGGTCAGGTAAAAGAGTCTTCCTCCTGGCCGTCTGCCCCACGTCTTCTTCGCAGCCAAAAGCTGCCCGCTTGGCCTCCCCGGCTTTAGGGTTCTGGTCAGAGCTGATAAGCTCCTACCTTAGCGTCCTCTCTGTTGTTGAGTTGGTTCCTCCAGCTCTGCAGCCAGGCTGCTGGGTGCTGGGAAGTGCGTCGGTGGCCCCTAGAATCACCCCAACATCCCTCTCTACAGAACTCACATCGTTAACTCTCAGGCCCTAACCTTCTTGACCTGTCAGTGCAGTCTCATTCCAGCTTGGCTCAGGAAAGCTGGGAGGGTTGGAGGGCCACAGAGGGGAGGATGAAGCCCCCCCCCCGTAACGATGCAATTATACTGCAATGAAGTTGGATTGAGAATAGAAGCTGCTTCGTGTTTGTCTTGGCAATAACGAGGGTATCTGTTGCTGCACTGTGCTTGTGTTTATAGGTGGCATTCAGCATCACCGTTTTCTTGAGGCATCCTTGTCATCATCACAACCATCACCAACATCATCATCTTCTCCTCCATTCAGAACTCTAGTTCCCTGAAGGCCGTCTCTGTTCCTCTATGTAAGTGTTAGACACTCCTCTTTCCCATAGCACGCAATGTCCTTGTCTCCAGAAGCCACAACCAAACCTTCTTTTAACTCAAGGACAACTAGCTGGGAACAGTGTGTGTGTGTGTGTGTGTGTGTGTGTGTGTGTGTGTGTGTGTGTGTGTGTGTGTTGGGTGCTAGGGCAATATTCACACTTCCAACTGAGATTTTTCCAAAGGAATCTTTCAGTTTTAATCCTCCACATTTCTGCTTACTAACTCCTAGAGAGTTTAATGTTGGCATTGACACAGTCGTGGTGGGCTGAATGCAGGGTCTACGGTCCTGAAGTACAGAGCTGTGTGGGGCAAATTATACCCATAACGAGTTAAGCCTTGGAGCAGACCAGGTCAAGCGGCAAAGCATCTGGCTTTCTCCCACAGTGGCTCCAGTTGTACTGAAGCTTGTTTAGTATTCATGCTTGCAGATAGGGTGTGTGTCACTGTGGTGTTTTATTATAGGTCCCCCTCCAACGAGGCTACTATGTCCTAATCCCTGCAGTATGCCTAGAAACCTGTTACTTGTTGATGCTCCACTAGATTGCATACCCTTGAGAGAAAGGAAGGTGATTGTTTAGGTGTCTCTGGCTGAGGAGAATCCAGAGCTTTGAAATACTCTAAAGCAATGATTCCACGATGAGGGGGTAATCTGATATTCGATTCTCAGCTTTAATACTTTCCTCCTAAAAGAGGGCTAATAAATCAGAGATCTAATAGACTTTACAGCAAGCCCTGGGAAGAGCTGAGCAAGGGTTGTTGAGTCTCAGAGGTATGTCTAGAAAATGCCTTCTGATGTAGACAATAGAATTTATTATATTCTCTCTCTCTCTCTCTCTCTCTCTCTCTCTCTCTCTCTCTCTCTCTCTCTCTCCACATAGGGAAGTTGTAGATGTAAATGAAATAATGTTAGTAAGATGCTTAATAATTTCCTGGCACATGGGAATGGTGGAATTAATGATCATTGCTGGTAGTAATACTAGCCAACAAGAATAACAAAGGCCCTAAAATATGTGTCTTCTCTTTCTCTGTTTGTTTTAGATCTCAGTACATGTGCAATGGGATTGCCTCTTAAGGGTCCTACCGATTGAACCCATCTGTGTTTAAGCAGCCATGTCATAGGAACTCCAGCCTGTGCAAATGCTTAGCAAGCTTTTGGTTAAGATGCATTAAAGCAGAAGCTTTTGGGGGAGGGGACTTCTCTCTGGTCTTTGGGCCTGCCATAGGCTGTTCTTTTCTTACTGGCTCTTCACCACACTGTCTTGATAGATTGTGCCTTCTGCAGACTCATTAGTGAATGTATTGGCTTCTGCCCAGGGGAAGTCAAGCAGCTTTGCTTCAAATGTCTGTGGGAATTGAAGCCTCTCTAAATCACTACCCTGAAGTAACTTATTGTGTAACAACATGATTCTTTTCTAAGACTACAAACTAGACAGAACCTCTGAATAACTGTGTAGTTCGTATCTCTTATCCCAAGAAGTTCACATCATTCCATCTGCTTTGGGGAGGGGAATACTTGGATATCTGGAGTTTGTTGTCCTTCATATTAGTAGGATGTTTTTTATTGTATGGGATAGAAGTCCAACAGAAAGTATCCTAAACAAAAGGAGGAGCATTTGGGTCTCACATAACTGAGCCCAACTGGGTCCTAATATCCTGGTGCAGAAGTTGGTCTACTCAAGAGGGCTCCTGGGTTTTGGAGCTCCTGAAGTTGCCATCCTGCTCTCTAGCTCTTTGTCTTTGGGTATTTTTAACCTTTATCTTTTAGCTCTGTCTCTCCCTCCCCTGTTGATCTCACTCTGTTCCATTACAGACCCTGCCCTCCCAGTGCCTTTATAAACTCTAGATTCACATCCTTCTAGTTCCAGAACTCAAGTCAAAGTGAAAAGTCCCAGGAAAGAATTGCTCTTGATAGGTCCTTTATTCACAGGTGCCCGCCTAGATTAAATGCTTTGGTCAAGGGATTGGGTGCTATAGACCTTCTGATAACTGAGGGTTGAGTTTCATATCCTATTCTTCTGCCATATCCAGATAAAAATCAGTGGGGCAAAGGAAGAGAAGTAGAAACTGGGGACAGTTCGGGACTTGGCATGATGGTGGTCAACATGCTTGATGGAGAACTGAGGAATATCTTTCTCTGACCTGGCATAAGTGCTCCACAGTCGTTATGTTAGAGCTCTGGGTTCATGCATATCATTGCAGACTGAACTGTGTTTCAGGTGACCTTGCTCTTAATATTTTAAATTGAAACTTTATTTGTGTAAGCAAGAAAATTCATCAGGGATGTTGAAGAACCTGCAGTGATTCCACTGTTGGCGGTTTGATCATGTTTGGAGTTGCTTGTAATCTCTTCCGGGCCACATTTGTTAACACCCGCCATATTTTTTGGATGTACATTGTATTTGGTTAAAAATCAGCTTAATTCTTAGCGGGTCTCAGCCTGTGTGCTGGCATTCATCCGACGTGCTTGATCTTTGCAGAGATGCTAAACCACGAGGAGCGAATGTGAGCCTGCACCAACAGGCTGGCCTCTGGAAGGAAATGAAACATCTCCGTGTTTAGGGTCTGAACTGCAGACAAAGCAGTGCTCCCTGTGCCCGGTAAAACAATAATTACTGTAGTTGGAGGAGGTAGAGTGGGTACGATCTGCTGACCTCAGCAACATACAAGGCTGGAAACTCAGGAATGGACTGTGTCTTCCTTGCAGTTTCTGGGTCCTTTGGTGAAGAGTAAAAGCAGTCTCAAGATAGTGGAGTAATCAGTGGTTTTTCTGTACTCACCTGGCCTTCAAACATATCTACCCTAGTGCCTCTGTGGTTATGGGGAGAATTGTTCCTTCACTGGGCCTCCCTACTGCTACCTTCCTAAGCCGAACAGACCTCTGAAATTCTCTGCAGGACATAAACTTCTAGCCAAGTCCTTTTTATTTTTCCTTCTCCAAACTCCTTTTCCATCTCTTGTTTCCCTGCCTTAATCAAAACTGACTTTTTTTGTGTTCTATTTTATTACTATTCATCCCTGTTCTCCTATCTAAAGTGTCACCTTTCATTGTTAAATACTGATATACTTCAAATTTAACACATTTTTCTTTGGTCTTCCAAGTGACAAGCTGCTGAGGGTAGAATGTTGGAGTCGGCAGGACGTTTTAGCATTTATGCTATCCGCCAGGGCTGAGACATTAATTGAGAAGCAGCAGACTGGGGAGGAGAGATAAAAAGCAGCCCAGGAAATAGCATTATGTTGCAGCTGACAGGCCCAATTCTCACATCCCTGCCCTGAGCTTTCCCTTCTCAATGAGAGGGCTCTAGGGCATGTTCTGGGGGAAAGAAGTACAGTGGACATAAATGACCCCAACATTGGTACATTTAAAAAATCCATCAAATAGAGCAGTGCTATTAAACAAGGCTTCAGCCACAGCTGTTCTGCTCTTAGTCCACGTGGACAGCTACTCACACTCATCCAGCTGTTCTGCTCTTAGTCCACGTGGACAGCTACTCACATTCATCCAGCTGTTCTGCTCTTAGTCCACGTGGACAACTGCTCACACTCATCCAGCTGTTCTGCTCTTAGTCCACGTGGACATCTGCTCACATTCATCCAGCTGTTCTGTTCTTAGTCCACGTGGACAACTGCTCACACTCATCCAGCTGTTCTGTTCTTAGTCCACGTGGACATCTGCTCACACTCATCCAGCTGTTCTGCTCTTAGTCCACGTGGACATCTGCTCACATTCATCCAGCTGTTCTGTTCTTAGTCCACGTGGACAGCTACTCATATTCATCCAGCTGTTCTGTTCTGAACCCACGTGGACATCTGCTCACACTCATCCAGCTGTTCTGCTCTTAGTCCACGTGGACATCTGCTCACATTCATCCAGCTGTTCTGTTCTTAGTCCACGTGGACAGCTACTCATATTCATCCAGCTGTTCTGTTCTGAACCCACGTGGACATCTGCTCACACTCATCCAGCTGTTCTGCTCTTAGTCCACATGGACAACTGCTCACACTCATCCAGCTGTTCTGCCCTTAGTCCACGTGGACATCTGCTCACACTCATCCAGCTGTTCTGCTCTGAACCCATGAAGACAGCTACTCACACTCATCCAGGCTTGATGCTATTTCCTGTGATACCAACACAGTAAAAATGACACATGTTTCAAAGAGAATAAGAACCTTCTTGGTTTGTAGGAAAAGTCTTTTCCAGTAACCCATTCCTTGTAGTAATTCTGATTTCTTAAAACCTGACACTCATGCCAACGAAGTCCACATGAAATTGTGTGAATGAATGGTGTCACCTATAGGCGAGAGGCACTCTTCTAGTATGTACGGGTGACCATGGTGCTGCCATTGCTCTCTGAGTGTTCCCCTCAAATGCCACATCTCTGTCTAGAGTCCCAGGTTTTTGTCTTTTATTTTTTGTTTTTGTTTTTTTGAGACAGAGTTTCTCTGTGTAACAGCCTTGGTTGTCCTGAATCAGTTTCTCTAAGTATGAAAATGCAAGGTGTTTGCACTTTGATGGTGTAAAATTGCTGAATTAGGAGGTAGAGATTATTTTGGAATGATTGTTATGATGATAGTTAATGATCATTCTCCTCTGAGAGAAATAAACATTGTGTTTACATGCATTCAGACCTCAAGAGGTGCTGAGTAAAATTTCCTTATTCTTTGAGAATACAATATCTTGTCTTCTACCTAGAGAATAGTTTGTGTGCACTATAGGAGTGGTCCTCAACCTTCCTAATGCTGCAGCCCTTTAAATACAATTCTTCATGTTGTGGTGCTCTCCCCCAACAATAAAATCATTTAGTTGCTACTTTATAACTGTCATTTTGTCACTGTTATGGATCATAATGTAAATATCTGATATGCAGGATATCCCATATGCAACCCCTTTAGGGGGTTTGCAACCCACAGAGAATCGCTCTGTTAGAGGTAATACATAAAACTGTAGACTTCCACTTTGCTGTGTTCATTGTCAAGAAGTGCTCTAAGCTCTGTGGATACTAACAGAGCTGGATTTTTGCCATTCCAGCACATAGTTCATGCACCCTGATGTTCTAACAAAGAAAAAATCCTTAAAGGATAGTCAGTCTAAGGGCAGGCAGTGAGGAGTGGCTGTTCTCATCCTGGGCTAGCATAGAGGATTTAGAAACCTTGCCTCGGTTACTAGCTCTGCTGGCCCCTCATTGCACAAAGTAATTGGCACAGAACCTCTTAAACAGAAGGACCGGGACTCTGAGAGCTTAGTGTGCTTGCTCAAGGGCATACATTTAAGTAGATTCTGGTTAGTGTGTTGCCCACTTACAAGGCTTATATTCTACTTTCTATGCCCTAGTAGGCCAGTGAGAATACTCCTGGTTTTAACTTATTTTACTTTAAAGCAGGAGAAGCCATAAATATAGTGCAATATTTTGAGTACATATCTAGTAAAAAAAAGCTTTTATACTCATTAAATGGTCATCTGTTCTCTTTTTAGATGAAGGCAGTCACTTTGGACAAATTTCTAAGCCTGACGCATATTTGGAAAGCTTTGCAAAAAAAATTAAACTAACAGATCTGCAGAAAGTGGAATGAATTTATAGAATTGGCACCAGTCCTGGCCTTGTTTGACAGTGTCCTCATCTCCTTGTATCTGCTTCTTCTGTAGCATCCTTTACTGCTTACCCATAGGAGACTGGCAGGGCTTTTGAATTCTGCTTTTGCTACCCATTCAAGTCCCAGATAAATAAGGTGAAAACATTCTTTAGTGGATAGTACTGTCTTTGTGTTAAGTCCACTTTGTGGTTTGTCGTAAGCTAGTCCTAATTTTAAGATCTGCATTAATTCTAATTCTTAGGAATATTTGAAGAACTTTAACTCCACAAAAATCACAGTTTATTAAGAAAGACTATAACAGATTACTAAAGAAAATATGTATTCTTAATCACTATGCACACAAATTCTGTAAGGAAATGACAAGGTAGTTTTCTTATTGTACAGTATAAAACAATGAGATTAGGATGTGAAAAATGACTCGCCCAAGGTCACTCTTGCTCAGTAGCACAACTAAGAATAGATCCAGGATCACCTGACATCCTCGCTTTATTCATTACATCACTGAATTCCTTTCTGGAAGGAATTGCTCTTCTAATTCCCAAAAAAAAAAAAAAAAAAAAAAATGAAGAAGGCAAAAGGTAGTGGCATCCTAGACTCAGTTTGGGTGACTTGGCTTTTTCGTCCCCTCCCCCACACTTATTTTCACGTTAAGACGAAACGTATCCATAGCTGTCAGTTTATCACTATTGACTAAATTCAAGAGCTCAGCTAAGTCAGATTTGTTATGAAATGTAAGTCACAAGCAGAACAAATGACAAAGCAAGGTGGCGCTTCTACCTGAAACACAGCTACAAGAGAGTGGACAAAGGGAAGGGTCTAGCCTATACACACAGAAGGCTGGGTCATGGGCCCTGGAGAATAGCATAAGGAAAATGAATGTCATGAACACAAAGGGACTTGAAAAGCTGTTCTGAAAATTTGTTAAAGGAGTGTAGAGGGCTTTCACTGTTACAATTTCCTTTGCACGATAAACCCAGAGCGGGGAGACAGAATTACTACAGTCTCATTTTGCTCCTGTCTTTTTCATCCAAGCCAAGAAGACGAGTATCCCCATCAGTGAGAACAGCCTCAAGACAAGAATCTTCCCTCTTTATTCACTAAGAACAACTTTTATTTCTGTTTTAATCATGCTTTTTCTTGTGAAGGCCAAGCAGTTGACCTCCACCATCCTTAGAGCTCTGGCACTGCCCAGAACTGTGGTCTGGGAGAATGGTAGCATGCCCCAGCGTTGGCAGAGGGGCCTTCTGGTCATGGAGTAGTAGGCCACATGACTGGCACTGTGGCATCCAGCATTTTGCCATCACAACTCTCTCAGCTGTAGTGTTCGGGTCACAATCTTCATGACATCTCCTGTGTACCCACCTGCCTGCACATACTACACAGACACCTGTAGGGTGTTATGGCTTCCTTGGGGACTGCCAGGAAGCAAGGCATGAATCTCCTTCTTTTGGGTCTTTACATCTCTCTCCCCCTTTACACCTCAGAAATCTGAGAGAGCCCTCCCTCCTTTAATTTCTTTTCTTGGGGGGGGGGGGAACTCTTAGTATCTAAAGTTCTCTCTCTCTCTTTTAATAGTCTCCAAGAAATTCCCTAAGAAGATTGTATATCCTCCTGAGAAATTCTTCTGAGAGGTTGAGATTTGGGGAAATCTAGGACTATTGACCAGCTATTTCTGTTTTTCTACTTACCTCACTTGTCCTGATGCAATGACTTCCCATTTGGATGCGTATCAAGGAGAAAGGCAGGAAAATAAGGTGACTATAGATAAATATCTCTGAATGTTATTTTGCTCTAGAACCACGGTACCTTTGGAATATGTTGTGAATACCCATTTCCCTTCTTCAAAGGATGACCTATAAGCAAAGGGCCCATATATTCACCGCCACATCTCTGGCCAAACCTAGGTAAATGAGCAATAGAGTTTTCACCCAGGAGGGGATACACGAGATATTTTCTTCTAATCAGTGTTTTCGATTGGAGGATGACAGAATGTAGGAATCACTTAAGTTAAGTTATAGGGAAGTGCTCCAGGGTTCAACCTGAGAAACCGACTTCCCGAAGGTTCTGCTTCAGCTTCTTCCTCTTATTGGCTCACTCTTCTCTTTATCTAATTTCATAAAATGGTCCACGAATGCCCCAGCATCGCATTTGCTTCTGGTTTTGCTTAAGGCGTCTTAAAACCCAGCCAGATTCGGCCACGTTCAGGCAAAGGTAATGTAAGAATGATCCCCAGTTTGCCAAGAAAGAAAAGCAGGGTGAAGAGGAAACTGAAATCCAAGATAGGTGAAGTAACTGTAAGATAGAATCTAGCCACCGCGTAGGATGCGTTCATCGAATGATTTAAAGGGACAGCTGCGTGAGTTGGATTTGTGATTCCTGAGAACACTTTGGCATGGTTTGAAAAGAATGTTTTTAGTTCTAGCCACTGCCTTGACTGCTAGGGAGAGCTGAGTGATCGTCAGGATTTTCAAAGCTGGAAGCTCTTGCATTTAAGGGCTCTCTCAGGGCTGGGGTTGGAAAAGCCAGGGTGAGCTATCTCAGGGAACAGGAAGTTTGCAGGAGTTTAAAGGGGGTTGGACAGGAGAAGAGCTGGATTATCATACAAGCAGTAAGGGCAAATTGATAGAAATAGATTCAGATGAGAATAAGAGAAATATTTATACATATTTAGAGCTACCTGGAATGCCATGCAGTTTCCTTTTGTGATGGAGAAGTGAGTTCAGGGCAAGGTGATTAGGTGTTCATAAAGGCTGCAGTGAAGGAGAGAAGGGGCACAGTGAATAATATCTAAGGTTTCTTTAAAGATTGAGTAGCGTTAACTCCTAGACTAGAAATACCAGCCTGTACTCTGACAAAATGCTGAAGGAGTTACGGCTCCTCACAAACATAGTTTTATGAAAACTCTCTTCTTTTACTAAAACATATATAAAAGCTTCAGAGTTTGATTGGCAAAAAGACATTTCCAAGAGTATAGGTAATAAGAATTTATTCATCCTTTGTATTATAGTCAGCAGTGATTAAAGTTGTTCACAGGCAATGAGTTGCTCATTGAAGTTGAAAGAAATAACTATTGTAATATGAATATGATAAGGCTAAACATGGGGAATACTGGATTTTTATATAAAATGAGTAGGTTCCTTGAAATTATTACAAATTATACCAACTTAAAGCTTTTCTAAATAAATAATGTATTTTAATTTCTGTGTTCTATGTGCATGTGTGCTTGTAAGGGTGAGTATGGTTGTGTACACTCATGTGTCTGCATTTGGAGGCTAGAGGTTGACATCTAATGTCTTCCTTGATTGCTCGATTGTTCATATTAAGGCAGGGTCTCTTGCTGAACTCAGTACTCACCATTCCTGCTAGTCTTGTTGGATTCCATCTCTGCCTTTTGAGTGTTGGGAATCCAGGTAGTACTCAATATCCAACCTGGCTTTTATATGTCTTTGGGAAACCCAAACTCCAGCTGCCATGCTTGCATGGCAGGAGCTTCATGTTTACACAGCGGGTTGACATTATCTAACAGTAGGTAAAATACCTGAAAATGAACGTAAAGGAACATCCCTAGAAGTTGAACGTATGAGTCATCTTCCCAGCCCTGAAACACACTATATGGAAATAATGGATGTTGGTTATTAAGAATTCTGATAAGGGACTGGAGAGATGGCTCAGAGGTTAAGAGCATTGGCTGCTCTTCCAGAGGTCCTGAGTTCAATTCCCAGCAACCACATAGTGACTCACAACCATATACAATAGGATCTGATGCCTTCTGCTGGCAAGTAGAGCACTCATAATAAGATATAAATAAATTAATAAAGGAATTTCAATAAGGCCCAAAATTATGAGCGCAAATAAAAATTATCTCATGCTATAATTCCCATTATTAACCTTGGATGCACATTATTTCAGACATGTATATACCTGGATGTTTGTAAATATTTGTGTAAAAATAGGTAAACAAATATAACAAAAATAATATAAAGTTTTGGATTCCAAGCAATTAGAGAAAATGAAACTAAAAGAAAAGTGAAACTTCAACTAAATTTACCTCATTTCAGATAAGTTATTTCTTTAAAATCTCTGACTAAAAATAATATGAGTTTTGGTTAAAAATAAGTTATAAATTATTATCCTCATATAGCAGCAACTGATTACTGTGCACTTTTGAAACTTCTCCCCTCTCTTCCCTACATCTTGAGTATTATTAAATATTCTTACTTCTGTGCAATTCTATTTTGTTACTCTGCTTTGGGCTGCCAAGCTTAAATGGCTTCCTGTATGCCAACTCTGGGGATGTTTCCTCTGTACTTCATTTTAAGGTATTTTACCTACTGTTAGATAAATGTCAACCCACTGTGTCAGCATAATCCCTAACACTTTAGATTTGTGTGAACTGCTAGCCTTATTGTTTGCTCACCAAAATGTTATTGCATATTAACTTACTGTCAGGAATTTCCATAGAAAATCCATGTAAAAGCACACATAACCCACCCCTGTCCTCAAAGAATGAGTGCAGCCAACATACAGTAAATTCCTAGTGTGTTGGCTCCAAGGCAGCTGTTTTATTATTATTTTCCCCACATAAGACCTGGCGTTCCATAGTCATCTGGTAAATATGTGTTTTACTAAGTCTTTCTGCGCCATATGCTGTGGTACGTGCATGAGAAGCTGTGTCTATTTTTTGTCTTGATCTATTAGGAAGATATATACTGTCTCTATTCTATAGATGCCAAAGCTGAGTCTTGGCAAGTAATATCCTGATTTTACAAAAGAAGTCGAGTGTCAATCTCATGGCGTCAGGACGGAGTCATTGGTTCTTAGCGGTAATGGAGGAAAGAGAAGCATGCCCATTGATGTGATCCAGTGAGGTGGGGTGCATAGCCATGTATGTACAGTTAGAAGGCTCTTTGGTCCAGGCTCCCTGCTGCCTACTTACTAGATGTATAAAAACAAGAAAGCCCTTCACTCCCCTAAGCCTTGGTTTTATTTCTGTAAAACAGGGTTAACAGTGAGAGTATTAAATGAAATCATGTAAATTAAATATATACAATAGTATCTCCCCGAGGGTTCAAGCAATAGCAGCTATTGGCATTATTAGTATTTTTATAAAGTACTCTGGATGTTCAAATAAAAGAATACCTGCCTGTCCACCCAGGCTTTCCAGGGGATGAGACCTTTTTCTTGCACTCTACTGAAAGCCCAGGAATTCTTCTGGTGCAGATAGAATCTTGGTAGGAAGAGAAACGCGAAGCGTGGGTTGGAGAGGTCCTGCTGAGGCACACTGCCCTGTGCACCTCCTGCGACTTCCTTCCTCCACTTGTACTTCCAGAGACTCTGCAAACCAAACAGGAGCATCTGTGTTCCGAGAGGCTGACTTGCGAACGGACGACCTTATCTTACTGGACCATCTTCCCATTGAGAAGGTGAATGAGCCAGTGTCTGCACAGCTCCAAGGAAACATGAGGTGACAGGGCAGTGTTAGGACTCTTGGCCTGGCAGGTTTCTGGGGCCATCCCAGGCCAGAGTATGTGCAGGGATGGCTGGTCCTAAGCAGGGACACCTACAGTCTCTAACCATCTAGATCAGCGTTTCTAAATCTTCTCCTCATTGCCACCCACATTTAAGCATCCCCTCTGTGAAATGTTCATACAGCAGACGATCTGGGTTTCTATTTATGTACTGTTTACTTATCCTGCCTCATGTCTAAGAAAGTCAGATCTTCTCTCTTTCTGATAAACCAACGGGGATGAGCCAGTCTTCAGAGATCCTCTTCAGGTAAGCTCCTGCTCAGCCTGCATCCTATAAAGTGGTACCCAAGCCGTGCTTCTCCCAGCTTCAAATTCCCCAGTAGCTTCCTGTTAGAATTTAGAATCTTAGGTCATGGGTCTCCGAATGTGCCTCATGGATGTTCCTGTCTGTCATTCTAATGGGACCTGAAGCCAGTCTGTTTGCAAAGAAGAATTGCTCCCATGCACAAACCTAGGCCACTAAACAGGGCCCAGAAGGAGGGAAGTTTGCTACTCACCGATTGGGTGAGACGTTTCTGAAAAGTGCCAGGGGGGATAGAACCTTGAAGCACGATTGATAAAATCTCAGGGTCAGAAATTGGGGTTCAACCAGAAGATCTGAAAAGCAAAACAGCCAGACACTGGATCTTACCTCAAACTCAGTCCAAAAATGGTGATTCTGCCTCCAGGAATCTCAGAAAGAGACTGCATCTGAGAGCTGTCTCACCCGCGCTTATATTCCTCTCTAGGGCTGGGATCAAAGGCTTGCACCACTGGGATTAAAGGCATGTACCACCCGATTTCTGTGGCAACTAGGGTGGCTACTGGGATTAAAGATAAGACGGTTTAGAAGCAAAGCTGTGAAATATATGAAAAAATTTTCAGAATAGTGTCATATGAATGACAGATAGGAATCAGATTCTACAGATGGAATAACATGTGCAGAGCCCCAGGGAGGAAGATGTAACCTGCAACAGAGTCTCTAAAAGGTAACTAAGCCTGGAGTATAATAGAAATAACCTTGCTATGAAAGTCTCATTGGCAATAGAAGGAAACGTCCCCTGGGAATTAATTCTATAACAGGGGTTTAGAGCATACTCCTGCTGTCTTCTAGATACCATGCTGCTCAATAGACACTGTCACGTATCATTAACTGTATTTACAAGGATGGGAAATAAGGCACACAAAGATTATATAGCTGTCTCAGGTTGCCGTGCTAAAATAGAAGAGCTGGCATTTGAACTTGGGTCCTAAAGCTATGTTGGGAATCAAGGATACCCTGTCTCTAAGACTATGCAGCATGGATGGAGCTCAGAGGCATGAGAACATCTGAATTCTTTGGCATAATAGACTTGAGGCCAGCCTTGTGCCAGATGGTGTGATGGCTAGTCTATTCTTGGTCGTCAGCTTGACTATATCTGGAATACACTACAATCCAGAAATGAAAGGCACACCTGTGAGAGGATTTTGCTTGGTTTGAAGTGGACGAATCCATCTCTAGTCGGGACCTTTGAGGCAGGACAATACACACCTTTAGTCTGGATTTTGCGTTGGGAAGACACATCTTTAATCTGGATCACACTTTCTACTGGAAGCCTATATAAAGACATGGAAGAAGGAAGTGTTTGCTCTTCGCCAGCGTGTCCTCACCTTGCTAGCACATCTATTCCTTCATTGACATTAGAGCCTACATCCTTGGGATTCCATCATATACTGAAGACCATCTGAAACATTCAGCCTTGTGGACTGAGCAACCACTGGATCCTTGAACTCTCCGTTCACTGATGGCCATTGTTAGATTAGCTGGACTGCAACCTGTAAATCATTCTCATATATTAATTGTGTGTGTGTGTATATACACACACACACACATATATGAGACTATACGTTATATATATGAAGGGGAAAGAGTTTCATTCTATAAATTCTGCTATTCTAGAGAACAGTGACTAATACAAGTGGCTAGAGAGGTTGGAGTCGAGAACAGGCTACAAAGATGTAATGAGCTGCTTTCAACTCTTAGGTCAAAATTCTAGAAGGTCTCCAGTTAAAGACTTTTGCCTTTGTACATGGGCCAGTTAGAGGAAATTAAAGACAGTCTTTTAGGTGGTATTGTTAAAAGTCTGAACCAAAAAAGGGGAAACCTTGAAAATCCTGGGGTGGAGGGGTGGATATGGTCCAAGTCTCAGGTAAACTGACAGTGGTTGCTTTGTAAGAATAGAGGTAATTCTAAAAGGTGTTAATTTTACTCTGTGTCATTGTTAGTTTCAGTGCTTTTGATTGTTTTTCGTTAGGTTCTTATTGATGATGAAGTTGTATCTTTCCCCAATATCTAAACTTCTTAAACTTCCCTTTCACATCTTTCTGTATTGTGATGTCTTTTTTTGCCTTAAAAGTCTCAGTTCAGATCCTGTGTGCACCCTGAATTTTCCGTTTACCTATAAGAGTAGTTTGGTGAGTGTGTCCCTTTCTCTGCTGGAGAATCATGGAATGGTTGGGGGAGGCTGAGAAACTTGCCAACATGTACTCTACATTGTTTGTAATTATTAGAATTAGCCCCAAGTCCAAGACTTCTCACTCTGAGTTCATCACTTTCCCCTCCCTTTATCTACACTGTCTCTAGTGAAGAATGCTCTATCCTGGAGTACACGGCTATGTGCTGATTAGTCCACACTGTGTGATTTAAAGAGAGAAGCTAGCAAAAGAGCGAGTCTGTCTTCTGTATGACCCTCAGAATCCCTGATCGGTCCTCAGAGAGACTTGAGAGCCTGTGCTTCCGAACAAGCTACATTCGTATCCTACCCAGCTCAGCCACTTAACTGCCTGAGAGACCCCAGGCAAAAGCCCCTCCCTGTGCACCAGTGTTTTCCTAGGTAAAATAGAGACCACATTACCTCTCTCATAGACATTTGTTTTGTGAAAATTTTGTGAAGATAGGCAAAATCCTTAAAAGAACGGCTAGTGCACCATGAGTGGCCACTAAGTAAAAGGAAATGCCTTATTTAAAGTCATAGAGTGTTTCTCTTTCACTTAATAACCAAAGCTTTGGAACCCTCTCTGTATTCCAGACTGGCTTCTTAGCTACAGGTAGCAGTGTTGGGATGTTGTCGGTACTGGGAAGATTCTTGGACCCTATTAGTACTTCCACAATGTAAATGTAGCTGGAATACTTCTAATTAGCTTCACAGCCTGCAAGTCTTCACTGACAGGGGATTTTGAAAATTATTTTATGGCTCACAAATATAATGAAAAACCTAAATGATTTATAATTGGTCACATTTTGAGAGTGAGTTTTCTTAGAGACAGGAAAAAAATCTATAGTTAGAGGGAAAGTAAATACAGAGAGACTGGCTAGTGTAGTTTAGAGATAAATTATCCACCTAGATGAGGCTGGAAGTCTTTTCTCTGTCCCATCTGCTCCCACTGGACTGGTTTCTCTCCTGCTGGTTCCCACAGCCACTTATAAAGTAATCATTTGAAGGCTTAATATTAATTATAATTGTAATTGTTTGACCAATGAGTCAGGCTTCTTATGCTAACTCTACATATAAATCAACCCATTTCTAATAATCTGTATATCGCCACTTGTCCCATGGTTTACTGGCGATGCTCTGGCGTCTTCGTCCCCCAGCAACTGCTGGTGTCTCTCCAACCCTGTCTTCTTTTTCCCTGTCTCTCTGCTTCGATTTCCCATCTAGCTATATTCTGTCCTGACATAGGTCAAAGCAGCTTCTTTACTAACCAATGGTAATAAAACATATTCACAGCCTACAGAGGGGAATCCCACATCAGAGTAGCGTAGATGCCCACTCCATACTGCTCCATATAGGATGTTTAAATGAAGATGTACTATTAGCCTTGATGGTGCTCCAAACAGCTGCTCTCCAGTGAAGTCTGTGTCTCCCACGTTTTTATGTGTTGATCTTGCTGTAGTTTTCAGGTAAACTGCCCATTTGAATAAGATGTGTATGAATTCCCGCCCCTCAAAAAGCATTATGGAAAGTTTGAGACATCATAGTCAGCAGCCAGTGCAACTCTGATAATAATTGTTTCATCTTATTTGAAGGGAATGGCACATAGAGGATTGTGTAGGGTTCCTCTGCTGTGGTCTGTAGTAAGGTTTACCTCACTGAGGCTGTACCTAACAGCTGCCGGGCAAGCACTGTGCACGCTGGACTGTGCTGGTTCTTAAAGCCCCATTCTTCTTCTAGATGCCAGGGAACAGAAGCGGCCTATTTCCTTGAATGTCTTGTAAAAGGGGCATAGAGAGAGAAGAAAATAGATGGTGGCACACATAGAAGGCGAGAGCGTCTCCTTCCAGAATCCCTGTCCTCTCCCTAGAAATGACCTGCCAAGCTGTGAAGTCTCTGTGTTCAAGACCTTCCTCTGCAGAAAAAGCTCCTTCTTTTCAAAGGGGTCCAGCTAAGTACGTAGGGCAGATGTGAAGAGAAATTTGTCTTTCCACCTGAAAGGGCTCCTCAGCAGAGTGAGATTCCCATGCAGGCCCACGGGTCAGCCCTCGGATTTTAAAACAGAAATCTCGATTATAATTGACCTATTGCACTTTGCTTTTGGAAGAAGAAGGGTGTAGATTGTAGGAAGATTTCTGACTCAGTGCCCAAGTTTTGTATTAATTAAAGTATTGGTCAGTTGGTCGTAATAATTGACCGCATGTCAGTATCGGAATTAGTAAAACTCTGAGGAACTGAGACCATGAAAAGTGACATGAGCTTGATCAGAATCTAATGGGTGGTATTTGACTCTCTATTGATCAAGCTGTATGTGTAAAGGTCACAAATGATCTATTACTTAAATCAATAGAATGCAGTGATCATTGGGGCCTACCTTTGTGTTCAAAATGAAAATCTTGTGATTTGAAACACTGCGAACCATTGATTATTTTACTTTTCCAAGGAGAATTCAAATAACAGTGAATTCCATCTGAGGATGGAAACAGTTCCGAGGGCAATTCTCTCAAATACAAAGTCTTTCATGGAGGTAGAAATTAGCAACCCGGAAGTAGATTAGAATATGAGGAGACATTGGTAGGAAAGGTTATGGGCTTGTGGATCTGAATGTGTAATGGTTTAATTCCAGTAAAGTTTCTATCAAATAGCAATCAAGATGGACTTAAAAGATACCAGGATATCAAGCCTCTCTTCAAATGTTCATTTCATCTTCATATATTTAATGGCTTTTCCTTGTGAGGGAAACCCTATCTATCACTGCATGTCTTTTTACATCCATCCATTTGTCATATGCTTCTTCACCATATAAAAAGCTGACCCAGCAATCACTGTTTACAGGCTCTATTGAGGTCACAGTAATGATATGCCATTACTTATTTCCTGCTTACATGGGGCTCAGCTTAACTCTTAAATTTTCCCTCACTTAATTCCTAGTCTCTTATATTCTCAGCAGTTAGACCAATCCTACTTGTCCCTAGCCTTGTCCTCATGGCTCCTTCTCCCTTCCTCTGCTGTTTTGTGCCAGTATAGCTCAGTGGCAGACAGTTTGCTTAGCACTGCAGTGCTCTGGGCTCCATCCCTATTGCAATAAAAGAAAAAAAACTTCCCCACTGGGGAAGAATGGCCCCTTTCTCTTGGGCCTGCATCAGCACTGCTTGATTTCCTGGATCTGCAGAACTTTTCTCTACAAACTTCAACTATTCCTTACCTTCTTTTCACCTGGGTCAGAACCTGTCTCTCTCTCCCCATTGTTATAAGCCATCTCTTTCAATTTTTTTCCCTACATCATGCCTTCTTCATCTAGGTTCTTATAACCAAACATATCCTCCTCCTCTTTCCCTTCCCTTCCAGCCGCCCAGACATCTCCCTGACAACCTACTTGAACAATAAACTCCCAAGGAGTCCTTGTCCAGCAGCATCAGGAAGAGATAGACTCTGTGGACCCTGGAGTGGGCTCAGATATGCATCCGGATTCGTAACCTTCTGCTGGTGTTATTTAGCCATTCTGTCTGTGTGTTGTGGGATATGTGCTGTTGTACTTTGACTGGAAAATTTCCAGATACCCATCCTTGATGCATTTTACCTCTGCAATATATTCTGCCTCCTTTACTTACCTTATTCTTTTCCTTCTTAAAATTGTATTATTTACTTCTCCATTCCCCATATTTTCTTAACCTTTACTGAATAAAATCAGCCGCTTTCTTGTTTTCCTTAGGCCATTTAAAAACATTTTGCTGATAAGCTGTCATATTGGCAGAAGCCTTCAAGCCCGACTTGCTCATGCGGGCTGTACTGAGAAGTTATTGACTGTGGAGTCAGACTCCCTTGTGTTGAAGCTCAACTCTGCCCATTGTTCCTCATGAACTTCACGTAATAGGACATAGCAAGAGAATATTAGAGCTCAGTGGTGTGGAAGATAGATAACTGGAATCTCTAACTCAATGCCAAGCCTCATAACCAGTGTCAGGCTCCTCTCTCCAGTCTTCCATCCCAGTTTGTGATGAATGCATCATGCTTTACTGAGCACTGGCTGTGACTGGTGGTTCTGGTTCTAAAGAACCATGTAGCATATCCACAGTTTTAGTGTGTGCTATGCCTTTCCTCTTCTTGGCATTCTGATGCTGGGTATCTGGTTATCTTCTGCATAACTGTAACTATTACTGTGGCCTCAGCTTCATCCATGGGAGACTATGGGGAGAGACATACAGAAATAGTATTCACCACAGATAGAAGAGGCACCAACAGAACGAAGTATTCCACTCAAGTCCAGCTTGGTGAGCCAATGACTTTGTTGGGGTTACTTATAGGAGCTTGAGTTACTCCTATAAGGAGCATTGGGAAGTCCTTTCTGGTTCATTGTTTATCTCTTACATAGCAGCAATTGGAATATCAGAGAACAGAAGACCTTGTGATGATCTTGTGAGCCTCCTTCTTCTTTCCGTGAGGGAATATTGGGCCAGATCTCATGAGGGTCTCATGCTGGTCATCATAGCTGCTCAGCTTCAAGTTTATAATGGTCATGTTCAGCCTAGAGGCAATGGCTACTCTATATCATCAATGAACAGTGAGCTAGTGTTTATTCATAATCTGTTTCCCCTCTGTATACTTTAGGAATGGCATCACGTTTTCATTTAAATCATTAAATCCATGAACATTTTAACAAATATAAACACATTTGAGTCATTTTGTTTAGGCAATGCATAGCTGTATCTTATACTTACAGTTGGTGACCTTAATCTTGTGTTGTGAGTCATCACGTGCTTTTAACTAATTGTGAATTGTATTTTATTTAAATACTCTAGCACGAAGGAGCACTGACTATAATTGTTATATTAGTGATGCTTAGAGCCTGGAAAAGCAGTTAACACTTAGAAAAAACTAAGGAAACATGTCCTGCCTTCCAAACTCAAGATTAAAAAAAGAAAACAAAACAAAAACACAGTTCGTTTTTTCCTCTATTAACAACCATCAGTGAAATTAAATTTTCCTGTACTGAAATTACTTATATTATAAATGTGGCTTTTACTGAAACATTCTGCTGAATGCGTTTTAGAGGAAAGACTCGAAGGCTGTATATTTATTAGGTTCAAATCACCCTCCAGTGCAGCCAAATTAATTTCTCTTTCTAGTGTCAGGCCCTCTGAGAAGGACTTCCCTGATAAATCCTGATCTCTTAATCCACACGCAATCATCCAGCTGGAAAATAGATATATCAGGAAGTATGTCCCCACTTTAGAGAATCCTGTCACTTAATCTGATGGTAAAAGTGCATAATAATTGCTCAGTTGTGCTTCCATCTGTTTCCCACATTCATCTTTCATTTTGGGATACAGAAAAGTTGTATCACATGCAATTTTTAAAATCACAGTCTTTCCAAGCAAACGCTTTTGAGAAAGCGGTCCTGGGTCGAATACCTCTGTCAGATCCAGTCGCTGCACCTATTAGATATTTGTTTCCTTTCAGACTGTCTCTGAGAATTGCCACAATAAAGTCTGTTCTACACTCAGAGACTTCCCTTTCCCAGGGATTCCAGAGAACCAAGATAGTTTCCACTGGAAGTCAGAGCCGCAGCCATTTGTCACAAATTTGAATTCCAGTTTTCAAATCACAAGTAATTATTTGCTCTGTCAAATAATAATTTTAATCATAAATTCAGAAATATTTTTATTGAACTGATTTCTGGATTTTTTAATGTGATTTGAATCCCAGAAACATAGAATTTAAGAAGCAATGTTAAGCAGCTGGACTGGGTTATCTGGAGCCATTGCATAGTCATCAAAATTTAGCTTTACCCATAAATCTCATAAATGTATGTGTGTGTCCTTTATTTTCTATCCACGGGGATAGTTGTAATTTTTAATTTCTATATATATAGTACAACCCTTTATGTTTTTTGTTTTCTTATTAATTTTAAGAAACAAATGAAAAACTGATTAAAGGAATCTGATTAAAGTGTTTCTGCCACAGAATACAGCACTGTGAAAGAGTCATTAGCAAGGAACTCAGGACCGCGAGGGGTGACCCACACACTGAGACAATGTGGATGTTCTATCAGGAACTCACCAAGGCCAGCTGGACTGGGTCTGAAAAAGCATGGGATAAAACCGGACTCCCTGAATATAGTGGACAATGAGGGCTACTGAGAACTCAAGAACAATGGCAATGGGTTTTTGATCCTACTGCACGTACTGGCTTTGTGGGAGCCTAGGCAGTTTGGATGCTCACCTTACTAGACCTGGATGGAGGTGTGTGGTCCTTGGACTTCCCACGGGGCAGGGAACCCTGATTGCTCTTGGGCTGATGAGGGAGGGGGACTTGTTTGGGGGAGTGGGAGGGAAATGGGAGGCAGTGGCGGGGAGGAGGCAGAAATCTTTAATAAATTAATTAATTAATTAAAAAAAGAGTCATTAGAGAACCTCCATGGACACGTCCAGCTATAGGAGCCATGAGCACTGTACATCTGCATAGGATCATGACGCTGTGAGAGGCACATGAATGAGAAGTTCTCAGAGTTGCTCAGTTCGCCAGAGATGTGTGCTATTGGTGTAGGATGTGGACACCGTTTTCCTTTCTAAGTGCCTGGGTCAGATGGTGGCTTCTGTAACTTAGACCATGGCTCGTAGTGCCTGCTGAAACTATGATTATCTGTAATTGGGTCATTGATTCATATGAGTTCTGGTGCCAAGGTGTGAGTACTAGTTATAGTTCATATGAAATCTTTAGAACATGTAGCCTTCCGTCAAATGTGGCATAGCTTTGACTCTTAGGCAGAGTTAACTATCCATATCCAAAGCCAGGACCTCAACGACTGCTGGCAATACTCTGACCTTTTCTTATTCCATCCAGTCTGGTAGAAATCCACTCCTGTTTAATTATAATTATCTAAATTTGAGGCATTTTTAACCTGCCTTACTCCTTCAGGGGGCACTGTGGAACTAGTCCTTCTGTGGGCTCTTAAGAGAATCATTGATCAAAGGTACTAGCATACTTTTAGGACAAGCCAAATTCATAATAGGGATTTTAAAAAACTAGATATCAAGAAAACAAATAACCCAGTTTTTAAAAAATGGAGTGTAGACCTGAACAGTGAATTCTCAAAAGAGGAAACTCAAATCAGTGAGAAACACTTAAAGAAATGTTCAGCATCCTTAGTCATTCAGGAAATGCAAACAAAAACTCATTTGAGACTTCATCTTATACCAGTCAGAATGGCTAGGATCAATAAAGCAAGTGACAGCTCATGCTGGCGAGGAGGTGAAGTAAGGGGAAGATTCTTCCATTGCTGGTGGGGTACAAAATTTTACAGCCACTGTTGAACTCAGTGTGACGGTTCCTCGGGAAGCTAGGAACCAGTCTACCTCAAGATCCAGCTACTTACCCAGAGGATTCTTCCATCCTACCACAGAGACATTTGCCCATCCATGTTCATTCCTGCCCTTTTCATTATAGCCAGAAATTGTAAAGATTTCTAGATTCAACAGATGGAGTATTACTCTACTGTTTAAAAAAAATGAAATTTGCAGGTAAATGGATAGAATTACAAAAAATCATCCTGAGTGAAGTATCTCATACCCAGAAAGACAAATACAGTATTATTCTCTTATATGTGGATATCAACTGTTAAGTCAATGATAAACAAGCTACAATGTGTAGAACCACAGAGGTTCAGTACAGAGTAAGGGGACAGATAAATCTCATTCTTGTTTGGAATAGGAGGATCAAGGATGAGGGAAGGAATATGTAGAGAAAGGTGGCCATAATTAAGGGTTGTTTGAGGGGTAGTATGGACACTTAATGTAGCAAAAGCTGCCATATGTGTGTGTATTCATAGATTTACCTATGTAAATATATATGTTTGTATACATATGTGAAGCTGATCTAAATAAAATCATCAAAAAATGGGGGAGAGAGCACCCCAATTGGACATCTGTTGTCACCAAGTGAAGCTTCTAGTACTGGAATTGGATTACATCTAATAGAGTTGTTGGCCAAAGGAATCCAATGGACATCCCCAAACAACCCAGGCTGTTGCTAAGACTACAGATTGCTCTCCATAAACTGATGGTGGGGCCCCATTACTGAAGATAACATCCTCACAACTCACTGAACATGACGAAGTTAAACTAGCAGCTTCATAGAGCCTTCATTGCTACGTGCTTCCATCTTTGGCACAGATAGGTACTCTGCATATTACCAAAGGAGAAACATAAAAATCAACCCAACCACAAACCCTTTGATCTACAGTGCTGCCCTACCTGCAGGATACGCTATGGCAAAAGTGGCACGAAGCTTGTGGGAATAACCAACCAATACCTGCTTTGACTTAAGTAAGGTCCTCTTCTTGAGATGGATCCCATATCTAACACAACTTGGTGACCCAGAACCTGAGACGAGATAGCTCAGGGACCTAGAGTAAAACCAAATACTACTGTTCTAAAAAGAAAAAAAAAAACAATTTAATGGTATTCCACTATACCCATAAATTGATCACCAGGGAAGCTTTCTCCTCCAGCAGATGGGAACAAACACAGACCAGTAGCCAGACATTAGGCAGAGCATGAGGGTCACAGAACACTCAACCCTAAAGAGGATGACTCCATCAAATCTCCCCCCCCCCCGGGTCCAGGGAACTGTGCAGAAGAGGAGGCAACAGAAAGAGTATAAGAACCAGAGGGAATGAGGGACACCAAGGGAAAAGGACCTTTAAATAAACATGACCAAAGTTCATATGAACACTCACCAGGCAACATGCACAGGCCCTGTGCAGCTCCACACCAGGTCCTCTGCGTGTATATCATGGCTTCTGGCTTTGCATTCTTATAGGATTCCTACATGTGTGAATGAGTAGGCATCATATCAGTTTCTTGTACCTTCTCTTGTGCTCTCTTCCGTTTTGTTTGTTTTGTCCAATCCCAGTGTGTAATTTTTTTGTTTTGTCTAAATATTTATTATAAAAAATTAAAAAACAAATTATTGTCAAGATGAAGGAAGGAAGGAAGGAAGGAATGAAGGAAAAAAGGAAGAAAGGAAGAAAGAAAAGAAAATTACGTGTTCTTTTCTCTGCTGCCAGATTGGAAAGTTTATAGTCTGGTCAAGATGTGCACAGATCATGGTTAGTAGGTTAGTTGCAACAAACATTAATAATCTCTTTCCAAGGAGAAGGGTAATAATCCTCCAGTAGTGATATTAGAAGTCCCTTGAGGTCTCCACACAAAAGTAACTCTTCATAACATTTTAGGAAATGTAGTCTTTTATAGCTTCTACACTTAAAGATTTTTATGCAGGTAGGATTCAAGCTCCAACTCTGTAACTTAATAGCTTTGCAGATTTGAGTTCCCAAAAGGAAAACTGAAGAATTGCTAGTACCCGTCTCTGAAGTCCATGGGAACTGAATGAACGAGGCTTGGGATACACTTTGCTTAGATCCTGGCACTGGTTAATAATATTTTTCTTTGCAATGTCCTCCTCTTTCCTTTTATCCAAATATGAATCTACTTATTTTTTGTCATATCAGTCCTATCTTGATTTAGATGGTTTATCCTCAAGTGTTTTCTCCCCATCCTTTGATTAGTTCACTTAGAAAGACAAGCTTGGCAGAGCACAGTGTTGGTGATGACAGTTGTCCTTACTAGACTGGCTTGTGGCACAGGTGCTTGCAGCTCATGACCAGGGCTTCCCTCACAGCGTAGCCCAGGAAGCCCCCATGCTTATTCAGTGTATACATAGAGGTATGGGCCTTTTACAAAATTACATTTCCTATGGTGGACTTCATAAAATTACACTAGGTTAAGATGAACGGAAACTTCTTTTCATTCCTGTAGTAAACATCTGAGTTTGTGAAGTACAAATAAAAGTACCTTCCAGAATAATAACAACTAGAAAGGGATCAGGTGTGCCTATGAAACTGTTGCCCGTAAATTAGTCTCCTGTAGGATTCCTGGCTCCTTACTTAAGTAAGTAATTCTCAAAGGATGTCATATTTAAGTGAGAAACATTATGGACATGTGGCTTCGAGTCGACTTGCATTTTAAAAACTATTGGACAACAAATATTGCTTTTTGGATGATATTTTGTTTCTCTTGCTTGCTTTCTTTACTTATAAGTAGGAGTTGGGGAGTGGTAAGAGAACTCTTAGGTGTCTAGAAACCTGGGTTTGAATTGCACGATGATTATTGACTAGACATGTAAGTAGGAGCAGTTAGTGCATACAAAGGCTATGATGATGACTGTTGCCTTGCTGGGTAGTGGTGTGGCTTACATAGCAGTTCAAGCTGGATAACTTATCTTACAAGTTTTGTAAACTGTCACATTGTCATGATCTTTAAAAATATTGTGGAATACATAAAACATAAACATAAGAAATATGAACAAGGAGAGTTTTCTTCCAACAGAGATGACCATAAAGAAATTGAGAAATTTGCCTGAGAAACTTGCTTTTCCAAAATCCCGAGACCGCTTCTCTTCTCAAGAGCCATGCTCTGTTATAGAGCTTTAAATCTCAAAGATCCTGCTCAAATCCTTGACCCTGTAAGGGCTGTGTGTGTAAATATCTATTCTAGTCAGAGATGTTCTTAAGAGTAAGCTCTTCAAGCTGAAAACACAAATTTCACTTAGCATATGCAATGATTATTTTTGACTTTAAGTTCCCATGGGGATGACGACTAAGAACTACATGGAGTAGGCTGTCACACAGAAAAGAAACTCTTTTAACTTTTGAGAAAGGAGTTATCCTTGATGAGAAATGTCTGCTACCTGCTCAAAAATGAGTGGAGAGAAAAATAATTATGAGTCAGGAAACACTGAAAGGGAGAGTCTTCACATAGTCCTATGATTTTCTTTGTATTTGTAAAGACTATGATTTTATCATTTTCTTTTTTGGTCTTGAAGCATTGCAAGAATGATGCACTGTTGACTAAAATTTGGCTTTCATTTTATTTGTGGTAGATACTTGTCAGCATAATAAGACCCAGCTTGGAGTGTGGGTGACTTCACAGTAAAAATGGAGTTTGAAAGACAGACATTCTGGTTCTTGAGTATAGCTTGGTTTAGTGCTTCCCTACTTGTAATGCAAAGAAAGTCGTGAAAATTGTGAGTCTTTCTGAAGAAAAGCTGCTGTGAGTATGTAATACCAGTTTCAGTGCTTCCTAAATCGGCATCTTCTTCCCTTTGCTTAGCTACAGGCTTTTGGCATGGAACAACCCTTTCTTGTCAATGACAACTCTTCCCCTGTGTCCTGGAACCCATGCCTTCTCCTTCCTGCAATTACCACTTTTATCTAATTTTGTTTTCTTTATCATGTTTGTTTCAGTCTTCCATTTGTTCTCTCAGTATCCCCATCCTTACTACCCTCTTCTTTTCAACTTAAAAACATCCCTAGGTTCCCAGCATTCTAGAAAAATGATACAAATATGGCAGACATAGGACTTAAACCTTCTTCTTGCGTTTGCTTCTCCTCACCATTCTCTCTTACCCTCTACAATATCGTCCAGTGTTCTGGTGCTCTACTTAAGAACTACTTTCCAGTGTATAATCTTCTTCCATTTCTTTCTTTCTCAACTTCCTTTCAGAATCTGATGCTCCTACTTCTCATTCGTGAATAGCTGCCAGTCTCTCTCTACTCCAGTCTGTCCTAACGTAACTGCCAAGTTAATCTTCCTTGAATTTGGTGCTAAACATACTTCCCTGATCAAAACTCATCAGTGTCTCCATGAATAATTTGTCCATGAAGTTATAATTAATTTCCAATCAATCTGAATTTAAATATTTGTGCAACAGGGCATCACTCTTGCTGTGGTTTGACATTTCTTCTATAAAGTTCCTCTCTTAGAAACTCAGTCCCCAGTGCAAATGTCTTTGTAAAGAGAGGAGACAGGATGTGTATATGGTGTGAAGGCATGGCCCTCATAAGCAAATAATGTCATTGCTGGAAAAAAAGGTTCATTATAGTAAATTTACTTTTGTATTTTTAAACATTTATATGTATGAGTATTTTCCCTACATATCTGTATGTTCACCACATGCATACCTGATATCTATGGAGGCTTGAACTGGAGCTAGGATGGTTATGATCCACCATTTGGGTGCTGGGAATAGAACCCAGATTATGTGGTTAAGATGTTCTTCACCACTGAGCTATCTCAACATCCTGTGGAAAAGCACCCTTAGCTCCATTTCTTGGTGTGTTTGTGTCCTTCTACCTTCTGGATGAGGGCCATGACATATTTTTTACTACTCAATAAATTTATCATCTTTCAAAATTATTCAGCCTCAGCATTATCTTCCTTGACTAATGTCTCCCTGGAGAAAAATAGAGAGTGACTTTTCCCTTTGTACATATTAGCTGGTTTCTCTGTCTTCTCTAATGTCCCCTTCTTAGCAATCCATTTTCTTCATCTGTACCTGTCAAAACTTACCTTTTAGGTAGGAGGTACCTGAAATGTTTTATTCTGCCTGACAAATTATCCTAATCTTACAAACATGACATGCTTTGTCCTTTTCTTTGATATCTTGTGGTTGGGTGTTTTTATGGTTTATTGTAGTGATTGTATATCACTCTTATTACTACTTTTACAGAGTATAAGTTAACAACAACAAAAACCAAAATTCTCCTCAAACGAGATAAAAGCAAGGAAGTTGTTGTAAGTCTTCCTTCATTTTTATATTTCCTATTTGAAAAATTAGGCAAAGCACAAAACAGGAGCACTATACTAAATCTCAGGGCATAGACACTTTCTACGAGAGTATCTATGAGAGAGAGGCATGGATTTGTCCAAAATCACAAGAGGGGGAATTTAACCATTTCGAATGGAATAAGTAGTGGGAAAGAGCAGTAACTAGTACCTAGAGAAAGGATCTATGGCTGGAGCTGTGACTGGTACCCAAGAGGAGCCATGGTCTCCATCAGAGGACACAACCACAGCAAACATCAGCCTTGAGGGAGGGAGCCGGGGAATAAACACACTGGCCTCTCTTCATTTCTCTCTGCAGTCTGCTGTGGTTGTTTCCAAAGTCTAGACCCAGTAGATGTCAAACTGCAGGGGCGTTTATTAACTGGATGCATGAAAGTCAGTTTTCTGCTATTTTGAATGGTGTGGAGAATGAAGCATGAACCTGAATGAACAAATGGGAAAATCACAGTTCAGTAACGGACATTGTGGAGAATCAATCTCTGCAATATTGGGCCCAGGTGGAGTTGCAGGTCATGTCTGCGCTGGTGACTAACCAAAGAAAGCTTTGTATTGGCCGTTTCGGGCCAAAAATCAATTAGGAAATCTACAGTCAGCAGACATAATGACTGCGACTAATTCTGGGAACTCATTTTGGGAATTTTTGTGAAATCTATTAGGAGCATGGATCCCATCTCCTAAAAAGCAATCATTCCCCATTATGAGGAGGCACAGCAGATCTTTCCATCTGGGGTAGCTGACGTCATCTACTCGCTCTTGGACAACGAGTCAGGAAATAAATCACCACAGCAGAGTTGTCGCAGAGGAAAAGTCAGCCTGAGAGTTAGCAAGAGGAAATGGAAGGCATGAGACTCCGCAGGGAGGCAAAGTGCTTCAACCCTGAATACAGGCAGAGAAAGCCCCTTCGCGGACCGATTAAGATGTGTGATCTACTGTGTGGTTCCCGCAGAGCTGCTGTGTGTGAGCCAAAGCAGAGTGAGGAGCTGCCGCCTGAAATAGCTCTGCACCCTCAGCCTGGAGGGTGGTGCTGGCATACTGAACCCCACTCCACGCTGTGTGCCTTTCCACTTTGCCTTTTGCTTGTAGGACTTACACACAATTCTTCTCCCTCTGGCTCCTCAAGTGGAGAAATCTGTGCCATGACTCAGCACTGCTACCCTGCTGCCTACTGGGTTCGCACAGCTAGGGTTCTGTGCCCTCAAGCCTTGCGCCCTGGTACTGTAGAGGGTTCAGAATGAAGTTCATTTGCTCACACACTTTCCTCCTTTGGGCCTTACTTAGGACTTCTTTTGCTGTGGTCAAAGAGCATGTCAGAAAGCAACTTGCGGAGGAAATGGTTTAGTTCTTCTTACAGCTTTCAGGCCACAGTTCTGAGAGAAGTCGGGCCAGGAACTCAAGCCTGAAGCCCAGAGGCAGGAACTGAAGCAGACTCCATGGAGGAGTGCTGTTACTGGCCTGCTCATTCTAACATAAATCAGGACGACTTGTGTGAGGTTGGCACCACCCACAGTGGGCTGGCCCTCTTATATCCAAGCATTAATCAAGAAAATGCCTGGCAGGCTTGCCTGTAGGCCAGTCTCAGGAAGACATTTTCTCAGCTGAGAGTCCCTCCTGCCCAAAGACTCTAGCTTGTGATAAAGTTGACAGAAACGCAACACAGCAACAGACAGGGGCCCCACAAGTGTGGTAAAGGCATGTCAGGGAGGATGAAGCTGACACAGTAGTAGGAAGCCTTTATTTGTAATGGTCGGTAGCTTCATGCCTTGCATTATATATTTGTTGCTATAAAATCCCATATCACAATTTCCTAAACCTTGATTTGGGTTTTGTGATTAGGAGTAACAGAATTGTAAGTATGACATTTCCTCCATTTATATAACGGAGATACTCTAAGATCAGGACATAAAACAGCCCACTGGACAGGCGTGTGTCTGATATCCTTATAAAAGTTAATGACTTTTCTCTGAGTCCTTCTACCCTTGATTTCCTTTTTAAGAATAGTATCTTATTTGTTTCTTGGGAATTTCATATAACATATTTTGGTTATATTTATCTCCACTCCTCTCAATCCACCCCCACTTTATGTCCTTTTTTAAAAATAGCTTCCTGATTCCAATTTTTCCTCTTATACACTCCTGTTTGTAAGGCTATCTACTGGAACCTCTCCCTCCCCTAGGAGCCATCCACAATCTGTAACTCCACAGATAGGATATGACTCATAAGCCCCCTCCCACTCCTTCCTAGAAAGTTGAGTGGTCTGATCTTGTTCAGATCTCACACAGGCCACCACAGCTGCTGTGAATTTCGGAGTACAGCAGCCCTGTCCTGTCCAGAAGACACTTTTTACTCCGGTCCTCCCTGACTTTTGCCTCTTACAGTATTTCCTTCCCTTCTTTGGTGCCTGAGATTTGGAGAAGGGGTGTGGTATAGATGCCCCGTTTATGACTCAGCACTCCATGGCACTGACACTTACTGTTCTCTGTGCTTTGACTCGTTGTGAGTTTCTGTGTTAGCCACTGTCTGTTGCACAAAGAAACTTCTCTGATGAGGTCTGAGAGCAACACTAATCTATAAGTAGAGAGATAGAAATTTAAATGGAAGTTTGATCCTGTGCCCATTTAGCAACATAATAGTCTCATGCCTAGAGCCTAGAAGCTTCACAGGCATGGATTTGGGTCCAGATTTGCAGTACCAGGGGTGTGTGTGTGTGTAGCATACCTTAAAGCCAATCAGAAAATGATTGGTTACCCTCATGACACTGTGCCACTATTACACCACTGGACATATTTTGCCACATTGGTTGTTATTGCGGTTCATAAGGTTCACAGCTGAGTAAGATTGAGAATGACTTTTTTCTTCATCAGCCAACATAGCACCTTCTAATGCTATAAAAACAAGGCAGCAGAGAGAAGCCTCCCAATCAGCATGAGCTTGATTTCTCTTTGTTCTGTAGCCAGTATGTGCAATGTCTTAACATCAACTACGATTGGGAAACTAAAAGAAGTGGCAATAGCCTGTATTTTGGGGCTGGGGGTTTCTCTGGGATGCATATGACCAAAACTTGGGGGAACAAAATGTATCCAACATCTGACGGTGGGTTCTTTATTTGGTAGTTCATGGCTTCTGGGCTGAGCATAAACCCCTGTGTATAGTCACTCCAAGTAAACTCTTACAGAAATATAAGTATGAATTTATAAAAGCATAGGTTTCCATATTGGTTTCTTAAATGTCCTTAGTGTTAGTTATCCATCACTCTCCCTCCCTCTCCTTACTTAAACTTCATCCCCATTACTATCATTTCCCCTAATATTATTGTGCCATCCCCAATTCTAAGTCAGAATTTCCACTGGGTTCCCCTTTATAAGCCAAGGCAATATTTACTTTCCAACTCAATAATTTCTGTTGCCTGTTTCTTTATCATTTAAAGGGGGTACTTTGTGTAGTCAGGCATGCTGACAGTGTCCAGTGAATGTTAGAAGATATGGGGGGATTGATGAAGAAACTATGTTACATTGCATTGACATAACAAAGGGGGGGTGTCTTCTGTTCATCCGCAGAAACAGTAGAGAGAAAGCAGTGTTACCCACAAATCAATGGTGGGAGGTGGACCTGGCTTTGACACTTGCTTCTTCTTAGGGGATTCCTCACAGACAAGTTCCTTATGTCTCTGACCTTCAGTGTTTTCTCTGTAAAATGGTGCCATGCTGATGAAATGAGATGAAAAATCACAGCATAAGCTCTATATAACTCTTCCTTGGGAAGAGATGCTAGCAGTCAAAGGCCTACTTGACATTGTGACGTGAACTGTGAACTGTAGCAGGGGAGCTGCGGGCTGCGCTCCTGCCCCAACCGGCTCCTGGCTGCCTGGCTAGCTTATGCCCTGAAATAACAACACACAAACTGTATTCATATAAACACTGTTTGGCCCATTTCTATTAATGTTTGTAGCACCATGAGGTGGTGATTTACCAGGGAGATTCTAGCCTACATCCTTCTTGGGTCGGAGCTTCATCATGTCTGCCCTGGAGAGCAGCGGCCTGGCATCTGAGCTCACTTCCTCTTCCTCCCCATTCTGTTCTGTTTACTCCACCCACCTATGTTCTAACCTATTAGGCCAAGCAGTTTCTTTATTAATTAACCAATGACCTCCATCAGTGAACTGCTACTTGGAAGAGATTCTGAAAAATCTACAGTGTGCTTCTCTCCCTATATCAGATGCTTCCCATCATCCAGGGAAGTCAGTGAGCTAAGTTGAGCCAGAGGAGGATACTTGGAGGCAAAGGAAAGGATCTAATCTTTTCATAATTCACAACAGCACTTGTGGTACCCCCTTTGGCTTGTCTGAGAACTCATAAATGCAACTCTGGATGATAAGTATTCGGGTTCATGCATGATAGGCACCTACCTTTCTTTCTCATTATTGTAAATCACAGACTAAAATGTTTTCTCTCAAATGAGTTCTTGCATATGTTTGGAGAGCTTGTGCTAGTAATTATCCAGTATCTGTACACATATACGTGGTTAGGACGGACCAGCAGTGAGCACTTTGGAAAGATTTTAAAGATACGACGAGAATGAGAGCAGACCACATGCAGTTATGAAAGAGGCAAGGCCTGTGATGGCTTCTCATCTCTCTGGGCATCTTCTCCTTGTACCCTGAGGATCCTTCGATTGAGTAAATAAGAAATGACAGTTTCTGTGAATATGTACTCAAAACAGACATACTTTTGTCTGGAATTATGTGATCTCTGCATCCTCCTCCCACTTCTGTCTTCCCCCACTCACAAACACCTGCCATTCTATTTCATCACTTGGCTTCACATATTTTCCTTAAGGAGTTTGCATGGCAAATTCTCCCTCATTTCTGAACTCAAGATATGCTTTTATATAACGTTGTTCTAGTTTAAAACTTGTTAAGGAAAAAAAACTTGTGGAAAGTAATTTTAAAAACGACATCAGTGGTTAAATGTTTGTTTTTTTTTAAATTCTGGGGGGGTGTCCTTTAATTGAGGGCAACTTGAAGCCTGGGTGGTATATTAACTCGAGAAATGAGGTGCTACAGTGTAGAGGCGTAAGCTCCATATTTGTGTGTGGGTGTGTTAACCGTGAAGACAAGTTTGAGGACCCCTTCAAGTCACATAAAGCAGAGGCCACTTTCACCACTCCCCTGACATTTCTAACCACTTTTATGATCAAGTAATTAAAAATCTCCAAGGACCTGCAGTATTTTTCCCTGCCATTCCTCTTGGCTTCAAATAATCAGCAGGTATAAAGGGGAAACATTACAGAGCAGAATCTCACTGGACATGGTAGTGCACACCTCTGTTCTCAGCGTTTGGGCGGCAGAGGGAGGAAGATCGTCACAGCTTTTAGTCCAGCCTCATCTACATGGCGCATTCCAGGCCAGCCAAAGCTACATGGCAAGACCTAGCTCAAAATGGAACAAAACTTGATTAAGGCTCCAGAGTTAGTAAATTTTAAACTTTTAAATCTAAAACATCATACATTTTGTGCAGAGCTTTGCGAGGTCAGGCAGGCCTGAAAGGTCATCTGTCTTCAGAATCTGGTCTGGTATTGCACCTCACACTGGGCTTCAGTGTAAGAGAATCTTAGAATGTTTTCTGTGATAACAAAAGCTTCTCATCTCTGAAAATAATGTTCCAAACACGAGTCACTAAAACAGCTATCATTTCTAAGGTTCTCAAAGTCCTGTTCTCCCAGAATTCCTGGGAAGTTCAGTAGCTGTTCTACAGGATAGACACTGTGCTCCAAGGAAAGTGGACAGACTGACTGAAGGCTGCAAAGGGGTCTCCCCAGTGAGGAAGGGGGACTTTTGTCCTGGGGCAAAGTGAGACCCCTTTCCCACCACTTAGCTACAGGAAAGCCTCCTTGTCAAGGTGGGTAGGAGCTTAAGCTGCCATCAAGCTCCTGGCTAGAACGGAAGGAGCAGTGTGGTTATGCTGTGATTGATGTTACCCCGTGATGTGTATACTCTGTTAGACAAGCTGCTTTTTTCCTGTGTTTCTCTCACAGGCAGCCCGGTTGCGGGAGAGGACTGTCAGCTGCCTGTTCTGCCTAGCCCCCATCACATGCCTCCCCACTGGAGCTGACCACAGACCAGCATCTCCACAGCATGAATAATTAGGTAGGCATAATGGAAGGCACTCACTGCACCCTCCAGTTGCATAACCCGGTCACTGAACTCTGCTATATCAGCTTCTATCTTCCGAAGGGGGAAGTCAGAGGATTTTCGTACAAGGGCACTGTAACTCTAGACAGATCCAATAACGCTTTTCATAACTGCTACCAAGTCAGGGAGGGGCCAGACATCACCAGCCTCAGCCAGCAGCCGAACGAACATCCCGGCGACATATTTTTCAAACAGACTCCCACGAAAGACATTCTGACAGAGCTATACAAGCTCACAGCAGAGAGGGAGAGGCTGCTGGACAGTCTGCTGAGGTCAGAGCACATCCTGGGCATTTCAATGGGGAACCAGGAAGGGAATTTGCAGGAGCTGTCTGTGAGCCTGGCTCCCGAGGAAGACTGCTTCCTGAGTGCTGGCAACAGAAGCAGGGAGCTCCCTGTGAACTCGCTCATTAGGAGGAGCACCCAAGGGAGCAAAAAGCCCCGGAGGTCTGGCAAGAGGAGAGAGAGCCCCGAGGAGCTCCGGCAGAAGAGAACCAGGAGGAAAGGGCGTGGCCGCCAGGAATCAGCTCCTCCGATGGGGAAGGACCAGGTCTGTTCCAGTAGCTCCCTTCCTCCTCCCCGTGTTAGGCCTAATCTTCGACTCCTAGAAGAAAGAGGAAACTTAGTTCCTCAGGAAACACTTACCTCTTCCCCACGGAGGAGAAGAGAGAGCTGCCCTGCCAGCATCCTCAGGACACCAGATGCAGACCTGGGCTTCGGGAGCTCTGGGAAGACCTCAGAGGACACCGAACATGAAGGACCTCTGTCCCCTGACAGCAGCCTCGCCGAGGTAGGAGATGCAGGCATAGGAAGGCAGCTCAAGAGTCCTCGCGAGCAGGAGCCTCCATGTTTGCCTGAAAGCCATGAGAAACATCCAGGGGCAGAGAGGGGTGGGTCTCCGAAGCCAAAGTCATTGGAAAGGACTTGCAGTAAGAAGCCTGTTTCCAAAGTGGTGGCCAAGGTCCAGGAGCCATCTGCTCAAATCCAAAGAGTAGTTAGGGCTCATCCTGATGATGAGGGAAGGGTTGCCTTTTGCTCAGAGACCCAAACTGAGTTTATCCCTAAAGCTGACTTCCTCATCCTCTCAGGAGCTAAGGATGAGACTCAAAGGTCCAGGAGACTGGGGGAGGAGCAGCAAAGGGTCAAGTCACGGCAACCCTTGGCAGCAGAAAGAGCCTCCATTCCCAGCACTGAGGGAGCTGTGAACAAGGTTCTCCGGAAGGTGATAGAGAGTGAGAAGTTAGATGAAGCCACCGAGGGGAAAACACTAGGCTTCTCTCTCAACACAAGGGCCACCCACATTTTCCCAGAAACTAGAAGCCAAAGGAAGACCGGGCTACCCCAGAGCACCCATAAATTCTTGCTTCTGGATCTGCCCCACACTGTAGGTCCTGATTCTCCACAACCCAAATGCAATGAGAGGAAGCCAAGCCCCCAAGCCCCAACAGCTCTCGGCATGGTATTTAATAATTCATCGCCTCAGTCCAGCGCACACAAACGGCTGTCACCTGTTCCCTCGCCTGTGTCTCCAAGGTGCCCCAGCCCGCAGCAGCACCACAGGATCCTCCTGCTTCCTCCACTGCCTAGCGAGGGAGAAGCTGTGTTTAATGAGTGCCCTGGTAGGAAGAACCTTGTCTCCTCTGGGTTTCCCTCTGCTGTCACCTTGGAGCCATCATCTTCTACAAAGGTCACGGAGACCAAAGGAGGCACCCCACCTTCCCTCAGAGCAAGCCAAACTTGGCTGGTATCTGAGGAAGCACCAGAAAAAAGCTTGAGGCCAGAGAAGATCACAGCTCCACCTCAGTACCAGCCACCCCCAGGTTAGTCTCTGTTTACGCTGTTTTTGATCTGCATCTGGGAAATTCAACTGCAATTGTTCCGCCTCTGCTGTTGCAAGACTAGATGGTTAACAATGGACTGATATTGCTAGGAATGTCCATTTGCTTGGTAACAAGGAAACTGGGATTTGTGCACGGGGTGTGGGGATGGCAAAGATACTCTTGATCCAGAGGACTAAGAGTGCAGGTTTTTTTTTTAAGAAGCAATAGTTTATATGAGCTTTTGAGTGTTGTTTGTGTGTTTGTTTATCTATTTATTTGTGGTGCATAAAGTTGCCTCCAAGATTGCTTAACACCCAGACTCGAAAGGAGCAGGCAGAGAAGCAGCAGCTTGTCTCTACCTTTGATGTCAGCATTGAGTAATTGGCCCATTGACCTAAATTCTAGTGGTGATGCTATTGATGTCATTCTAGGGAATCTCTAAGAAGAAGGGCAGAGGCATGCTGTTTTTACACATATGTCTGGAGGTTCGGTTTTGTTTTCTATAGTTTTGTGTCATGATTTATGACAAAAAAATACTTTTGTTACCAGAAAGGAAGCATCCAATCTAAGATGAAGATATTTGGGTGTATGGTGTGCTGGCCCATGCCTATAGTTCTAGCAGTTGGAAGGCTGGGGTAGGGAATCACAAGTTTAAGGCTGGCCTTGGCTACAGAGAGAATTTAAGGCCAGCCTTGACTACAGAGAGAGTTTTAGGCCAGCTGGACTTGACAGTGAAATTCTACCTCTGAAAACAAGACACAGTTTTCTTTTTTGGAAAAAGGAACTTGGCTCAGGTTTTCTTTTCTTTTCTTTGCTATGTAGTCACCCAAAGAAGCACAAAGCAGCTGTTGAATGTCAAGAATTGTCTTATTTATAGGTTACTACTGTGACTGGAGTAGGCATGCATAAGGTGCTAATGAGCTCCTCTGACTAGTCTGCTTGCTGTGATTAAATTTTTACATGGAAAATAATTTTGAGTGTTCAATCGTGAGTCCCAATCCTTTGTTCTTGACCTTTTCCAAGCCAGTGTGCTCAAGCATTCAGGGTTTTGTGTGCCACTGTGCAGGTGATGAGTGCTTTAGCAGCATATGGTCAGCGTCTTAGGTCAGAAAATAACCTGTAATACGATATATCATCTCTTCGGGGGTACTGGAATTTTATTTATAGAAAACTCATGTGAAATTTTGAGATAAAAATATTGATTCAGGAAAGAAGAGTCACCAAAAAGTTTTCAGCTTCTCTTGAATCTGTGACAGTTTATAAATTCCTCTATGTTCCCGAGACAGGGAGGTGTTTCTTTAAAATGTGTTAGATACCTTTTCCATCTTGTTTATTCAATATGTGGATCTTAGTTGGGTAAACCTCACTACTTTCTGTCTCAAAATGAAAGTCATAGAATTCTAAAATTCATATCATGCGCTTCAAAACTCTAATAATGAAAATACTTTCTCAGCATGGATGCTGGCAACTTGGGCTCACTTGGCAAGTGAGCTGAGTGGAGTTAGAGGAGGAAGCAGAGTGTGGAATTGTTGCTTTAACTCTGAAGGTTCTGCTATGGGTAGTGGTGATGTCATCTTGACAGTCTAAATTCACCTGGAGATGGGCCTTGGGACATGCCTGTGCATGGTATCCTGATTATGTTTATTGGTGTGGGGAGATCTGTCTTAACTGTGTTTGGGACCACTCCCTTGGTGGGGAATCCTGGACCATATAAGATGGATAAAGCAAGCTAAGCACAGGCATATATTCATTCATTGTTCTCTGCTTGTGGGCTGTGGATACAATATGACCAACTGCTTCAAGTTCCTGCCTCTTTGGCCTGCCCGCATGGTGAACTCCGAGCCTAAATGAACCTTTCTCCCTTAAGTTGCTTTTGTCATGGTGTCTGATCACAGCAACAGGAAAAGAAACCAAGAGTTAGAAATGACATCAGATTCTAGGGTTCTGTGTACTCCTCACCCAGACTCTCTGCATTGGGTGTATTTGGTGTTTTGCAAGACTTTTATCCCTTAGTTTAGGATTGTCTTGTCATTGCATTGGGTGTATTTGGTGTTTTGCAAGACTTTTATCCCTTAGTTTAGGATTGTCTTGTCATTGCATTGGGTATATTTGGTGTTTTGCAAGACTTTTATCCCTTAGTTTAGGATTGTCTTGTCATTTATTGCAGTCTGTTATGTTATAAAAGCCACATCCTGTCTGGATTAAGGTTAGCTGTTTGTAAGCACATAAGAAACCGTTCGGTTTCTGTTGGCGATTGACTGTTAACCCAGTGAGGGACAAATTCAGCAGATGGCTCCATTTTCCATGTGGCTTCTCCCTGCAGTTGATCATGAACAGCTGCATGATCACTGTTTTCATTTCGGCCCAGCCTTCCACTGAGATCTTAAGTAGTACTTTTAGGAGCCAGTTATTAAAATCACAGGATTTGCTGGGCGTGGTGGTGCACACCTTTAAGAGAGGCAGAGCAGGCGGATTTCTGTGAGTTCAAGGCCAGCATGTTCCAAAACAGCCTGGCCTGTTACACAGAGAAACCCTGTCTCAAAAATCAAAAACGAAAAAAAAATCACAGAATTCCTTCATTATGGAGACCCCCTCTGCATCTAACTTTATAGAAGGAGATGGAAAGCGGGAGGAGAGTGAAGTGGGAGAATAGGGTTTCTGTCTTAGATGGAATCTCTTGGGCTTTATCCCGAGACACTCCAACCCTATCTTACTGACTCCTTCTTGAGAAGCGTGGAGGAGGGAGAGATCTAATAACTCCTTTGATCTATGGCATATCTTTTCATTCCTTTTCCTCTCTTCACTTTCCCTTCTCCAGCCAGAGTCCTTGCCATTTTTTGAATTATTCCTGCAGTGAGTTCAGATAGGGGAGTTTTTTCTGTCTGGCTGCTTCTGTCTTGCTTCTCACATTTCCTCCCTCTCGATCTCAGTAGAGTTCTCGGTAGCAGCTGGCTGGCCAGAGGTAACCCATTTACCTTCACCCTCCAGTGGTCCTTCATCTGTCTCCAACTCCCACCTTTTCCCCAAGTTAGCTATTAACTAGATTGAGTTTACGGTCTGTGGACATGTATTTCCTGTGGAAATAACAGCTAGGTATTCACCGAAGTGATGAGAGCAAGATAATTGAAAGTCCTCGTTAATTACTCAAGTAAGAGGTTAACTCCTTGGGGTTTAGCATTTGGATTATTTTCAGGTTGTCGCTTGTTTTCCCTCAAAAGGCCTGCTTCTAGTTGGAAGACTCCAGAGTTACAGGCAAGAAGTTAATTTTGAGTCGAAAGTGAAACCCACAACTTACAAGACCAAGCATTTAAATCCAGTGCCATTACCAGCCATGCAGGGCATAGCATAGGGTATCACAAAGACCACTGAGCCATCTCCTGTTGACTTCATAAACTCTATAACTCTCCATCCCATGCCCTGTACACAGGAATTTCTTACATGTTGACAATATGATCAAGCAGAATTTATACTAAATATGAAAATGGCCAGATTTTTCTTCTCATGGACCCTTCTGCTGATCACTTTATACTGGGTTTACAGGACTTTACTTTGGTAGAGGCTACGGAATGTTGCCAAGCCTTTGAGAAACGTATTTCCTTAAATTAACTTGGAGAGGTTTTTAGTTGTGCTAGCCTACATAACAGTGTTCAGGGGGCTTAGCATTGAGATTCTTTTTGGATTTTCTGTTTTCATTTACCTTTGATCTAAAATGAACCCCTTTAATGGCACAAGCATCACTTGACAGTGGTCTCACCACACTGAGAGAAAAATCCAGTCTTCCTTGTGTGGTTCAACAAACATGATTTTTGGTCTTTGGAGTTAGTGAGGTCTGATGGAAACGCATGCCTCAAGCACAGAGTTTCTTGGTTTTGAAATCATTTGACCAATTCTTATGCTCATAAAAGGTGTAATTAATGTTGGCCTATTTAGAATTGAGAGGCACTCATGTAAAAAGAGTATATTGTATTTAATTCTTCTGTCAAACCTTTGGTTTCCCTCCGGGTTTATACTATGTGGAATATACATAAATTCTTTGAATATAAGCATTGAGGGTTGATGTAATTTGATGAAATTTAAGGAAGCCCCAAATATTAAAAGACACATATAAGACACATATTTAGCTAACTTCAGAAATTGTGTAGTACATAGAAAGTTACCTGTAGTTGTGAATAGAGTAGAGAGATTTCAGAAATTGTGTATACCTTATTATATCTAGACTATAGTAACTGAATTATTAACAGGAGATATTAAAGGGTCACCATTAAAATTATTAGTAGATATAATCTAGTGACCCTACTTTTAAGAACTTAGTTTAAATGAATGTATGATTATATGCATACATTTAGTTACTACAGTGATTTAAATTTTATTATCATTATTGTGACTGTTATTTGTATGCATGTGAGTGATGGAGATGACGTGCAGGCCATGAGGACAGAGAACTGATTGGTGTGAGTTCTCTATGTCTACTTTCATGTGGGCTCCAGGGGATAATTTCAGGTCATCAGGCTTGCATGACAAACACTTGACCTGCTAAGCATCTTGCTGGCCCTGTAGCAATTTGTATACTTTCAGATCATCTAAAAAAGTGCTCACCAATGGAAACATGTTTAAATTGTAACACACTTTTTTTTCTGTAATAGTCCGACGCTATCTAAAGTACCAATATAGACTTCTAACAAGTTACAAAATAGTATGCAGGACGTTCTTGTTTCTTGTAAAAAAAAAAAAACAAACAAAAAAACCAACATTACTTTTCCCCATATATAAACATGTGTATTTGGTAAATGTTTGACTATCACAGAAACGGGTGTGAAGAACGATTGACCAGGTCATTAACATTCAAAGTGCAAGGCGGTTGTAAGTGGGTGATGGACTGGAAAGCAGTGAGAACTGGGTGTGTGGGAGTGCTCGCTTTCCTCCTCTGCGTATTTCCACGCTATTTTCCCAGGTGTAGGGTATATGTCACTTTTATAATTTTGGGACCATTATTTTAACTATTGTATTTATTATTCTTATTTGTGTATGTGTTTGTGTGTGTGGATGTGTGCTACTGTTTGTGCCCGTGCCCATGCAGGGGCCAATAAAATACCAAGTGTCTTCTCTGTCCCTCTCTTGACACAAGCTGGCAGCTGGCAAGCCTCACTGATCCTCCTGTCTCTGACACCATAGAGCTGGGCTTAGAGGCACAAATGCAGCCACACAGTTTTCCATGGGGGTTCTTGGGACTTGAACTCAGGTTCACATGCTTACACTGAAAGCTTTCTTACTGAGCTATTTTCTCTAATGCCAACTTCACTTATTTTTAAATTACTTTTTCTTCTTAAAGTATTTTACAATTTACTTTATGCATTATTTTAAAAAGTGTAGGGGGAGTCACACGCCAAACTTAGCCAGACTCCCATACTGTATATCTCAATGGTCTCTGTATAGTTAAAGTGGCCATTTGAAAGGGAATCTTCATAGTGTAAGAGGTTTATACTGTGTTTTTGTATTTTCCATATCTAATATATTTTTGTCTACTTAGATACCACCAGAAATGAAAAAAAAATCCATGACAACATTAGAACTACAAAATGTTTAGTTTTATATTCTATTTAATAACTCATATTCATTGACTACATTCAGTCACTCTTCCTCCCCTAATGTCTAGCTTTTCCTCTTTTTTAAATACTGTAGTGTACCCACATGTCCCCTTGTTCATGTACACACGTATCTTATTGGCTAGATTCTGTGTATGAGGGACAACATGCTTCCCTTCTTTCTGAGATTGTGTGACCTTGCTTAATTAATACATTCTCAGCTCATCCATTTTCCTGGAAATTTTGTGCTTTTATTTTTCTTTAGAGATAAATTGTGTGTGTGTGTGTGTGTGTGTGTGTGTGTGTGTGTGAGAGAGAGAGAGAGAGAGAGAGAGAGAGAGTTCTTTTTAAGATTTATTTTCTTTTATGTGTATGAATGATGTGCTCACAGGTATATCTGTGCCCCATATGAGTGCTTGATACCCATGGAAATCAGAAGAGGGCCTGGAATCCCCTGAAGCTGGATGTGTATACTTGTGACCCTACATGGGGGTACTTGGCATTGAACCAAGGTTCTCCATCTCTCCAGCCACATACAATTTTCATTATCCATTCGTGTATTGATGGACAACTGTGTTGACTGTAGTTCTTTGCTGTAGTGAATAAAGCACCAATAAATATGGCATGTAAACCTCTCCATGGTAGTGTATGGAGTTCTCTGGATATGTGCCCAGGAGTAAGAGAAATGGGCCATATGGTAGTTCTATTTTTAATTTCTGTGAAATCTCAAAACTGATTTCCACAATGGCTGTATTTACTCCCCACCAACAGTGAATAAGGGCGTCTTTCTCTCCATTTGTTGCCATATTTATTGATGATAGCCATTCTGACTGGAGTGAGGTGGTATTTCAGAGTAGCTCTAATTTGTTTCCCCCCCCATAGCTAGAGATACTGGACACTTTTAAAATACTTATTGACTATTTCTGCTTCTTTCTGATAAGTGTCTATTCATATCATCTGCCTGTTTTTTGAGTGATAGTTTTATTTCCTTGGTGTTTAATTTCTGCAGTTCGTTGTAACTTCTAGGTATTCATTCTCTTGCTTAAGTGTGGCTAGTAAAGAAAGTTTTTCTCCCATTCTATAGACTGCCTTCACGTTCTGCTGGTTTTCTTTGCTGTACAGAAACTTTTCATTCTCATATGGTCCCATCTGTTGATACTTTAGAGTTAGAGCCTATGCTTCTGCTGTTGTGTTTTCAAAGTCTGTAGGTAACCCAAACTCTAGAAGGGCGTCCTCTGTGTTTCGTCGAGAAATCACACTTTTATTTCTTTAAGAAAAATCACAATGAAATATGCTTTATTGAGTGTCATATTTGTGATTCGTAGAGGGTAAGATTATAGTGAAAGCACATTTTTTTCTGTCTTTTCCTGTGCCTTCTAATGAAACAGAAAACTCAACACTAACAATATAACACTTGTCCAAAAAAAGGTAAAGATCTGGAGAGCCATGAGGGCAATGCCCTAAAGTGAGTATATCTGGTGGTAAACTTGAGAAGAGGAGAACACAATCCAGAACCTAACTAAGAGAACAGTCTCGAGGGGCTCTTGGAGTCAACAGAGTTCCCACAGGAACAGACACCTCCAGGCCTAGGACAGTGGGGACAACAAGGGATGGAGCTGTCCCTGGAGCCTGAAGAAGGGACCAAAAGGAAAGGACCATGTGGTAGGAGCGGTAGATAGCCTGACCTGACTTTCTGAAATAACTAACAAAGACCAAGTGGAAGGGAATCAGCAAGCTGCTGGTTACGGCCTTCAAGACCATGGAGGGCCCAGCCATGGAGAGGTGAGGGGTGGGAGACTTGATGATGCAGATGAACTGTCTGCAGCATGAAGACCAAGAAAAGACTTGGTTATAGTTGCCTTAGAGGATCATTTCAGTGGAATGATCTACTTGTGAGTAAGTGGGAAACAGCTGTGATTAGTGGGTGATGGGGATGTAGAATGGTAGCTAAGGTCCCTCCCCAATTTATCAGCGAATACATGTGGAAAGCCAGAATGGTCCCTTAGACGGCCACAGAGTGAATGCAAAGATGGGTGAGCGAGGCACGGACTTATGTTTTGTTACAGAACAATGGTCATCTTGGTGGCAAGTGACCATTGCAATGTTTCCCTTCCTTTTCATATCTAATAGTTCTATGTTGAATCCGATTGACTATCTCTTTCATTTTTAAGAGTTCACACATAGAAGAAAATGAATTAGAAGACCCTCTCATGTAGTTTTTGGTCCATGGATTCAAAAAGAAATTATCTGCTTTTTTAGAAACTAGAGCACATGTTCTCAACAATGATTGTATTGCTGTGCATGCTTTTTTTTCTTTTTTAAGAACATAGAATTAAATCTGTCTTACCCAGTTATCACAAATTGAGAAAAGCTGATCAATATATGAAGCAATCTACCAATGAACAATTTGTATTATGAGGTCAATATCCATACACAATAAATGATGGGTATTTCTCTCATTCACTCATGTTTGAGAAAAGGATATGCGTCAGAAATTCAGGCTATTTGCAGCAAAGACCCGGTGTTTAAAATTCTCAAACTAACTTTTGGCCATGAATGTCTTTCCTGGACTGAGGCTGTGCTGTGCTGTGAGGATAATGCCTTGTAATAAGTGGGGCTTCATTTTCTCTCTTCTATTCTTGGATTCAGAGCACAAGAACCAAAGCAAGATGGCAGTCTGTGGTAGCAGACTTGCAAAGCCATCTGAAAAAGTTCTGAAAATAATGGAAGTAGCCGAATTAGGCATCTTAAAATTAAAATTAAAAGCTACCCAGATTGGAGAAATGTTTCAGAAGTTAAGAGCACTAGCCACTCTTCCAGAGGTTCTGAGTTCAATTCCAGCAACCACATAGTGGCTCACAATCATCAATAATGAGATCTTATGTCCTCTTAGGCAGAACACTATACACATAATAAGTAAATAAATCTAAAAAAGAAAAAGAAAAAGAAGAACAGAAGAACCAGTAGTATTTTTTTTAAAAAAAGCAAAAGCTACTTTAAAATAAAGATTAAAAAGGAAGAATGAAAATAAGCTCTAGGAAATGGCACTAGTTGGAAGGATTAGGACATGTGACCTTGTTGGAGTAGGTATGACTTTGTTGAAGGAAATGTGTCTCTGGTGTTGGGCTTTGAGGTTTCAGAAACTCAAGCCAGGCTTAGTGGCTCACCTTCTCTCTTCCTGCTGATTCAGTTGAATCAACATGTCTGCCTACATGCTGCCATGTTTCCATCACGATGGTAATGGACTAAACTTCTGAAACTATAAGCCTGCCCCAATGAAATGCTTTTCTTTATGAGAGTTGCTGTGATCATGGTGTCTTTTCACAGCAAGAAAAACTCTAACTAAGACAAGGGTATTAAACTTTAAGCAAGTTTAATGCATGCTTATATATGTGTGTGTACACATATATATGTGCACATACACACACACACACACACACACAAACATAACCATTCTTCCAGATTGTCATTGATTGATACATCTAAAGACTCATACTGTTGAGTCTGCCATAGTGGTGGCACACGCCTTTAAATCCAGGACCTGGGAAGTAGAAGTAGGTTGATTATTATGATCTATAGGCCAGCCTGGTCTACAAAGTGAGTTCCAGGCCAGCCAGAGCTACATATTGAGACCCTGTCTGAAAGCAAATAAATAGCCCAAACCAACAACATGAAACACCTCACACTTTTGACTTATAAGCCTTTTTATAACTGATGAAGCTGAATATTGAATATTGAAAATATATGTTTTATCCCATTCCTTAGGAAATCTCTGAGTAGGGGTGCTTTCTTAGAATAGTGAAAACCTTAACTACCACTCTGGGCCTACCTTCTTTCTCTTGATAACTGTTACTATGTAATGATGCTTTTTGTTTGCCAGATTTCACCCATTTTCGTCTATTTAAATAATTACCTTTTTAAAAAATAGAATCTTACTGTGCAGACCAGACTATCCTCAAACTCAGCATTCTGCTGGGCTGGGATTTTAGGTCTGAATCAACACACCCAGCTGAGTAATTCATAGGCATAAGTCAAATTATACTGAGTGGTCCGTGGGATGGGAAGCTCAGGCGCGCCATCAGTTAACGGTTCTCTGCATGGCCTGGCAATGTGGCCTCCTGTTATAGTGTACTGTGGAGTTTCCCCACCCCCACAGGGAGGTCTGCAAGTTTTCATCCTTATAATTTTTCCCTGTGTTTTAAACTCGATTCTTCCCATGGGATCCAGAGCCTTAGAGGAAAGGGGTTGGAACTAGGTCAGAGTTAGAATTCAGACATGTAGAAAATGCAGATGGGTTTGAGGGGTCCTTGTAGGACAGTTGTTAATATAAAGGATCACTGAGCAATGGTAAGAGTACTGTGAAAGAAGTTTGGGCCAAGCATCTGGGCAGACATTCCCTGCCCCCGACAAGAGTATCTCTATCTCTGTGGAGAAGGGAGTTTGGGAGAAGCAGAGGCCTGGTATTTGTTGTCAGACATCAACAGCTTGCAGGGTAGACACTCAAGACAAACAGAGCTCTTCCTGCTAAGAAACAGGCTGAGACACCATAGCAGAAGCTGTTAGTACCTCAAGAAGAGAAATGTGACTGGATAGAGCAGCAGGCCCCCAAAGAGTGGATCCAGCAGGCATCACTGGGGAGAAGGGGCTTTGGAACAGGGCCTAAATCCTTGCAATTCCCGTGCCTTAAAAGTCTTGTAACAATTGTATTCGTAAGACCAGTAACTTGTATCATGCAAGGTTCCCGTATTTCTTCCTAAGCCATGATACCTTTTGTTCCTTGTGAACTTGATTCCTGCATTTGAGTTTTCTGTTTAGAGGAAAAGCTGCCAAACCGTCCAGTGAGTTATGAAGTCACAGGCTTCCAGACTCCCCCAGAGGAGTTGTGGAAAGCGCATAACATGTGCAGCTTGAGACTCCCTTCCATTCTCCCTAGAATTCGACACTGTCTGGGCATGTCTGCGTAATTAGAAGGCTGGGTCCATCTATTTCTTGAATCTGCAGAGGAATATCACAACGCACAACTCATCTGAAAGAAGGGATTTCAGGCGCATTGGAGACAGCCAGCTTCACAGGGGGAGGATAAGTCTGAAAGCATGAGTCATGTCCCCCAGGTCTTCTGGCTCCTAGGAAGCTCAAGTCTGTATCCTAGGAAGAGAAAACAACAGAAAATAACGTCAATATTTAATGCTACAGAAATTTCTTTGGGACACTAAAGATGCAAACTGTGTAGCAGAATGGACTAATAGGTATGCAGGGGCTCCACTAGGGAAGCTTTAGAAGAAGCACAACAGGCATAATTCAGTGGGGTGAACTAGATTTTATCTTTTCCTAAGGAGAAGTGGAATATGTAGGCAGCTGTGCCTTGAGCAATCCATCTGGCATCTTTGATTGGAGAAGAACCTCGTGCCAATTTTGTTAGCAACAAGAGGCACCTTAAGCAACCAGAATGCAAGAGAACAGTGCCTGTGGGGTTGCTTATTACATCCCTGGGTTCCTTTGATTTCTAGAAGAGTCCAGGAGGAACTGGTGCATCTGTAGGGGAGCCCAACCCTGAAGATGGGTATAGGCAGCTTATTTTGCACCTTAATAGCCCCTAACAGCATTTGTTAGACAGAAAAATATCAAATCCAGAATGTTCTCTTGTGAACCAATGACACAGTATCATTGAAAATACTTCATAAGTCACCAGGAAATGTTAACTTTATTTTTAACTACAGTTTACTGTCAGCCTATGGGGCTAGAAAGGACTTTGACAGCCCATCATTTGTTGCTGTTCTCCAGTGATAAAATCGCGCTCCAAATAATGGCTTAGACCTGATTGCTTTGTATGAAATTGTTTCTTTGCTCTTGATTAAGTTGGCTACATTTGTTTCTAGTTCTGGATCATGTTACAATGTGTTGTATTGTATTGTTTTGTTTGAAACAGGGTCTCACTTTGAAGCCCAAACTGGCCTTAAACTCATGGCAAGCCTCCTGCCTCAGATTCCTGAATACTGGTCTTTCAGTCATGGAGTTACCCATGGTTGGCTTGCTTCTTTTTTTTTTTAAGGTATTAGTTTACATGATATCTTTGCCTCTTTGTACAAGCTAATAATGAATTTTCTAACAAATCTGTAAGTATTTTAAGTAAAAGGATTATTTATATATGATGTCTCTGATATATTTTCATAAAGCCTAGTTTAAAATGGTTCACAGTATTCTTTTAAAATAATTCTGGTGTAAAATTTTAATTAAGTCACAAAGAAACTAAGATCGAATATTTGATTACTAATGTCATTGCAATATAAAATTATAAATTAAGTTGGGAAATAGCAAAAAACAAGAGAAACAAAAACTCCTTTTCTTCCTACTAATTATATATGGACCATATTTTCTCTCCTGAAAGCATTCTCAATTTCTATAACTGCAATCTATCTGGTTCCTCCTGATTTCTGTATTATTTTGTCAGGGTGATAGGTTTCAGCCTTCACTTGGCTGTGTCACTTCATAATAACATGCATTTTATAGCAGAAGTCCTCATTGCTGTATCTGTTAAAAGCCCCATCAGACTCTTTAGGTTTATGATTTCCGTTTCCTTAATAGCGGGTCAACTTGTGCTGATGTTTTCAAATGTGCTTGTTGAGTTTGATCAGTTTCCAGGAAGCTGACTGACATCGCCATGAATGTGACGACCTGTCATAGCTTCTGTGGCAACACAAGAGTGGAGGAAGTCTGAAAATGTGATTGAGTGACAGTGGCTAGGAGGGATGGCACATTGCCCTTTAGAGCATTCGGACATATGGTTGGACATTCCTTTAGCTGACTCCCACGAGAGGATAGGATTGGTTTGCCTCCGCCCTGGCCTTGGTGTCCCATTATCACCAAGAACTCACTAGACTGCTGTTGGAACACAGTGGAATTGAAGCTAATGTTCCTATTGTCCTCAGAGTCAGCACTGGTATTACATATATGTATAACCAATTTGAATATCTGAAACATTCTTTGTACTCAATAAGTGTTTCATTAAATAGTGAAGGAATTGACGGATGGTATAAATCTTGTCCCATTTCCCCTATGTTAAACAGAATGAAATTGCTTCATGCTATATTATGTGACTGCCATCGGATCAGACACTGTTACAGTGCAATCAATCTTATAACAACTTACCCCTGAAAAGTTTTAAGGAGCCTGGGGTCCACAGAAGGTGAGCATGTGATTAAATGAAAAGGGCACTCACAGTGAAGCCTTTCTGTGTGACAAATTTATCAGGACAGATCTTAAATTTTATAATGAAACTTAATGTTATTGTCGAAGCCAGGGGGAGTCAGGTAATCAAGCAACATAGAAGCCAGAGTCATTCAGCATTTCCTGTGCTCCACTGGTCACCGATTAACCGTGTTGTATTATGCATGATCAAAGGCTGGCACCTTTGCACTCTGCCTTGCTCGAGCTGTGCTTTATGGCCTGTGTCCATGAACTAGAAGACTGGGCAGGTGCCTGTTGGTGCTCCTGGCTGTGATCCAGGGATGTCTGATGAGTGAGTGCCTAATGCCCACCGTTGGAGCTTACCTGCTGTGCAAACGCGTTGTGGTAGGAAACTTACTACCGTGCAGCCATAAGCTGAGGTCATGGGATTGGCTTTAAAAGCTACCAGCAGAACCCACTCTAAGATGCCCCACTGATCTGCCTGTAAAGTCTGTGCTATCAGCTCGCAAAGCAAGATATCTATAGAATTCCGAGAGTGGAAGCTAAAGAGAAGGCAGGAAAGGGATGGATGGACCTGGACAATGGCCTGAAAGCTTGAAGGTGTTAAGAAATGGGGAAGTGTGAGAGCCCCAAGGACCTTTATTCTGAAGAATTTCTTTAGTTTTACTACAGCAGATAACTCAATTACAAAGGATGTGGTGGGCCATTGTGTCCTGAAGAAGAGGGAGTTATTCTAGACAGGTACACAGGAATCTTGAGATCTTCAAGTCCTCCCTAACACAGTGAGCCTCCATGGTCTATGACTTATCATTTCCTCTCTGGTCTTGTCTTCTGCCTCTTCTATCAAAACTTTGTCCCCGCAACTTTCCCTGAAGTAACTGTAATAGGTTGCCCCATTTCTGGAGCATACTAATCATAACATATTGGTGTGACAGTATGCTAGTCTTGGGTCAAATTCTGGCTCTACCTACAGCTAGAAGATTGGTAACTATTTTACTTATTCTGTCAATCAGAATGATACACACACACATACACGCACATACACACACACACCTCCATGTGTATTGAAGAGCTTGGCTTAGTGTCTAACACATAATTCTCCAAAAATACTTAGATAACGAAGTATTAAAAGCTTTGTTCACATATTCTTTTCCTATTCTTAGCCTTAGTCACATAAAGCTTCAAACTTTGCGTGTGTTGGAAAGTTGGAAGAAGGGAAGAGAGAAGTCCCTGAATTTAAAACTTTTCTTTTTATTAGTTAATTAATTTATTTATTAAAGATTTCTGCCTCCTCCCCACCACCGCCTCCCATTTCCCTTCCCCTCCCCCAAACAAGTCCCCCTCCCTCATCAGCCCAAAGAACAGTGAGGGTTCCCTGCCCTGGGGAAAGTCCAAGGACCTCCCACCTCCTTCCAGGTCTAGTAAGGTGAATATCCAAACTGCCTAGGCTCCCACAAAGCCAGTATGTGCAGTAGGATCAAAACCCATTGCCATTGTTCTTGAGTTCTCAGCAGTCCTCATTGTCTGCTATGTTCAGAGAGTCCGGTTTTATCCCATGCTTTTTCAGACCCAGTCCAGCTGGCCTTGGTGAGTTCCCAATAGATCATCCCCATTGTCTCATTATGTGGGTGCACCCCTTGCAGTCCTGAGTTCCTTGCTCGTGCTCTCTCTCCTTCTGCTCCTCATTTGGACCTTTGGTAACATTGAATAAATGGGACCTCCTGAAACTGAGAAGCTTCTGTAAAGCAAACGACACTGTCACTAAGACAAAAAGGCAACCCACTGACTGGGAGAAGATCTTCACCAACACCGCAACTGACAAAGGTCTGATCTCCAAAATATATAAAGAACTCAAGAAACTAGACTGTAAAAAACTAATCAACCCAATTATAAAATGGGGCACTGAGCTGAACAGAGAATTCTCAACATTTAAAACTTTTCTATAAAGTTATTTCAGCATAACACATTCTTTTAAATTCATGATGCCTTCTACATTATAAAATTTCTTATTTCTCTCATTGTAGATAAGCATTGTTTTGTATTCTCACGGAAATGTATACATAATGTTTATCGGACACCATCATAATTATTTGTTTATCTACCTAAACTTTGAACTCTGTGGAAGCAGATACTCTGCCATTACTCACCTCTGTACCTCTGTTTTACATTGTATCACTACATAGCTTGCAGACATGTCCAACCTGTAGAACCACACTCTCCCCAAGATAGCTATGAATGTGGCACAACACAAAACAAAGAATTTTATTCTTGTGACTTGTTGTTGTAACTATTTAGTGGTTCTTAGGTATTAACTTTGCAACGGCAATGTCATATCCTCATGCCAAAAAGTTGGACATGTCTGATGGGCTATGTCCCAAAAGTGCTAGGTTAGTAATTGCTGAATGAAGGTATCCATGTATTATGCACAAGTGATTCACCAATGCCAAAGGAGATGTGATCATAGGAGATGCTAACTCAGGGGGAGTCAGCATGGCTGAGGGCAAGCAGTGCTTATTACAGCGTGGTCTCTGGGCAGCAGCATTATTGACCACAAGCAGAAAGTGCTTAAAATGTCATTTGTAAGGCTGCATCCCATAGACCTACTGAACCAGAAGTATGGGGGCTGGGATTGAGCAGTTTGTACTTAATCACTTGAATAGAAACCAAGATAATAGCATGTTATACTAATATACAGCTACATTAAATGAGTTGAAAATCTTCTTCACCAAAAGATTTTATTAGGCAAATGACAAAGAGCTATGCTCAGCAAATAACTGAATTACCACTATATATATAAATAGTTTGAGTAACTGTTATAGGCTCATCAGATTTAGGAACTTGTACACTGTAAATATAAATATATTTTTTATGTTTTTATTATCTCACTGCTGATTCTTGTGCATTGCTTTTATATGGGAAGGGGAGGAGTCTTGTGAACATTTTCCTGTCTGTCTTTTGCTGCTGTGGTCATAATTTTTTTATGTGGTCATAAGAGTATACATTCTGGCCTCAACGCAGATGTCTTCAAGTGATTATGGATGCCGGCCAAGTGCCAGCTGCTGCCCTGCAGTCCAAGATGCTACTATTCCAAATTGGATTTGAGTTCACATTAGCATGCTAGTATATAGTGTTTATAATCAGTTTTGCGTTATTAGCAAATATGTTTGAGCTATTGGACTTCGTCTACTAAGAGTATTAAAACATCATAATCACAACCACACATCTGAAGCTTTTCTTTCACAAGCAACAGCCCTGCCATTGTGTTGCCATCTTCCTGATATCTTTAAGAACAAATGTCTTGAAAAATCATGTGATGATGTATGACTAGACTCACAAACAGCCTTTGTCGGGAAACTGGGCCAGTCTCATCACACGATGCTCAATTCTATTCCCTGTTTATTTGGAGAAAACTCGTGTCTTTTTGTCCTTTGGACTGTTTTTTTTCTTTCAGATGATGAGGTCTACCTTCTTAAGACTCACTCGCCTTTTGATCACCTCCCCTTCCATTGGCTAAGAAAGCCATAGTCCACACAGTTGTTCAACTGAGCTGGGTTGAGGAAGACACCCCAGCTTGGAAGGCAGCAGGCTCACTATTATACCACTAAACTTCTGTTTTGAAATCCCAGGCTATATGAGATCATGAGCATGAGCAATCCAGCAAGCATCATTCCTCCTTAATTTCTATTTCAAGTTCCTGTTTGAGTGTCTGCCCCGACTTTCTTCACTGATGGTGTGTGAGCTGGAGGTATGAGCTAAATAAACCCTTTCCTCTCCCAAGCTGCTTTGGGTCCAAATGTTTTATCACTGATGCGTATCATAGCGTGTGGCATTACTGTGTGTGTATGTGTGTACGTATGCATGGGCATGTAGATGCCAGAGGTCAACATTCGTGTCTTCTTCTATTGCTCTCTACCTTACTCTCTGAGGCGGGCTCACCCACTAAACATGGAGTTTACTGATTGGGAAGAAAACCCTGAGAATCCACCTGTTTATTCCTCTCACTTTTGCTAGCATTGCAGGCATGAACCATCAAACCTGGTCTTTTGTGGAGTGCTGGTACGACAGACACTTTACCAACTAAGCCATCTCAGCCACCTGGGTGTCTTGGATTCAAAGAGAGGACTCACCAGTTCCAAGTGGCTTTTCTAGAACATCACAGTCTTGAAAGCGAGGGCTGAAAACACAGATGCTCTGTCATGATCCCTTTGTTTTCTTTTTTGATATACCTCCACATGTCACTACAAGATTAGTTCTATTTGTGAAGGGCTCCTAACTGATCACCAGGCGCAATGTATCTTGCATTTAAATGTGGTTCCCACACCCAGATTAATTAAAGTGGATCAGCAGATAGCTTGTTTTTTTTACCCACTGCCAGAATAGGGTATTCAGACCAAATGGGTCTTTTTCATGCAGTGCTTCTCTTTTGAATGTATTACTACTGGGTGGTAGTATTAGGCTTATTTTTAATCCTAAAAAAATGAGATGAGTATATTTTACCTGAGACATAAAGTGTGTTGACATGTGTTTTAAAAAATAAAAGATAACCCTCCGGAGTAAGTCCTTGGAAGCACATACCCTCAAGGAATTTCAGCAACTTCTAATTTCTTTTTCTAAAGCCAATGCACGCTCCATATATGATTTAGTTGGTGGAAACTGTGCCTCCTAGTGATTATAATATATTGTTGAGGGGATCCCTAGGTTGGTCCCTTCATGTTGAAGAGAATGAAAAACAAGGCTCTACCCACATGTGATATTGAGTGGCAGCCTATGCTGGGTCTTCCCACTTCAGTTTTGGGATTCCCCTTTCTTTATAGGATGCTCCTACCCCCAGCTTACAGGTAACTTGATGTGTATATGAATCTTCAGTTACTTCGAGTTTGTACTACAATAGATATCTAAGTATTTACTTTGGACCTTAAATTTTCTCTATAAGTAATTTCTTTAAAAATATTTTGATGGATATTATGCCTAAAAGTATGTGTTGCAGCAGGTGTGTGCCTGGTGTCTCAGAGGCCAGAAGACGGTGCTGAGAGCTATCGTGTGTGTGCTGAAAATCAAACCCAGGCCCTCTAGAAGAGCAGCCAGTGATCTTAAGTCCTGAACTATCTCTCTAGCCCTAAAAGCAACTTATTGATGCCCTTAATAGTATTATCACGAATTAATCGCTACTAGCACCTATGCCCAATGGGATAAGCAACTTCCACAGTATGCGTTCCAACTTTTACTCAATATGGATTAAGAGACAAGATTTTGAAAAAATACTTTTAGTTGGTACTTAAATCATCACTTACACTTAAATTCTAAATATAATACATAGTCATTGAAATACTATTTGCAATATTCCTAGACTTCTTTTTGCCAGTGAATCTCTGAGGATGGTGGCTCTGAGTCTCATCTGGTTCTAAGCCCCTGAATTCTCTAATTTTAATAACAGACTCAGACTCCGCTCATATCCCACAGTGAACTGATGCCTGGAGGGTGAGTTTAAGAAATAAATTTTTTCTGACTTTAATTATGGATCATTTGTTACTTTTGGGGAAAGTATTATTTGATAAAGATACTTCCTGGTCTTTCTGGAAGGTCCCTAAGAATCTCCTTCACTAACTACCTTCTACATGTATTTCTATCTTTCATTCACTCGGTGGACTCTTTATTTAAATTTAAAAAGTTGTAGTTGCTTCAACTGTATGGTTCTCTTGTGCTTGATCAGATGGTGAGTGAAGGAGGCGTCTTGGAATGGAGCAAGCTGGAATTCTGCTGCTGGGATGTAACACGCATCATAGAAAGCCTGTTCAGTTTTCTCTCTGCTGGGAATAACAAAACGTACATCACAGAGTTCTTAGGAAGAGTCTATGCCGTGGACATTGCAGTGTTAGTCAGTCATACCTTCAGGGTGTGTCAATAGGAATAACTCCTGGCAACATTTCTGCTTCTGTGACTGCCACAGTATACTATTCCTGTTGCCTTCCTGGAAGCATTAGCCAGCGAGCTGTTAACCTGAGGGTGTGTTTTCAAAGGACTTAGATTTTGATTGGATATTCAAGGCCACCATGATTGGATGTGTCAGCAAAGATAAGAGTTATGTTTCTGATTTCCGCAATAATTTCTCCTCTTTTCTTCCCTGCCACTTTTATCTAAGAGAATGCATAGCAAATGGGTTCCTAGGGTTGGCTGAAAGTGCTCAAAAAGACCAGTGTATGAGTTCAAAGCCGCTGGAATCAGTAAATTGCATTTCTCTAGTCTAGAGCTACGCTTTCTTTTTTCTTGTCTGCACTCCCAGCCTGTAGCTGACAGATAGTACATTTCGAACAGCATTTGAGACGAAGCAGACTCCCTTCTAAACTGCAGTGACAAGGTTTTGGTACTGAGAATTTTTCATGTAGAATCTGGTTGTTTTCAATCTCTCTTCATATTTCAGATATTAGGGGGTTACTAAACCATGAAAGTTGGAGTGAGACCCTAGTGAGGCCTGGCCACAATATCTGAATAACAATTGAAGACATAGATCCCAGGTCAGACTAGACCAAAGCTCAAAATGTTCTTGTAGACATCGAACAATGGCATTCATAAAGAAAATATAAAGATTTTTATTTTTGTTAAATTCCGGAGTATCATTCGCCACATGTATTTTGTTGTAAATCATCTGCCTAGGTAAATCTCCACTGAACTGTATGTAGTTGCTTATTGTCAAATAATTTTTGTTGTCATTATAAGCTCATAAGTTAAAGAATAGTTCTTGCCAAGAGCTTTGTTATAGTAGACTAAAAAGCCTTATCTAATTATTCTAAACAAGAGTTTCTTACCTAGAATTAGTAGACACAAAATAAGCATTACCTCTTAACAGAATGCTGCTTTACTGAGAATACTTCATACATTAAACTAGTACCAACCTATTAAAACATATTAAAATATGCTAATAACAAAATAATTTTTATCTGCTTGTACTACTTTAAGTACTAATTCAACAAATGCTAGCTTTACATCAGTGAAGGGTTTTATTCCTACAGAAGAAAATCCTTTTCTAAAATTAAGTTTTTGATCAATGTCCAGTAATTTCTCAGACTTGAATATTACAGTCAGAAGTTATTTCTTAATGTTGTCAAAATTATACTCCAGCACTCCCAGTTTCATTCCTCCTACATTGCTAGCTAGCATGTCCTTTCTCCAAATCCCTGGGGGAGGGTTTGGAGGAATCCATTTACTGTTAATTGGTTGTCTGCCAGATCCCCACTCTTCTTTTCCCCTTAAAAAACAACAAGGATCCGAAGACAGAGTGATTGAGACGCGTGAGGATTTACCATTGGTTACAGCATCTTGTCTTTGCAAGCCTGATACACTTTACTCTGGGGGTCTGTGCCTTGCCCCCCAGAGGGTGTTCCGAAAGTAGATGCCCTGCAGGGAAACTTTCATACAGTCCAGTTTAGGTTTTACGTTTGGCTTCTGCATTTTATTTCTTTGCATAAAAAAAAACTCAATTGGATACTTACATTTTTATTATTGAGAAGGTCAGCTGGTCAAATAAATAATTTTCTTGCATTTAATCTACCAGCTAAAATTTAAGGGCTTCAAGTATCATCTGTGCTTTTAGGTTTTCAGAATTAGAATTTATCCTCCAGAAGCCTCCTGGCTGGCTCATTCTGATCACTGGTCACTGGTCACTTTCATCCATTGGCTCCCATTTCCTTCCAAAACATCTTGTTTTGCTTTTCCTCAGCTGTCAGGAACAGGGAGGGTGCTGCCCTGCCCCTGAGGAGTTATGCTTACTGCTGTCAGATGGAGGTCAGGTCTATTGGGACCTGGGCAGCGAGGAGTAGCTTTCACCGTGGGGAGCCGCCTCGGTTCCGGCCAGACTTGATCCTTTTATCCTTTTGGGTTGAGTGTATAAACTGACTTGTTGTCATAAAGAACTGATTGGGTGTCAGGTATGTGGCTTAGTGAGCCATGAGAAATGTGAATTATTATGAAGGACATGGGTGGTTTTTTAATTCTTTAAAATTAGATAATGATCTTAATATATATATATATATTCCAAATATTTTTTTGTTTTATTTATTTATTTATTTATTTATTTAAGATTTCTGTCTCTTCCCCGCTGCCGCCTCCCATATCCCTCCCCCTCCCCCAATCAACTCCCCTCTCTCATCAGCCTGAAGAGCAGACCCGGTTCCCTGCCCTGTGGGAAGTCCAAGGACCTCCCACCTCCTTCCAGGTCTAGTAAGGTGAACATCCAAATAGCCTAGGCTCCTACAAAGCCAGTACGTGCAGTAGGATCAAAACACAGTGCCAATGTTCTTGACTTCTCAGCAGTCCTCATTGTCCGCTATGTTCAGCTCAAAGGCCCAGAAGATATTCCAAATATTTCTTTGTGAAAAGACTTAAACCTTGATCTTAGCCATGTACAGCCCAAGCCATGGAATATTCTTTAAAAAACAAAAAACATAAACAAACCCCCTTTTAAACAGAGCAGGTATCTTCCAGTTATTTACAAAAAATGACAAAGGGAAAGAGGAAAGGCACCCCTCATATGTTCTCTGTGCCATTAAAGCAAGAGCATGAGGTAGTTCTTTGGGCCACATATAAGTGAATCTTCAAAAAGGGTGTAATATAGACATCAAGAGAAAAGTACTATTTTTGTAAAAAAAAAAAAATGCCCATAAATGTCACATAGCAAACTGGAATCATCCGCAGTGTCACTTGGCACACCTTTGCAAACAAACAAGGTACAGACAGACAAGATTCTTGCCAAGAGAAGCAATGTCCATATTGTGCATGTTAGGCACTGAAGAGTCGAGACAGTTTCCTGAAATGGGTGACAGAAATGATCAGGAAAAAAAAAGAAAGAGCAAGAAGCCAAAGAAAAAGACACTGGGTTCACCTACATCAGCCTGCTACACCCAGAGGTGGGCTTCATGAGAACTCATGGAAAGGAGCTGAGCTGCCGGCGCTCTTTCCCTGTGCATCCATGACTTAATGTACAGAGGATTTGTTTTCATTGATTTTAGTGGTGCCAGTTGGCAGTGGCCAGGAACATGTAACTTAGCAAGGCTGTTATTTCATGGTCAGGAAACAGGAGAATGAGAGGACAACAGGAAACTCACCGTCTCCTTCGAGGACTACCCAGGGACCTAAAGGCAGCCTGATTCATCTCAGAGGCTTTTTTATTTTTTTCTCCTAGCAGCACCACTCTGTGGAGCAAACTTAGTACATGAGCTTTAGGGGACCCTTTAGATCTAAACTGCTAAACTGTATCTCCACATAGATGGGCTCTCCTTCATTTAGTCAACTAGTTAAACAAGAGACAGCTTAGGGAAGAGAGAAAAATACACATTGCTCTTGTGTACAGAAGGAATTTAAGGTTCATTTTGTCTGAAAAATGGCTGAAATAACTCATTTGTAAAAATACAGTTTTGAGACAATCACATAAGTTGAGTATGGCCTATATATTAGTGTCAGATAATGCTAAGGACTTAAGGACTTAATTTAATCTGGAGAATATATTTGAGAAAGAGAAGGGTCTTCAGACTTTAGAATTTTAAACTGTGTTGAGACTCTGAAAGACTATGGGGACTTTAGAAATTGTACTAAATGCATTTTGTACTATGATGTGACCACAAGGGAGTGGAATGTGGTTGTTTAAATGAGATTGTCCCCCATTAGTTCATGTATTGGAATGTTTGGTCCCCAGTTGGTGGCACTGGGAAGGACTAAGAGGTGTGTCTTTGTTGAGGGAAGTGTGTCAGTGGGAGTGGGCTATGAGATTTTGTACGCAAGAGTTAACTCTATCTGCCTTGCATCGTGTCTCAATGCGCGCGCTCTCAGCTGCCGCTCCACTTCCATGCCTGCCTGCCTACTTCTATGTTCCCCACTGCGATGGCCCAAATTAGTGTTTTCTTTTCTAAGTTGCCTCAGTCTTAGTGTTTTATCACAACAATAAAAAAGTAACTACAGCATCTAGTAAAACCGGAGAAAGCAGAACTGCTAAGCGAATCTGGTTGAAGTTCAGTTGACATGAGGGCTGGGTGGTGCTGGACAAAGGCACTGGGAGTCAACCAAGCTGTGCTTGGGAGGAGCTGGCAGAGACGAAAATGATGCCACTGTAAGGAACCCTGCTCTGGTCATGTTGTATTGGCAAGAGGGAGTGAAAGAGGAAGCTGGAGAGGACAAGATGCGACAGCTGCAGAGTACAGTGACCAGGAGTTGCTGATGCATATCCATCTATGTCTGTGGATAGAAATCTAATACGTGTAAGCATAGACATCAGTGATAATGTTCCCATGGACAGCCTTTCCTGGAGACCGTTCTCCCCACTGAGTCTCATCCACTTCTCTTCTCTTATTCCGTACTTCCTTCCATTTCTCAACACTGACTCTGACCCTACCTGCATCTTCACATCTGTGCCTTTGGACATTGGCTCTCAGACTGCAGTAGTATCAACAGAAGACTTCATGGATACCTGGTATTGAATAGACACGTCACAAATGCTGTAGGTAATTCAAACCACAATCCACTCACTTGCTGTCTTCATTTTATAGAGAATGAAAGGCAAGACAAAGTCAGAGAAGTGAAGCTGTTCTAGTCCAGGTGAGAAAGTTACAACCACCATGCATATAAGGGCAAAATGAAGTCTCTTATTAACAACCAAGAGCATCCTCTTTCACCAAAGAACTCTTGGTATTGAAGCTCAGGGGTACAGCATTTATAAAAGCAAAACCCACCCAAACCAAAATAATGTCATTGTCAGGTGTGGGTTAGGGGAACCTGGTAACATTTGTTTTGGCAGAACACATCAGCTGTTATGGTTATACATTTGGTCACAGTCGTAGTAAGTCCCAAATGCACTGCCAAGGTGGGCTTGACTGATCAGGGGTTAGAGGCCAAAAGGTGCCTGAGCCGGCACAAAATGGAGTCAGAGTAAGATGAGGACAAGATGGTGTTACCTCAGTCACTTCAAAGTGCATTGCCTGGGTCCCACATCTCTGTCAGGGTGCAGAGACAAACTCAAGCTTGACCAGCTGCAGTTGCGGTCCTATATCTGATTACCATGCCTCCTTTCACAGGAGACAGAGAGTAGAGTGAAAACCTGGAGTCAATTTGCTAAGCTAGCCACATGGTTCCTTAGGAGACTGTGGTACCTGGGGTTCCCTGTTTCCCTAAGGTCGATCACATAAAGAACTGTGAGGGCCGGCAGGCAAGATGGCTCAGCAGTTAAAACAATTTCCCCACAGGTAAGAGAATGAGAGTTTGGGACCCCGAAACCTACATAATTGCCAGGTGGATATGACTGTCCACCTACAATTGCAGCTTCAGAAGGCAGAGACAAGGGGAGTTCCTGGAGAAAGCTGGCCATTGAGACTAGCATATCAGCAAAATGGATTTAACTGAGAAACTTTAACATGAAAAAGATATGGATAACCAATTGTGGTGCATGCCTTTAATCCCAGCACTTGATAATCAGAGGCAGATGGATCTCTGTGAATTCCAGGCCAGCCTACTCTACATGATGACCTGATATCTGATAGAGGAAAAACAAAGGAAGAGGAAGAGGGTGGAGAGTCATTGAGAAAGATTCTTGACATCAATCTTTGGCTTCCACTCTCATACACCACACATATGCATATGTAGATGCACATGCCTGTGTGAACACAAATACATGTACACCACACACACTCACATGAAAAGGGAATAAAAATTATGCAAGCATTTCCCACAGAATCGGAGATGGGAAAATGAATAAGTTATCTGATTTGGGTAGAAAAAAAATCATTTCTTGAATAGAATCTGAATTACAGCTTTTTTTTTTCTCAGAACCCCCAACCCATTCCTGGGAAGAAGTGTAGATGTTGGGAATTTCCTTGGTGTTACCATGAAGCTTTGTTGTTTTAGCACATTCATCTTGGGCTTCACTGATCCATCAGTCATGTTACATTCTCTGGGGACCACATTAGAATCATGCCAGGTATCTTTTCTCCTTAAATCATACAGCTGCCTTTCCTGTGATGAAGTGGAAGGTCCCAAACGCTGCTAAATCTCTTTTGAGCAGGTGGAAGAGATGGTAGACGTGGAGATTCCACTGCTACAAAAAAACAAAACAAAACAAAACAAAACACCTGTCAGGGGAGGTCTTGACTGAAGACTGAAAAAAAAAAGAAAGAAAATGAAAAGAAAGAAAAATAGAAAAAAAACCACCACCAAATAGCTACACATCTTATTGTTTACATAGAACATTCGCATGCACTATCAGATTCTTATAAAAAAAAAATCTCTGTGAGGTGGGTGTGCATATTTCTGCCTTTTTTGTTTTTGAGGCTTAAGTCATAATCTTACTTTATTCCAGGAAGGGTTAAGTGACTTGCATCTAAAACAGTAGATAAAAAAAGTGATAAAATTTAAATGGTGATAAAAATTAGAGCAGGAAATATTGCTTTAGGCTTTGTACAAATTTGTCTGGATTCTTGTTACATCTCGAAGTCAAATTCTGTGGATCCCTTACGGTGATCTTTGCTCCTCTGTTTCCAAGACAAAATTGCTCTAATATTGTTCACCCTCTAAAGCACTTACTTAGACATTTCCATCCTGAAATAGGTTATAAAATTAGCAAGCCACGTTTTAAGCGCCACTCCACAGATCTGGGAGGTGGAGGATTTGAAGCTAACCTTCCTTCTGTTTCTGTTTCTACATGTGTTTCAGTCCTGGTCTGTGTGGGCAGATGGCATATGTTCATGAGAATGTGTATTTTCCTATTCTTTCTAGAGTTGTACACCTCTTCAATACCACACACTTTTTAAGAGACTCCTAACAACCCTATTTTTGAGACAGAGATCATTTTATTGGAGTAAGTGTACGGGGCAAGACTGAGAAGATTGCATACAAAGGAAATAAAGCCGCTATTGTCACCTGCCATTGTCACGTGTCCTCTTAACCGCATTGTGGTGTGTCTGTAACCGTGAGGTGACGTGCTGTGAAATTAAGTCATGTACATAGCTCTGTCACTGTAATTGTGTTTGTAATCATGAGACGTTTGAAAAGCATTATGTCACTCATCATGGAGTCATTGCCCCTCTAGGCATAAAGGAAATAAACCCAAAAGATAAAAACAGGCTAATTCCCACCTCCACAGAGCTCATGTTCATTCTAGAAAGATAAATAACAAAACAGATAAACCAGCCCATCGGTTGTGACCCCTAACTAATGCAAGAAAATCTGTAGCTTTTTAACCTGAAGATTAGCTGGTTTAGTGTTGGCAAAATGGTTGATTACACTGTACTCTTTAATGTGTTTTATAAGTGTTATAGAAGCTCTGAAGACTCCGGTTGCATTCTGGGAGAATTGGTGCTCCCAAGGAGCCTCAGCAGCAAAGCTCTTGGTTTTCTGCCCTCACAAGCCCCTTCCATGACACCAAAGGAAACTGCCTGTCCCGAGTCTAAGAAGGATGGGCTCTTTCCTGCTTGGTACTAGTGGGAAGCGGTACCGGGGTGGGCAGGCAGGCAGAGTAGGCCTCTCCTCCCTACCCAGGCTGTGCTGTTCCCTGAAGGATCTGGTATAAAATATTCAGTTGGCACCAGCAGTTAACACCAGCAATCTCTCTATTTTGAGAGACACAGCTCTACAATGGAAGACTTAAGAGAAGGAGTCCAAAGATTCTTAAGATGTTACATTGGCCTTTTGAAAAGACTATTTGCCTAGAGACACTTCTGGTACCAGTTCTGAAATAGTATTTTTAACTTCTTAGGGCTTAGTTGGTCTTGTGTGCAAGTCAGACAGAACTGCACTTCACTTGGACTTGAACACGTTTAACAAAATTTCTTGGTGAACCAAACTTTTAAAACCCATTAACTGTGTAATTAATTAATTAAAAAAAGAGAGCTAGGCAGCGGGAGGGGGAGAGGGAACACATTGAAAGATAACTTGAAGGGAGAGATCCCAGGAACAGAATATTTCAGGTGTATAGGCCTCTAATTTTAATTCCAAAGCCTTGTGACTCTAATGCATTTTTAGATTCTCCAGAAAAGGTGAGGTAGCTCAGTGTCCTGCAAGTTAAGCCCCTACTGGGGATCATGGTTTTCCCAGCTCCTGCCTTCCAGTGTTCCGACTCTTGACCTCACCTTGTATTAAACCTCACCCTGCGCACTGCTGTTTCCTCTCAAGTCTGTGTCAACTACAGAATGAACGTGGAACCACAGCTAGGGGATGGATGTAACGTGAGTGGTGATGTCACTAGGTGGAGACCCAGCCTTGAAGCTGCTGCCCTAACAAGCATGTTCTTCTCCCCAGGGCTGCTGTTTAGCTGGGCTACCTGGGCTGAGAGTGTGTCGAATCCTTCGCTCAGCACCGCTGCTTAACTGCCTCTTGAGCTAGCTTCGTCCAACCCAATGGCACACTCGCCGTTTTTGACTTGTCTTTTATGGGAATTCCTACATTCATATTTAAGATTAATAGAGTCAGTTGTCTAATTGTTGGGTGCACTACCACTGGCGGTGGACAGTGGATTTCTGCCATGGCTTATAAACGCTTTGCGGTGTGCTGGCTGTGAGAAGTTAGTATAGTGAATTCTGCTCTTCTGAACTCCAAGAGAATAGTCCAATTGTAGGGGGGAGCAGTGGGCTGCGTTTCTGCCACCTGGCTCCTGGCCGCCTGGCTAGCTTATGCCCCGAAATAACAACACACAAACTGTATTCTTTTAAACACTGCCTGGCCCATTATATCTAGCCTCTTCTTGGCTAACTCTCATATATTGCTTAACCCATATTTAGTAATCTGTGTAGCACCACGAGATGGTATCTTACCAGGAAAGATTCAGCATGTCTGACCTGGCGGCTTGCTCCATCGCGTCTTAATCTGTGTAGCACCACGAGATGGTGTCTTACCAGGAAAGATTCAGCATGTCTGACCTGGCGGCTTGCTCCATCGCGTCTGACCTCACTTCCTTCTACCCAGCATTCTGTTCTGTCTACTCCACCCACCTAAGGGCTGGCCTATCAAATGGGCCAAGGCAGTTTCTTTATTAACCAATGAAATCAACAGATTGACATATGACCTTCCCACATCATCCAATGTACACTCAGTTGCATTTATTATAAACCCAGTGGAAGAGTTAGCACCCCTTGATTGTCTCCTAGATGCATCACCATCCTCCTGGAGCTCAAAAGAAAGTGTTAATCCTGTCAGTTACCATCAGCTACTAATATATAGGAACTTGGGCATTCAGACACAGCCTTATTTCTTCTTAAGCCAGAGCTCTGGAGACAAGAGCCAACTCTTCTAGGGAAGATAGCTGATTGGTGTTAGAACCAGGACTTGGACAGAGATGCAGAGCATCCCAGTGGATATTCTTCATCTACACAGACACAATGACTTTTCCTTTGGGATACCGATGCTTACAGAGACTCTCATATGCCTGTGTTATGTCTGTAGGGCGAGGCCTTGTTCCCGAACTGTTCTCACTTCTTTATTGCACAGAGGCTGCTCATGCTGTGGCTGAGATAAGCGCCCAGCTCTCGACTGCAGCTGCACCATACTGTTCTCTCTGTCAACGCTGAGTGTTTGCTGCTGGCTGTACCAGAGAGTTTTAACTTACAACCTAAAGCCCTTATGAGCTCAACTGCACAGACCTGGTGAGCTGAACTGTGGAGGGATGTGTAGTTAGTTCCGTGTGATGACACTTGGCACAGAGCCAGAATGCTCTCTCTCTAACTCCCATGGGTCAAGGTGGAATGGAGGGCCTCTTCTTGTGCATGCGAAGTTGGGGCAGTGATCAAGAGCCCCTTTTCTAGTCTAGAGAGCTCTGTGGTCCTTTCCTAGATGTTTCTGTACCTTCATGCTTTGTCCAGTAGAGGGGGGTATGTGCTCACAGTCTTAACAGCCCCTCTGGGTTTCTCCCAGTTGGATACAGAGTTTCCTAGAGGGTGTTGGAGTCATGCAGGTCCAAGCAGGAAATGGCACGTTCCTTAAAGAGCTGGAGACAGTGGTACAAGAATCCAAGTTGCAGCCTTATGCAAAATTAGCAGAGGAGATAGCAAAAGTGCCTAGGAGACAAATCATTAAGGCACTCAAAGTTCTTAGAAGAACACCTTACAATGTGGGTCTCTGTCTCTGTCTCCTTTCATTGCCTGATGAAGGTTAATATTCAGAAGGATGCCTATATGTTTTTCTTTGGGTTCTCCTTATTTAGCTTCTCTAAGATTACTAATTATAGGCTCAATGTCCTTTGTTTATGGCTAGAAACCAAATATGAGTGAGTACATCCCATGTTCCTCTTTTTGGGTCTGGCTTACCTCACTCAGGATAGTGTTTTCTATTTCCATCCATTTGCATGCAAAATTCACAAAACAGAAGGAGAGAGAGCACAAGCAAAGAACTCATGACCGCAAGGGGTGCACCCACACACTGAGACAATGGGGATGTTCTTTCGGGAACTCACCAAGGCCAGCTGGCCTGGGTCTGAAAAAGCCTGGGATAAAGCCGGACTCGCTGAACATAGCGGACAATAAGGGCTACTGAGAACTCAAGATCAATGGCAATGGGTTTTTGATCCCACTGCACGCACTGGCTTTGTGGGAGCTTAGGCAGTTTGGATGCTCACCTTACTAGACCTGGATGGAGGTGGGTGGTCCTTGGACTTCCCAAAGGGCAGGGAACCCTGATTGCTCTTTGGGCTGATGAGGAAGGGGACTTGATAGGGGGAGGGGGAGGGAAATGGGAGGCAGTGGCGGGGAAGAAACAGAAATCTTTAATAAACAAACAAATTAATTAATTAATTAATTAAATAATTAAATAAGACCACACACACAAAAAAGAACAAGTACGCCTTACAGAAGAGAAAGTCCTTAGGTGTGGCCAGTGGCTGAATATAATACACGCATATGACAGTAAGACAAGAAATAACTGCATCTCACAATATCAAGCCAGTCCTGGGCTGAGGCTCCTTTGTCAAATGACATAATGTAGGGGTGCATAAGGGAAAAACGTAATGTCACCTGAGAGGTGGCATCTTCAAACCGAAGCCTGAAATACTAGTTGATCCACAGTGTGTTAAGTCGGAGTTCCATGAATGAGAAAGAGAGCGAGTGTCTGTGAGATAGCATTTCTCCAGTGCACAGTACAGGAGACAGCCCGAAAACTGTCGTAGAGAAACCGAAGCTGCACTGAGGCCCGGAGGATGTTGTATTGAAAAGATCCCCCTGCTCATGATTTGCTCAGTTAGAGTTGTTTACAGTCAGGCTGGGCGGGGGAGGGGGGAGTGGCACATTGAAGGGTTAGAATGGTACTTGTCAAGGTGATAGCACTGGGCGAGAAGGGTGGCACACAGGATGACTCACCCTAGACCCCGGTTGTCTTCATCCTTGTTCCCTTCTGGCACTGAAGGGCCAAGTACGCATTCAGAGGTAATGATGCATGCTCTGTCTGTCTGCTCTGTGTTTTTCAGCAGGGCCCTTAAAGCATCTCACATCTATTTAAATAGCATCAAAGGACACTGCAGAGTGCTTCTGTCATCTGAGTTGGATTGCCCTCCAAGGGCATTTTCCTAGGATATACTGACTGCGCTTTTCACACTGATTCTACGATGTCCCTAACCTGCCATTCTCTCCAACTTCCTGGCAGTGTGTTGGTGGCTCAGGAGGCTTTTGAACATTGGCCCAAGATGAGCTAATCATCTGTCTGGATAGAACACACGGCAGCCTTGTCATCGGGAAGGATGTTTGCTGGGGGATGCAGGAGACTTTTTATATGCGCATGTAAAGCTTATAAAAGATTCACGTGAAATATGTGGCAATGGGATTTATGCCCCTAAGAGTCCATCTTAAAGTGGGCTGGACCTTGCTCACATACAGCAAGCAAGTGCTGATGACCAGGTACCTGAAGACCTTGCCACTTTGTGCAGCTACGGTTGGCTTGCTCAGAAGCAGTGCCGTTGAATCAGTAAGAGCGGTCTTCCCACTCACACTCACTTAATCCAGAGCTGTGTAGTTTCCCATACAGTTTCATAGACATCAGTCACCTTATCTGACACGCCCTCCGCCCCATGACAGAATTTGCAAGTGTTGGCATTTGTTCCACATATGGGAAAACTGAAGCCCCAAATTTAAGCTCCGCTAAGAAACACAACTAGTGACCAAAGCCTATTACACTAGGTATCTTGACAATAAAACTGGAAGAACACGTTAATTTAAAAAATAAATACCACTCAGTGACTTGGGGTTGAAAAATACCTATGTATCTCATCAAAATTGTAGCACAGTATCGTTTGGATGCCAGAATTGCTTAAAATCAAGGATTGTCCATATTCTAGATGTGGGCTCATTTAATTTTTTTAAAGCTTTCTGTTGCGTTCTTAGCTTGTGTCCATCTCTGCTCTCATATATTGACATTTCTAAACAGTTTCATGGCGCTGGCTCCTAGACGGAAACATTTAAAATATGTTTCCACGTTGGTTGTTAGTTGGTTAGTTCGGTGATTGTTTGATACAGAGTCTTGCTATGCAGCCTAGGCTGGACTTGAACTCACAGTTCTCCTGCTTCAACCTCTGTAGTCCTGGGATGGCAGGTGTATACTTCGCACCTGGATTCGTGTGCTTGGTCTTTGCAGTGCATGTTTCCATATGTAGAGCTTCATTTGGGCGTTCTAGATAGTCTCCTGAACACAGTGAGTTTCTTCTTAGTGAGATGAATGGTTATAATAAATGAGGAGTAGGAAAAGTCAGTAGAGTGACCTCAGATGACTGACACAAATGGAATGTTTCTGGTTTGGGGGGAATTTGAATCAAGAATGGAAAGACGTTTTTCCAGAAGCTCCATCCCATACATATAGCGTTAGATCACATGGTCTTCCTATGGGCCCATAGCACACTACGGTTGTCCCTGTACAGCATTCAACATGCCTTACTGTAATTGCCTGTTTACTTTTATTTTTACTTATTTATTTATTTATTTGGATTTTTCGAGACAGGGTTTCTTCATAGCTTTTTGGTTCCTATCCTGGCACTAGCTCTTGTAGACCAGGCTGGCCTCGAACTCACAGAGATCCGCCTGCCTCTGCCTCCCGAGTGCTGGGATTAAAGGCGTGCGCCACCGCCGCCCAGCTGCCTGTTTACTTTTAAAAGATATTTATATTATCATTTATTTGCACACATGTGTGTGTATGTGTGTGTGCATGTGCATGTCAAGGATGCCCATGACAGTCAGAAAAGGATATCTGATCCCCTGGAGCTAGAGTTACAGGCGGTTGCAAGCTGTTTTTATGTGGCTTCTTCAAGATCATGAACTCTTGAGAGTATAGCCTTTATCGTATTTGCTACGGCATTTTTATTTAGATTTTTATTTATTCTTTGATTTCATACATTTATGCAGTGTGTTTTGATCATATGACATTTACAGCTGGAGTTCGGAGTATGACACACAGTAAGTACTTGTGTGGGTTTGCAAGAGCAGCCATGACACTATATGACAATACCATACACTGAGTGGCTTAAACCACAGAAATGTTATTTCCTCGTTCTAGAGGCTGCAAGTTGGAGATCAGTGAGTCAGCAGGGGAGGCTCCTTTTGTATCCCACATACCTGAAAGGAATGAGGATATTCGAAATGGACACCTGTGTCCCTCACATTGGCAATAGGACTGTTAAATCAAGATATGCTGAGAAATGGAATTTCCTTCAGGGACTCCCAAGCCTAGCATCACCAGAGAGGGAGCTTTTCTCAAGATAAGAGATTTGGGGACTGGAGAGATGACTCAGCAGTTAAGAACACTGGCTGCTCTTCCAGACCTCCTGAGTTCAATTGCCAGCAACCACATGGTGGCTCACAACTATCTATAATGGGATCCAGTACCCTCTTCTGGCCTGCAGATTTACATGAAGACAGAGCACTCATATACATTAAATACATAGATAAATATTTTTTAAAAAGAGACTTTATGTAACTCTGAATTCTCCGGCAGCCTTGAGGATCCTGATGGGAGGGGCTATTACTTGACTAGATTGCTGAGCTCTGTATACCTTATGTCAGGACTCTGAAGATGGACTTGTGGGATCATTGAATCTCCTTGTCCCTCTTCTCAATGGGTCACACTGAGTCTTTTGATTGATTTCCCAAGGATGGGTAGCCAACACTGGCTTCCTAGGGCATAGACCCTAACGGTTAAAACTCACGCCCCTCTGCTCGGCTGTGGACAACTGCCTTCCCAGGTGGCCATCCCTCGGTGCACATGAGCTCCTGGGGACTGAGGGTCCCAATATCATCCTCTTTCAAACACTCTCGTCAGATTGGCTTTGGGACCACTGTAAACACTTCCTTGTACCCCACTATTCTCTGACTCTGAAGTACTGTGGCTTAGGGCTTCAACTTGGGAATTTAGCTGAAGGCATCTCAGTCCATAACGGTACTCCTTTATTTGCTGTGAAATATTTGAATGCTTATGAATGAATAAGTACATAATATTTGCATCCCGGCCTCCTCCTTTCTGGGTGCCAGTCAATAATTCCTTCATGGCCAGGAGTCTGAACAGCTGAAACAGTCTGGTATTTTACAAAATGTGTCAGGCCTTAACTCCGTCCCAGCTTTGCTCTTACCCACCGTAGAAGCCGAACTCCCTCCATACACTTCCAACTCTGCTGTCCCCTGGAATAGGAATGACCGCCCCCACTGTAGAGAATGGTGTGCAGCTCTCTGAGGCCATGCACGTGTGGGCGTCTGGAAGGTGCAAGGCATGAAGTTGGCATCTGAAATTCCTGATCACCCTGTCAGTTGAGAGGCAGGCACGTTAGAAGTCAGCAGCACCTCGCTGAACAGATGAGGGAGGCTGCAGGTGCCGATTTCAACAACGGTTGGATAGCCTGGCTGTCACTCAGGTTCTGCCACTCGGGTCCCAGGCTTGCTTTGCTCCGACCCGATGTGGGTCTCTTTATCTCATTTTTTAAGATGACACATTAGTTGCATTTAAAGTATGCAACTTTAAACTTCCTTATGACCTAGAGTCTGTACATTTCACCGAGTGATTTTAATTCCAACCTCTAAGTCTTGGAAGCTGATCACAAGGGCTGTCACCTAATTGTGGTTTTCACTGACAGTTGCGCAAATGGGGCTGTGAAATGCGTCCCGACACAAAATACCCTGTGTATAATACCTATGGTGGGCCCATGAGGCTTTTCACAAAAGGACTTTGAAGTGTCACATGAATGCAAATTCTGCTAGAAAGAGAGATTTTGCTGATTAACGAATGGACCATTGCCAACCCAAGAGAGGCAATGAATTGGGGAGATCCTGTAAGAATCCGCAGACCAGAACCCGAACCAGTAGCCAGGGCCACACTTTCAGTTGATCGATGACTTGTTAGACGTTGTGGCCTTTGCTTTTTTACAGGCCTCCTCCTTCTCTTCTTCCTTCCTCCCTTTTTGTTGTGAAGGGTAAGTTGTTTATTTTTCTGCTTCTCCATTCTGTTTCTGTTGTAGTGTCTCCTTTTCCTTCTTTCTTCTAACTTATCTCTGCTTCTCCTCTGCCCTGACTGCCCTGTCTCTCTGGCTCTCCACATCTGAGCATTCTACTATTTCCTGCCTCCTTTCTTCTCTCATGCATCTGACCCCCCCCCCCCCCGCCCTGCTTCTTCCTTCTCTTCCTGTCCCCTTTCCTACATCCTTTCTCAGGGTTTCCTACTTTCCTCCTCCTTCCATTCCCTCCCTCCTCTGTGTGTCTGCTGAGTGAACCAGGCTAGAAGATCCCTCAGAAACACACTCACCACGTGTGTGCCTGTGTGTGTGTGTGGGTGGGGCAGCACTGCTGGTGCTACCTGCCTTATTTTTTAAAGACAGTCTGTTGTTTGGCCAGGAAGTGTCTAAGCAGATGAGGGCTAACTGACCAGAGAGTCCGAGGATTCCCCCAACACTGGTACTCAGAGTGCTTACCAACCACACTGTGCCTGGCTTTTAAAGCGTGGTTCTAGGAAGTGGCTTCAGCTCCTAATGCTCCCAACAGTAAACGCTTTGCTGAGTTCTTTCCTCAGCCTCCGGATCCATTTTTGTTGTCCTGATCCATCTCTTGAGGCTGTGGCTGGGGGTGGTCTATAGGGACAGAATCGAGTTTATTGCAGGACTGTAAGGTGCATGCTGAAGCTGGGAAAGTATTAACACTGGCTTCTGAAAACCGCTGGGGAAGGAAGTCTGTGGTTGGGTAACGACGGTGCATTTTCCCACTTGATTCTTTTTTAGAAAAGTTACTTGAAGGAAGCCGATCTGGCCTGAACTTCTCTGTTGGAACCTAAGATGTAAAAACCCTAGGGGGCGAGAGTGTGAAGCACAATTTAATCTCAGCACTCTGGAGGCTGAGTTTGGGACCAGCCTGGTCTATAGAGCGAGTTCCAGAACAGTCGGAGCTACACAGAGAAACCTTATCTTGGGGTGTGTGGGGGAGGAGTGTAGAACACCCTCCTTGTCAGCCTGACCCTGTCTCATGATTCCCCTCTCCAGCTCCCAGCACAGTGCCTGGATAAGAGCAGAAGCTCAGCCTGGCGTTTTGCTGCCTTCGCCCTGTGCTTCTCTCTGACACCCACGTGTAGCCGGGATGGCATCCTGCAAACTCCCCGCGGTTCCAGTCAGCCACACTCCTTTCTTTGTCGGGAACCCCCTTGCCTTTAACCAACGTGAGCCCTCTTCCCACCGTGCAGTTTTCCAGCCACGGTCATTTATGAGTATCAGTTTTCCTTCCCAAGGTTTCAAAGCCAGAGGACACACCAGGAAGGCGGATCCAGAACCCTTCAGGTTTCATGGCCCTGCAATTTAGCTGTTACAGTAATTTGTCTCTCCCAGCCCCGTTCCCTGGTCTCTGCTCCGACCTGCCTGCAGTCTTCCCTGCTCCTTTATTGCCTCGTCTTCCTGTCTGCTGAGTCGGTTCCACTCTGGGCATGCTGCCAGGCTTTGAAGCGTTCTCTTTTGTGACCATTTCTTGATTCTTCCTCTTTTTCTCCCTGGTCAAACTGCATGCTCAGTAGAAATATTGAGACCTCTCATCTAAATCTGCTAGTTTCTTCTGTAAGTCTGGAGGTACTCGGTGAGTAAGGACAGTGCGCGAAGATGGCCTGTCTTCGCTGTCCACCCACACTGACCTTCCTTCGCAAACTCCACTTCATGCACCGTGCCCCAGGCTCCTGTCTTTTCTGGACTCCATCCTGCTCCGTAAGAACTGCCAGTCCCCCATTCTCTTTTGCTTCCTCCCTGCTTAGCTGGCGTCTGCCTGTCTGCAAAGCCTTGTATCCTGTTCTCCTCACAACTGTTCTTCCTTGAATGCTGCTCCTGATTCCTCGGAAATCTAGAACTTCCTGTGTGTCCACACATGATGTTTAGTAATAGGCTATGGCTCTAATGAAGATGTACGCCTCCACACGACCCTGGGTAACCCTTGAAGTCCACAGCTGGGGTGCCTGCAGTGGGAACCAGGCTGTGTAAGTGTCACTTGTCACCCGCAGAGCCCTGTCATCTGCTCTATCTCATCTGATTTCCACCATTGTACTACAAGGTCAACATCATTATCACCATCTCACTTAGGAGCCAGGATCAACTTAGTGACTTATTGCAAAGAAGAACCTTTTTAACCACAAAAAAGAGAGTCTATAAAAGATAGTTTAGAAAGCAATCTGGCATTTTTCTTCAGGCTATAAATGGCCAACTTCTGCTTAGGAAGTAAGGCCTCCAGGCATCTAATATTAGCAAACCTCTTACTCAATAACTCGGTGTGAAGGTATTGGGCCTTCCTCACTCAAACAGCGGGAAATCCTACAAAACTTTCACCATACAAAACTTGCCATTTAAAGGTACAATTTAGCTATCAAAATTTGAGGATTGCGTATTTGAACTCCAAACGTCACAATCTGTAAACACCACTGAAAACTCACCCAGCGTGACTATTCACTTGTATTGTCCTAGTTGTGCTTACGGCCCAGGAAGAGTCTAACCTGTTCCCACCAGCACTCATCTCCAAGATGGAATTTGAAGGCGAAACTGTTCTCCCAGATGATGCTAGTTAACACTTACCCACGGCTTCCCAGCTGTCGGAGATTTCCACGTATTATCACTAAACCTTACAAGAGTGTCTTTGAGAAATTGCACCAAGGTACGGACACTAAGCTTGAACTGAAGTCTTAGAGCAAACACAAGCTTGAGCTGGTGCTTGAGCTCTGCACCTGAGCGCACTGTGTGTCCTCCTTGGCTGAAATCTCATTGATAAGGGGTCAGGCAGCTTTAGAGGGAGGAATGGGAGAGAGAAACTCCATCACACTAAATTATCAGAAAATCTCAGGACAGTGGAGGTGGGCTTGGGGAGTGTTGTATGTTCCCGCATTGAGTTGCCTCTGAGTTCAACTTCAAAGCCTCAGCAGAGAAGAGCAGCACGTAGGATTTTTAAGGTTTGCCCTTGTGGCAAGCAAGGCACCATGTTACGATTCCCTTCCTAATTGAAAGCAAATGTGTGAAAATAAAAATCAAACATTCCTTTTCTTATTTAGTATCGAGTTACTCTACAAGAAGAATGTAATACGAGTGCCATTCATTGTGTGTAGGGCTTGACTGATTTTAGTTTTTCTTCTTCCATAGTGTGTGGACCAGTTTCTAAAGATGAAAGCAAGCTTCTCAGATTCTTCTTCTAAGAGAGCATGTATTATCTAATTATTAGGTGACAAGATAGGTACAGTGACATTAATTATAGCAGTACTTTATGTGTTGATGGTAAAGATGGAAAAGTTCCCTCCAGGGTTTCTCACTTGTGACTGCGTTTTAGGATCATAGAAGCGCTTTAAAGATACTCCTGTGCTCTACCCCGTGCAGTGATTCTAGGAGGTCCAGGTACCTTCTTTTCCTATTACAGGTAGGGGCTGGACCACATCCTCTCAAGCAAACAGTGAAGGCGGGTGAAATGAACGAAGGTGCCTCCTCATTGGTCAGAATTTCTGAGTGACTTAGAGAAGCTCTAACAGCCCAGCAAGGGGCTGTGTCCTCAAAGTCATGACTCAACTTTTTCACACTGGATATCAGCGTTTTCTTTTCTTGCACTCACATCTGTTTCTTCTCTGCCTGAGAATGACACTCCACTTTCCTTTCAGAAGTTCCTTTCCACCTCCCTTTTCGTATGGTTAGAATAATGCTGATCTTCCTGGAACTGGAGGGGCCTCTGTGACCTAGAATTGTGCAATGAGAGTTCACAGGGCCTGTCTTTGCTGGAACATTACTTCCTAACTATGTTAATTGAGCTAGAAGGATATAATTCCTAGGCTGTAATAACTGTCTTGGTACTAGAAGGGGAAAGCAAAATTGAGAGATGCAGATGGCATATATCATTGAGGTAACTGGCCTGAACTGTGCCTAAAAGACTGGAGCTTGGGATTGTAGGACCTAATGCATGCTGTTCTGCTGGTGCCAACGTTACTTGCAACATAATGATTCTCCTCAGAGAGACCCACAGGTCAAAAGGAGGAAAGCACACCTCCTTTTGGGCTAAGGGTGTGGGGAAAAGACATACAGTTGTTGCAAATTGGAACTCAAATAGCTATCTCTATTTGATCAACAACCATTACAGTATCGCCTGCTCACATAGGCTGCTTTTAAGTTTTACCTTTTCTGGGCATTATTGAATTTAAGACTGAATAGATTCTAGACAACCTTGTTATTTGTGCCTTAAAGATATATACAGCACTATGACAGTTCTTGCAAGAGCTACTGTTTTCATTCACGTATTCATTCAACAGGCATTGATTAATGACGTCTATGAGCTACATTCTGAAGGGAGACTTGAATGTCCTACACAGGAGTGTTTATCTAATTTGAAAGATAATGAAAAGTCATAAAAGGCCTTTGATCTGAGGAGGGGCATGTACTCAGGCTTGACTCAGAAAGAGTAACCGGATGTCAGAGTGAACTGTGGAAAGAGGCTAGAAAGGGGAAGGCTAAAGGGTAATAAGAACCAAGGAGAGCAAGGGCAGGCTATGGAAGATATTACCAGAATAACTAAGTAGGCTTCATAATCTGAAATTAAGGGCAAGAGGAGGATTTTAGGCCATTCCATCTTTTGAGCTTTAGTTAAAAGGGTATGGACAGTCTCTAAACCTGTTAAATTATGTGAATATGGTAAGAGCATTTAAACTCTATGTCCTACCTGTTCATTTATGAAGTATTAGTAATGATTACTTAATGGTGTGGTTGTAAGGGGTGATAGATAGATAGATAGATAGATAGATAGATAGATAGATAGACAGATGATAACCTTTAAATCAATGCTGGACATATAATGCTTGGTAAATTGATGTTACCATCCTTTATATTAATTATAATCCTTTACCATGTCATTCTCTCACTGTCCTGACACATAAGAAATATTAGCAATCCTTTCTCCCTGTTATGAACAGAGACCCTTATCCTTAACTGTTTGCAGGAACAAACTTGGGGTAGGCTAGGCCAGCAAGGACCAAATTCAACATTCATAGGTTTAACATAGACACTAAGGTCTTTCTCCCATTCCACATGTCATCAATGGCCATTAGAAGTACCTATTAGTACATCACCTTGTGGGACTATTTAGAAGGTGATGTCAGGGTGTTGGCCTGGTTGTTTATTCTGTTGCTTGTTTTATACTCGGCATCTAGACACTTTGCATGAAACTAACTGTCTGTGGGCAGAACACTGAAATACAGGACTATTGTATATGACCTAAAAGCAGGAGAACTTTCACAGAACCCATTCTAAACCACCTCACCTTCACGCTACAACATTCAGGCTCAGGAACACCATTGTTAAAGAATTGCTAGCTTTAAAAACAACTTTCTTCCTGAAAAGCACAGTCATGTAGTTCAGAGAAGACGGCAATATTTTGAGAGAGACTAGGAGCAGCTAGCATTGCACTATGTAAGAATAAACAAGCGTTCCTGAGTCATGTACTGTTAAAAGGAATGTAAGTCAGGTTAGGCTTCTGCTGACTGGAGGCAGAGCGCTTCAGCTGTCAGCTGTGCACAACTTGTTTCACTGTTTACTTAGCTCTGGAAGCTCCCAGGAGGCCTTGGCCGTGCCTCGAGAGCCTTACTCTTCATCCCTCTCTCCGGCTGCGGCCCTGACCCTGCTCAGCTGTTGGAAAGCAGTGTTGCCTATGATTTACACTGTGTGCCCGAAAGTGCATATTTAGTAAATGCACAAATGATTCCACTAATAAGAACAATGGTGGGAAGCCCGCTCGGCTGTTGACTGTTCTAAGGCTTTTGGTTCCTTTGGCTCCTTAAGATCTTCAGACTAAAAAGTCATCTTGCCAACTACATAATTATTAGGAAATGAGAAGACAGGCATAGGTTTTCCAAGCCTGTGTTTTGTGAAATTCAGATTAACACAGTTGCAAATCCCACTGGAAAGAAGACATTCTCGTTGGCCTTCCAGTCTAGGACACCGAAAACACTATTGGTGTTGATTTCAATTTAACTATGAACCTCCCATGTGATTTGGAAGTGAAGAGACACAAGGCAGCCATTGTAGGACATTCATGTTCAGGATAATCATGTGACTGAGGCTTTATTTGCAAAGCACATTTTTCTCTAAGACATGAGACCTACTAGCCTGTCTATTGGCAAAAGATTTGGTTTTGTTGTTGAACTAAGCCCTTGGGGAAAATGAACTATAAATCACAGATGGATGGTTGTATATTCAGTTCTTACAACCTTTTCTAGCTGCTTTTCCATCTGTCCAAGGGAAACATTCTCTAGTTTACATGTGTGTGTGTGTGTGTGTGTGTGCACGCGTGCACGTGTGTGTGCATGTGTGTGTGTGCATTTGTAGAAGTTGGTGTTGTATATCTTTCTCACTTGCTTTCCACCTTGCTTGTGGAGAGTATCTCACTGAACCTGGAGGTCACCAACTTGCTAGACCAGCAGGATACAAGTCCCAGGAATTCACCTGTCCCCACTTCCCTAGAATTATAGCCCACTGTTGCTGGCTTTTAAAAAATTTTAATGTGTGCATTAGAGATCCAACTCAGTGTCTCTTTTTGAGCAGCAAGCACCTTCTCCCCATTTCACATTTTTGAGTTCAGATAGATGATGGCACTATAGTATCTTAGAGGAAAAGTCAAACCCTCTGCTGCAAAAATAATCCTAAGTAAAGGATGGCAATTTTTTTTCCATCCGAGACTTGCAATACTATAAGCAGCTCTCTGTACAGAGCAGTGGAGAACAACAGTCGTGCTTTAGAGTCAAGTGTTCTGCAGATTACATAATAATGGGAAACATATAAAAATACCTTACAGATCTCACACATTTAGACATACAAGGATGCTTACTGAAGTTCACAGGACATAAAAAGAAATGCCCAAAATGACAAATAAAATAGGAAAGGGTAGCATAAATTTTATATGCACACGAAATGTAAATGTAGTCGCTTAAAAGAACAGTGTGGCTGTGTGCACACTAACAAATAACAGTGAGGAAGAGATATTGCCAGAAGGGAAGACAGCCAAATTAATTTGCAAAAGAGAGTATTTGTGTCCTTGCCTGGGGATATTCACACATCCCTTGGTAGAAGAGCGCAAATCTCTGGAGGCGACAACATAGATTCATTTTTTTAATTGTATAATTCTATATTGATTCCCAGTGAATATGCATCAGATGATAAACCTCAAGTCTTGGAGAATGCAATTGTCACTGCTTCCTTATGATTGATTCCTCTGCAGCAGAGGTTTCAACTTTTTCTGCAAGATACAACACTACCACCATCTGTATAACCTTAAAGATGTGAACTGGGGGATAGGTGCCTGATTCGCAGTCCTCTTACTCCTGGGGCACAGAAAAAGCTCACTGACTCACCGCTCTATGTCGTGCATGGACACCAGCTGTGGCCTGGGCCATCAGTAGAGGGCCTGGTGGTGGCCCTTGGAAACAGAACTGAGCGAATTGAGTGGGTACTTGTGCTAGCTGTAGCCAGTGTGACCTAACTTGTGACATATTCTGATTTGTTTTCTGTTGTCTAAACATGTTCAGCAAAAGAAGAATGGAATGTCTTTAAAAACTAAAGTTTATGACGTCTGGAAGGTCTCTTGCTCGGTTGGACATGTCCTGGGATTTGAGTTAAGAGCCCCGCGGTCTGCTGCCTTTAGTTGGCATTGTGACCTCAAATGGAGTCATTTAATTGGTAATCTCTCTGTTTCCCCACCTGGTAAAATGGATAATAATAATCCTTAGCATAGCATTCCTGAATGGGGTGTTGTGGCTCTTAATAAGATATATTTGCAAAGTGCTTTGAGCTCTTTAGATAAAAGACACAACATAAACACAAAGTCTCATTAAGGCAATTATACAGTGGTTTTTTCAGAATTCTGGATTACATCCAGTGCGAAATGCAGTGATGGAGGTCACTGTGAAGCTTGGGGAAAGGGGCTGTCTTTCAGAACCTAGAAATAAAATTCCTAACGTTCTGAAGACAGGTATACTAGATACACTCACTTTTCAAGCAAGACAACTTAGTTTTGAGTGCTATTAAAAGTACGAAAGTCAAAACTTGTAAGTTGTGAGTTTAACTGAAGACATCTCCTCTATAATGAAGCAATCTCTGCCTAAAAAAGGCAGAGAACAAAAGGAAAGACTTGAAAAACACTGTTGGTTTCTATAAAGCGTCTTATCCTCCCCCCCCACCACACACACACACTGTGAGGTGGTGGAACCTGTCTGCCCACCGTGCAGTCGGAAGGTTGACTCATTACTCCTGGCAGAGGCTCTTCCCAGGTGGCATTGTCCCAGTTGCTCCTGTGATGGAACAGGGAAGCCACATTCTCCACACAGCTCTTCTCGGGCTGTGCTGAGAGCCCATCATGTTTACCACAGGCTCACCGCCCTTCGGCACCATGGGTGCATGCTACCGCTATAACCCACGGTACGGGCAGTCCGTTTCAGTTCCCAAGGTCTGGAAGTGTCGACACAGGAGGTCAGTAACCCCAGAGGAAGGTAAGCTTGGAAGCATAACCCTGCATTTGTTTTTAAGTGGGGAAATGGGTTTGGAATTGAGATGATCCGAATTGGAAAATCCTCTTGACTAATTTTTATGGACCTCTGAGTCTGTTTCCCAGTGAGAACTCTGAAGAGTTGCTGGTCTCAGCCTTTTAAAATGCCATCCGAATGTTAATACTTCCCTTCAATTGTATTAAATTAACTAATGATTTCTCTGTTTAATTTTTAAAGGATATTTGAGGGGTAATCTTTTTTAATGAAAGATTACTTTCATCCTAAATTCTCCCAGTATAAATGTGGCTATTTGTGCTTTGAATAATGTAGGCTTTATTCCATTTTTTAAAAAAAGGTTTGTATAATAAAATACCATATCACTATCAAGAAACAATTGATCTAAATTATTTAGCTATATAGGTGATAACATTTCATATCTCATAGTTAGAATGGATATTAGAATGTGAAACGATTTCTCAATTTCTTCTCTTCTATGAGAACTTTCTCATAGCTTTTACTTTATTCCTACAAAACATTAATTTTATATTTAACTTAGAGAAATTACATAGTTGAGACAAATTATATAAACTGCATCCCTTCAGTCCTAAGGAAAAAACTAACTTTTTTTTTAAACCTTGCTCTTTCTACTTGTTGGTGCTTATTCAAAACTGTAGTCTTGAGTTTCTCATCTTTTTTAATGGATTTTCTAGTAAGCTTTGTGGATCTCTGTGCTTGGAGGATCAAGCCATTCCTATAGTTGCAAATGAAGTGGATAGTAAGCCACAAGGAAGCCTATTAAGAAAATAAATGAGAAAAATCTTAAAGGCAAATTTCTTGATGGGACCTAGTAATTAAAGGAGAAAATACTAAAGTCCACTTTGGAGGATATTAGGCAACAAATCAAATCAAATAATTTTAAGTATACAAACTACTTTCTGTGATCTTTTAGCATCTCTTGGAGAGCATGTAGTTATATTTATGTTAGCTTAGAATTCATGGTATTTCATCTCTTGAGATCAGAATCCATTTCAGAAAATGTCTGTGCAAATTAAGAGTTCTATATCATTACTTTGATTTGGGAAAACAAAAATTTTTCTCTCTAAGATTATGAGGGAAATTATCATTCCTCCTTTCTGTTACCTGCTCATTGCAAAGACCCAGACTGCATGAGAAATGGGCATCTAAACGTAGGGTAAATCTGACTTTTGTTCTCAGTTCAAACAATTTCTTCCATAGCTCTGAGCATGTTATGCAAGCATTGTTTGCTTTCGAGGCTCTTCCTTCAAGAGATGCTAATCTTGTGTGCTTTCTGTCCTGTGGAGATAGTACAAACACACTGTTTGCTGAGATGGCTCCGATCCTTAGCAGATGCGGGCAGATTAGAAATTCATACCTGCTTATTGGAATCCTTGCAAAACTGTCATATTTTTTAACTTGATATATAACTCTGAACTGCTTTCTAAGCTTAATGCAATGCAAGGAGCAAATCCTGATTTTAATCTTTAGTTGAGATATTCTAATGTTTGTGTTGAGTTTCAGTCATTTCTTTGGGGGCAGATTTGTTAAATAGGATATCATTGTTATCATCAGAATCTCCGGGCATATAGCTTCCAGCTGCAACACACGGGTTTTTGTGTTTCCTTTTTGACTTGTGGGCTGGGGGGGGGTTCTCATGAGATCTGTTAGAAGATATATATATCCAACACTCAGTAGCTAAGGCATTTTCCCTTTACATTAATCATCCAGAATCTCTACTGGCAAAGTCCTGTCCCCTTATATAAGACTGGAACAGACCCAAAGCTAGATCATTGGGTCCTCCATCATTCTTAACTCTTTGGTAGTTAAGTGATATATCTGATTCTGAGATTGACTCTTAACTTCAAATTGGATCCTCCTAGTCCATGCACGATCATCTATACCTCTTAC